>NC_046639.1:24051060-24651060 GCF_900324485.2 Mastacembelus armatus | reverse complement strand
CTGGGGCATCTCTTGAGGCGGGTTGAGTCGTGATGGATCAAGATGGAAAATACCTCAGAGGCTTCAGATAGTTGTTACATGGTGCAGCCTCGAACAGAGAGGCAGACAGATGTGTACCTGCATCTGCCAGGTCTCCAGAACACTGAACATGGGCTCTTTATAGTTATCGGTCGGCTGATATGGTCTGGTTCAGACAGCACCAGGCACAAAGACGCACAGACAGGTCACATTCATATACAGTGGATCACAAAACAGCACAATCTCCTGAAAGAGCTGATACTTTAACACTCGTGGCTGAGCTTTAACATTTGAACCACCAATCTGAAGCTTCATACCGTTTTCACCATTTTAGCCTAAAGTCGGCATCATCCTGTTCCCTCAAATCTCTTCTGTTATAATAATCCCTTCGTCTATATACAATCGCTACTTTGATATTTTCTCTTCAACCACATCCCACCGTTTCAATAATCTCATCAGATGCTATTGCTGGACCCCTGTCACTATACACAAAGTTGATCGCTTCGAGGAAAAGTTTCTGTTAACTGTTTTCAGGGAGACGTTTGGGGATTTACTCTTTTTTTTTTCCTTTGTTGGAGAAATCTCTCCCTCAGCAACAAACAGGGCTGCACTCGCACCAACCTCACTCAGCCTCACATGGACACAATCAATTAAAAAAAACATCACAAGGTTTCTTCTTCATCTCCAATGAAAAAGATACAAAATGTATAAAAATGTTATTTACAGTCTTTTTCTTTTAGACGGATCATGTCTGGATGAGGATGACGATTCTGTTTGAAATCTAAGGAGTTTGGGTGTGTAACAGTTTTTTAGGTAGTAGAGGTGGTTGACTCATCGTCCAAAGAGCTTTCATAGATTATTGTAGCCGACAGGACTCGAAAGACTTAATTCATACCATATAACCCACCTGCAACATCCTCTTTTACCCTCAGAGGACACACTGTCCATCTTTCTCAGTTTGTTTCTAGTCCTCTGATGTCCCAGGGTGCCTCAGTGATTCAGGTCCATTCATTGACTTCTGCATTTATCCCTGGTGGTGCCACAAGTAGTCGCAACCCATGAAGGGATATGGAGACCGTCATCAAGACTGTCCTTCACTTCTGTTGGCTCTGTGGCAAATGGAAAGAAAATGAGGCATCAGTTAGTTTATATGTAAACTCCTGCACAGTGTAAATTCAGTTTCATGTCCTGATGTCAGTGGAAACACCAGAGCAGGAAGACAACAAAACACAGCAAGACAGCGAAGGACACAAGGGACAAGAAGATAGAGAAGCTGAAAAGTGGGGAGTGGGACAAGACAAACAAGAGAAGATGAAAAGAGTTGAATAGTGGACATGATCCCTGTGGAGCTGCAGACGAACAGAAGAGCAAAGTCCAAGATGACGAAGGGTTAAAGACACAGAAGATGATGAACCACTGAGGGGGACAGGAGGGAGTTGGTCCAAACAGAAGCTTTCACACAGAAAGACTTACTCAGAGTCGGGGGAGACTTCAGATATGCTGTGGGAGGTGGCAGACTGGGGCGGGGAGGGGGAGGGTCCATGAGCGGAGCCGTTAGGGTTAGAGGCAACAGACGGAGGAGTGAGGACGGAGGAATTGAAGGACGCCAGGATGGAGGAAAGAATATCCAGGTGTTCGCTGGATGGCTGTCGACCCATAGGGTTTGGATTTGATGCTGCGACCTGGGGGACAGTCTGACCTGGGTACCTACATGGAGGTGTGGAGTCCAGGTGCCCTCTGACATGAACTGAGGGAGGGAGCTGCTCTTGCTCCTCAGAGATCGGGGGCGGAGGGGAGGAGGAGGCAGGTTGGTCGGGGTGCGATGGCTGGCGGGGAGGCAGAGTGCGGAGCCACTCCCGACATGGCTGAGACTGAGACGCTCCCATAGCGTTGCTCTCGAGCTGCTCCCTCGATCTACTGCTCATCATCGCCCCCCCTAGGTGCTCCCGGGATGAGGCCTGCCGCCGAGTTAGTGTGTTTAGCTGCGACCTTGATCCGCTGAGGTATCCCTCCATTCCCAGCCCGACAGCTCCACCGATTCCACTCAAGTCCTCCCGTGAGGTGTGGACACTGCTTGTGTGGTGGTTGTCTAGTCTGTCCCTGGATCCTGTCAAGTTCTCCCTGGATGATGAGACTCGTTGATGCTCCAACCCCAGGCCCCCTAGCCCCGTGCCCTGCCCCAACCCCAGCTCTCGCCTTCTGGGCAAGAGATCCAGGTTGTCCCTGGAACCCCGCGAGTCCAGGCGGTCCCTTGATCCCCCTACCGTCTGTCTCCCTAGTGGATCCCTGGACAGCTGCCTCCGGGCAAGAGAGTCTAGGTGCTCTCTAGAGGAGTAGCGGGAAGCTGGCTGGGAGAGGGAGCCGGTACCTCCACTGGCACCAGCTGTGGCCGAGTACATGCGACCGTAGGAGGCTGCAGGAACACCACGGTGACCCAGAGTAGAGGTTCGGTACCAGTTGAGCTCACTGGGGACTCGACCCATGCTGGAGAGACCCTGTAATGCTGGAGGACAGCCGAGACGATTTTTCAGGATACCTAGAAGAAGAGCACAGGAGGTAAACAGGATGGTGAAGAAGAAGAAATTTCCAGGAGAGACGAGATTCTACGAGAGGAGACAGAACAGGAGGAATGAAGATGAGAGTACTAAAACAGGAAGTACAAGAAGGACGATGTTTCTAGATTTTATGAATCAAAAAACCATCTGAGAGATTTGGAAATCCTGTTGGAGACAAGTCGTACTTAACAAAAACACATATGATATACTGCCAAACCTGTTACATTTTATAACATGAACAAAATCTGATTACACAAGACATGAGCCCACTAAGATGTAAACGTAAGAATCATACTGTCTGTGACAGATATGTGTAGCAAAGTCAAAAAACACAATTCCATATCGGCACAAGTCCGTTCATTCTGGTGTTTTTCCTCACCCTTGCGGTGCCTGTGTGGCTGTGACAGACTATTCTCGTCCCCACTGGTCAGCGCCGCATCTGCCTGGTTGTTGTTAGCAGCATCCTTGCTGTAATCTGCCCCCAGGGGGCGCTCTGAGCCCCACTTTTGCAAAGTGTGTGTCTCACACTCCTCTAAAGCTGGCCAGTAGGACAGAAGGTCATTACCATCCAGGTCTGTCTCACACACACACACACACACACAACAAAAACTGTCTGATTACTCGTGGACTTTACATCAGCTTCAGGAGAAATCTGTTGTCACAAGAACCGAGAACTTTCACATCACGTTCTCATGTCAGGCAATGACTGCACTGACCAAGAACGTACGATGAAGCAAAGAGGCTCATTTAGAAGTTGTCAGAGAACAGGAAGTGACAAACACACTATTACAGCTGTCATCACTGAGAATAATTTCAAATTAAAGCCAATAATCACAGCTATGAAAAGCTGCTGATACGTTCTTACTGTTCAAAGTTTGTGGATAACTAAGTTATTAAGCTCAGTGGGGCTACAGCTTTTTACTCCTTCAGTTATAATTAACTTCTCTAAACAAAGATGGTGTCCTTATGTTGCTTTGGTCAGATCAGCACTGAGATACTCAATTCACAGTGCAAATCTTTCAAATTTGAGAAGGTGGAATCAGACGAATGACCTGATGAACATGATTATTGTCCATTAGAAAATATCTGAAGATGAATTTCTGTCTATCTAGAAATTACTGCATTATACCTTTAAGCTATAAAGTGCACGCTGTTGTTGCACTATTGATGTTCTAATTATTAGAGTTCACACTAGAACGTGCTTTAAAATGCTGCAACACTAGGACTGTTTTAAATCAAGACAATTTATTTGTCTGTCAGGCAGCAATTCATTGCAGCGAGTCTGCAAACAAACACAGACACACACAAAACAGCCCAAAATACAAACATTAGAAAGAGCTAAAATGCACAAGAACTAAATTAAAACCACACAAAGATCTGTGGCCAGTCCTTAGTTGGCCAACAAAGTCCAACACCACATGGAACCACAGGCACTTAGGTTAAAACAGAGCAGAAATCAAAATTACAAGTGTATTTATTAGTTTATACACAAGACAAACTGTTTATTGATACGTCTGATGTTTTCTGAAAGAAATTCAAACTTCCTTCTATGTTTTTTTTTTTTTTACATGTAGGTAAAACAGGCATCATTGTTCTTCTTCTGTTGTGTTCAGCTGCTGAGAGAACACTTACGAGCTCTAACACCAATGAACAGGACGTCGTTCTCCCACTGTGGCCTTTGAGCAACAAGCCCTCACTGCTCTGGCCCTTCACTTTTGACTGCACTGATGAATTGATTAGACTGTACTGCCCATATGGATCTTATCCTCCCCTCTTCAACTGACGTTCAGTCCACATTTCACTCTGATGCAGATGACTTATTTACCCTGAGAATTGATTACTTATATTGATTTATAGATTTGCACATCTGGCCTTTTCTTATGGTGAAAGCTCTCTGCATGCTTGACATTTATATTGCATTCTGAGGTGCATAAAAACATTAATTATGCATGGTATCTTACCAGTAGGAAAAGGGTATTGATTAATGGCTATGGGCGTTAGCATTTTCTCGTGTTGTATGCCTGTGTTATTGTGCTTGCATGTTTATATACAATTTAAATAAATTGTTCAGATCTGGCAGGGACATATCTGTGGGGACATTGCATGTTGACCCCATACTTGTGTAGGTGTCATCCCACTGAAGAAATGTCAGCTGACTCTGAACTTCAGCGAGGAATTTGTCTACCTTTCGCACTGTTGTGGCTGGGCTCGGTGAGCAGACGCTCGCTGTGATTGGAGCGTTTGAATCGTCGCTGGATTCGCCCACGGAGTCGGACGTTGTCTTCGCTCTCAGAGGAAGGGATGGAGAGACTGCGCTCCTCCTCCATGGAAAGATCTGAGTCTGAGTCTGAATCCTCACCTTGGAGGAAGGAGGAAGAAGCATGAGAGAGAGTGAAGGACAGAAAGCAGGAAATAAATGAGAGGAGGAATGGAGGGAAAAAACAGGACAAGGTTGATGGGTTGTTATCGTCCATTTTAGGTATCTGAGCTTAATCTTCAATGGCATTAACTGGAGAGAATGACAAAGTACTAAGAGGAAAAAAACAGATGTGTGTTTGTCTGTCTGCTTATGTCTGTTTACGCCAGTGTGTGTGTGTGTGTGTGTGTTTACCTCCATCTCTGTGGAACATGGCTACATCCAGGTCTGTTGCTCCAGTGTGGATAATGTTTTGTTCCAGAGTCTGACGAGCCAAAAGATTTTCTCTAATAGGAAAAGACCAGAGAGGTGGTTACACACACACACACACACACACGCACGCACGCACACACACACTTGTCCATGCAAACGCATTCTGTAGCAGTTAATGCACTCGCACACACTGCTACAGATTCACAATACAGACCATGCACACACACATAGAATATGCAGTGCACATACACAAACAATCACTGAGCCATAAAGACTCCAAAAAACGATCTCAGAGTATATTAGTGTTGCTCTACATACAGTACATCACATTATTTCCAATCTCCTTCATCTTTACCCCACTGACCCACAAAATAAACAACATGGTTTTTGTTATCAAGGAAACTTCCTCCCCGAAGCAATTTTAAATCAGTCACAGAGAATCACTGAAGCCTGACAAAACCCTATTTCAATTATGAGTTTGGATTTGCTTTTATTGCCATTCAGCATTGAGATCAATTATCCTTTTTGTACTGTCGGTATTAAAAGAGTCCCCTTTAAACTTCAGTAGAAGCTAGTCCAGTCTTAATCTACTCTGATGTTGTGATGTGTGTGTGGGAATCGTGTTTGTGTGAACGTTTGTGTGTTTGTGTACCTGGCAGAGCTGACAGAGGAGATGGTGGATGTTCCCAGGGTGATGCGGTGCAGCCCGCTCTGCTCCAGCAGAGATGCATTGTGATAAGGATTCTGAGCCTGAACAGACACATGCACAAAGATAATGTTACATCCAACACGACATTAAATGGCAGAAAACTAAATCAAAGTTAAAATATTTCAAAAACAATCCATTGGAAAGTAGGAAAAAGATAATGAAGGAATGCTGCAACTTAAGCAAAGGACAACTTTTTAGCATTTAGCATTGTAAATAACAGCCCATCATATTATTTTACTACAGTTTCTTAAGATTATAGTTGCTGAATGCTGATCGTTAAAAAAAAAAAAAAAAAATCCGGATGCTAGTGGAACACACCCTAACTTGGAAATCACGTCATACAGTCAGACAAAAGGATGGTAGCACAAAGGCCATCAGACATAAAAGGCATTTTGTGTGGCTAACAATAGTTTTAGTTTGCTCCCATCATTTTGCCCCAGTTGACTCAGTGATGGATCAGAAGAGCTGTGGAGGAAATTGGGGTTAAAAGGGGCATGAACTACATATAACACGCATCTCCACACGCACAACCAGGCCACACGTGAAGTTCACTGAATAAAAGAGGGGATACACTGAACAGTGAACATGCAAACACAGAAGTGTGTTTAAAAGAGAGGCTTAAAAAACAGGTTTAGCTTGTAGTGAGTGACAAACCAATAAACACACAAGAGAAGTGAATGAAAAGATGGCACTGCACAGTGCTTTTCTAGAAGTGGGCTAAAGAGCAAGCAGGGCTCCGCTGGTCAGTATATTGTTTTATCTGGGTCAGCAACAAGCCCTGAAGGCAGGAGAGTAGAGAAGGATGACAGACCAGACGAATGGATGGATAGAAGGAAGGAGGAACAGCAGCAGGAGGGTTTTTGTGCTGTCTAGCAATGAGCATTCAGAACATATATTACTGCTGCACTTTGGATTCATGCAGCTTAAACCTGTAGGTCATTAATGACAGTCTTATTCCATGTACAGCACATGATTCAAATCATTTTATGCTTGCTACCAGTGTTCTGTATATATGAATACATAGTGAGGTCAGTTCAGATCAAGATACAAAACGAGATCAAATCTGCAGGCTGTGTGTGTGTGTGTGTGTGTGTGTGTGTGTGTGTGTGTGTGTGTGGGACTCACTGTGTTCTGTGGCGGTCTTGGTGGGTCTTCACTAGGGTTCTTCTTTCCCAAACAGGCAACTCTCCAGGCCTCCTGAACCTCCGAGTTGAAGACAGTGAAGACCAACATCACCGACAGGCCCTGTACAGAAACAGAGAGAGTGAAGAATATAAAAATTAAAATAATTACTGTATATAACCGATACACATGGAGTAACACGAGCACGTAAAATGTTGTGGATTTGTACTTGAAGTAAGAATCCCTGACTACAGATGCGAAGCATACACCCTGTTCATACCTGCACTAGGCAGAGGACATCAAAGATGTAGTAGAAAGCTAGGATGCTGTTGTTCACAGCCAGCAGACCACACAGCCAGGCGGAGGTGGCAACCAGCAACAGCAGGAAGGCATTTCGGATAGTAGCACTGGAGAGACACAGACAGGGCAGATGGAGGAATATAAAGTTAGGCATGGATTCACCAGGATGCATCTCTGATGTCTCCAAAAGTCTCGGGTGGCTGTGTTGGAGGACTGCTCGTCTCAGAAAAGAAGTTTTTTGACTGGAAGTCAAAGCTATCAGGAAAAGGAGGCAGGAGACAAAACCATAAGATGAATATTGAGGCAGAAACATGGGGAGAAGGAAAAGAAAGCAGGGAAGCCGAGCTAAAATGATTTCCTTGTGTATGTCGATGTGACTGGATCAATAAATAGACCTGACAGAATCGCTGTCTATCATATTAACATTGACTGAACGAGGCAGGCAGAAAAGCAGATATTCTGTATTTCACCTGTTGTGACTGTCGGTTCACCAGTCACAAACCATTTATCAAGACATTTCCCCTGGTTTTGTCATGAGACAGTAAAGTTATCACTAAGATGTGATAAAATGTAGACAATAATTATAGAAAAAAGTTGTTTACAGTGTAGCAGATGTTTATAATATATAGAGCTTGTTGTTGTGGGAAGAATAGTCATAATTTATTTTTATTAAAACTGCCTGGGATTTCTATAATAAACACACACCTCTCATGGTAATACCACACAAACAACCATGATGACTCAATTTATTGAGAGTGAAATTAGCAAAGGGTTCCTTAAAGTCCGATAAAGTCTGATATTCTTAAGCAGAGATAGATGAAGTTATTAGGCTATTTTTACTCAGCACCTTCTGATGTGAGCTGATGTGCCAAAATTAATTTTTTCCCCTGAAAAAATGAGAAGGGCAGTGATAAAAGATTACAGGCTTATATAACATAATGAAAAATAGGCAACCAAGTGACTTGAAAGTGAGGAAAGTCATGTTAACCTTGGTGCGTGGTTACTCACATGACGGGGAGCTTCTTGGTCTCTTTCTGAGATGGGATGCAGGACATCTTGGCTACAATCATGAAAATCCCTCCATTTATCTGGATAGAAGAAGATCAATACCAATTAGCCAAGATAACATTTTTTGGTCTTTTAGCTAATCGAATACTGCTGTTCTGGATAAACACATGAAACAAAATCAGTGTGGATAAAACAGACATCTACAAGGGAAAAGGGGTAAAGCAATCAAGCCTCTATTATTTACTCCTTTGTTCTGTTTTGGTTCTTTTGCTTAAACAGTGTATGAAAATGGACGATCCATCCAGAGTGCTGCCACTCAGGGCTGATGATGTGGTTCCTTCACTGCTCACACTGCATGGAGTGGCACCTGCTCACGGTCCAGTCACTGAAAATCATTGGTCCACCCAACCTCTCTCTAGCACGTCACTGTTTAAGCTATATTGTTATTCATGTCTGTGCACAGAAAAAATCCATTTGAGAATATCAGGTCAGAAAGGAGGATAGCTACCAGAATCACGATGGCAATAGGACCAGCGAAGCTCCAGATGAGTTTGTCATAGATGGAGATCCAACAAAAGTCTGGGTTCCCATAACCCTCTGGGTCCAAGCCCACTGCCAGGCCTGCAATGCAGATAGAAGACAGATCAGACAAAAGACCTCCACTAAGATCTGAGCAGCACAGTATGTGACATTATCTGAAATACAGAGGCTCGAAAGGTCAGAGGCATTGATCTTTTTAATCATTAGTCAGTATTAGATAATAACTGGAAAAAACTGTCATTTGGGCAAAATAAGTTTCTGGAATCTGTTTTATCATAAAGTTGTTTTTTTATAGAATAATTTTTGTGCCCAGCTAGTTCTCCATGACCAGGGGAGACCCCCATGATGGTGCCAGACGTTGTTGCCAGGAGGACTGTGACGTGATCTGTGAAGTCTTCATCCATTGTTTGGAAAACACTGTCAAGGGTTTGACAGCCTCCGTAAAAAGTATTTTAAAGTTGGATTGGAAAAGTAAGAGAGACGGGGAAAGCATAAATAACGATGGGCAGACGCAAAATCAGTTTGCCTGTGTGTGTGTGTGTGTGTCTGTGTGTGTAGTGGAAACAGATCCACTCTTGAGGCAAGGAGAGGCAGCAATCAGTGTGTGTGTGTGTGTGTGCGTGTGTGTGAATGACAGTGACAGAAATACCAGCACATACTGGGGAGTTGACAGCATGTATGAGTCCAGGTGGAAACTGGAAGTGTGTATGTGTGTGCGTGTGTGTGTGTGTGTGTGTGTAAAAAAATGAGCAAGAGAAGAAGGCAGACAGATAGAACTGGTTTACAGTGTGTGTTGAGGAAAAGATTTCTTGTGTGCGTGTGTGTTTTGTTATCGCCACATTAAAATGTCAGTGAAATGTGTTTACTTCAAGTGTCACCGGGACACCTTATCTATACTATACACCCAGACTCTGTAATGTGTGTGTCTGTGCGTGTGTATGACAGAGTTGTCAGGAATGTGTAGTGTTTTGACTCTCTGTGTAGACATGGATGCAAAGACACGATAAATATCACAGAAATCGCATGTGCCTGCATGCCTGCGAATGTGTCGCATGCTGTGAAGCGTGTTACCTGTGATGATGGCGGGCACGCCCCAGCCAATGGCGTAGTAGAACCTCATGGCCCCGTAGTTGATGTTGCGTTGCTCAGTCTGCATGCGGTAGGTATGAAGGCCCTCCACGAACATCCAGGCAAACGTGGACATGAAAAAGTAATGCAGCAGGATGGCGACAACCGTACACAGAAACTGCAGGGAGACAGAAGGAAAGGAAGTGATTTCAGGAGGGAAGGAGCAGAAAAAAAAATACAGATGGACAGGGAGGAATAAAAATGGACGAGAGACAGGGATGAAGGAAGACTGGTGAAGGACAACAGAAGGCGGCAGCAGGAAAGCATTAGAAAGATGGAAAAATGTGACAAAAAAGGTGTGAGATAAAAAATATAATCCTCTGCATTGATTTTGTGACAGTTGCAGAGCAGACGTCTCAGCAGGCAACCAAAACGTCCTTATAACAGCACAGCAAGTGTCAGCAATGATGCAGCATGCTTTAATTACTAACGCCACTATTGTGAGTGTCACAGCATATCTTCAGGAAATACACAAAATAACTGATATGAATGTTGTTAATGTGCTGAATTATAGTAATAATACCCAAGAGTGCCTTCTTAACTCCAACACCCCTGGGTACAATGGTGAGAACCACCGGTAATATGATTTTCATAGCTGTTAAAGTGTGTAAGAGTCTGGAAGCCTTCATGTGAGTAAAGCAGCAAGAAAAAGAGATAACGCTAACATGTTTCCTCGTTTTTACTATAATTGCCTTGATTCATTCATTTACATCTTATAGTTCAAGGTTTCACCAGCTTTTAAGGTAACGAAGCAGCGTTTCTGTATTAGTAGTACATGTTGAACTACAATACACACCAGATGTTGGAGAGAAATCTGTGACGCTGAAATTTATAGCTGAATTATTTCTTTTAATTATTTGAAACATGAAACAGTACTGATGCAGATCAACAGCTTGTTTTATTGCCAGAACTGTGAGGATGTCAGCAGACCTAAGAGATGGTGTAATCACATACCATCAGGAATGAATCCCAGTATGTCAGGGCCAAAGATAAACTTCCAAATCCCTTTGCTAAAGGTCCTCATGGCTGGTGCAGAACATCACCATTTGTTTTCTGAGAAATCACCTCAGGCTGAATTCAAGCATGTCTGGAGTGGTTTATTTCAACTGTGGAGCCGGTGGTCTGTTTTGTTTGTATGGCCATATGAGAACAACACCATTCAAACTCAAGTGTGGCTGAATTACAGCATCTACACTTCTGAAAGCATGAGCCGCCATCAAGCGAGCCAAGAAGAATCTTAACCAATCAAAGGAAACAAATTGAAAAAACACAGTTATTGCTTTAAAAAAGAAGGTTGTTGGCCAGTGTTGTTCTGAAAACCCAGTGTAACAAAATGAATGATGGAAAAGTTAATTATAGAAAATGCATTAAATTAAACGTTTCCATGTCTACACCTTTAAGTTAGGAGAAGCAGACATGTATGTCCCGGATTATAATGCTAAAAGAAACTCACTGCAAGATCCACATGACACAGGCTGAGATCACACAGAAATAGCAGCCGCTTGGCAGTAAAACAGTCGGACGATATTTTTCACACTCCCATACACAAGAATACAAACATTACTGAATTGTCACATACAAAAAGAGAGAAACACCAAAATATGCACAAGCATGTGAAAACAAGTGTACACCGTTGCATGGACCGCTGCTAGCACGGACATGCTCTCCCAAGCATGTTGTGCATGAATTACAGAACATGCTGTTCAGCTAAACGTAACCAGTCCCACTGTAAGGTGGGGGGATACAGCTTAATTCATCAGATTTCCTACTGAGTGAGCACATAAACAAAAGAAAAGGGCAGAAACCTTAATAAGTAAGTATTGAGAACCACACACAGAAAGAGGACATTTTATGTCTGCTTTGGAAATGTATTTCCATTAGAGCTGCCCCAGTGAAGGAAGCTGTACTCTATTCTACAGTACAGGTTAAAGGCAAGGCACTTTTCCACTACCATTCTGAATTTCGAGGTCACTACATGTCTGTATCTACAAAAAAAGGTTATAAATGAGACAACCAGCGAAAATCAAAACAGAAGAGACATGGAAGATAAAGGCAAAGCAGCTTAATGGATAACAGAACAAACAAATGCGAGCACACAGCCCCGCCGCCAGCACCTACCTGCTGCTCGGTCTGATTGACCCCCAACAGAAATACCAACTCCGACAAAAACATGGCCGCCGCTGTGTTTGAATGGATACTCCTGGTGTTGGACTTGAGGCCTCGGAGGCAGGAGAGCACCAGGACGGTGAGGAGGAGCGCCAGCATGGAGATGCACAGAGAAGAGTACGTGACCAAAGCCAACATCTCCAGATCTCCCTCCAACTGCTGCTTAAGCACAGATGCAAGAAGGGGAAACAGTGAACAAAAAGGAGGCTGTTAGAGAGATGGTGTTACTGGAAAATGTGAGGAAAAAGGAAAAAATAGAAAGCCAAGACAAAACCAATGCAAAGGTGAGGAAGAAGAAATATGGGAAAAATGAAAAACCAAAGGGACTGTGAAATGCTGCTACTTCAGCCTGCACCACTGCCTGCCCTCTTCTCTCTGGCTCCACTGAGTGCAAACTAACAATATCTATATCGCCATGTTAAATTATTCGAAAAGCAAGTGAATGAGCTGAAGAGACACAAGCTGCACCAGTCAGCAACACCTACACATCCTGAAATGTAATGTCATTGAACTGCACACAATCCTGGCCGGTTTGTGATGCTAAGTACAATACAAGTGGAAAAAAAAAAAAAAAGCAGGAGTTCACTGTATTTAGACAAAATAAATGACACTTTATTTTAAAGAGAAATAAAAGCAGAGAAAAAAAATGAAGGACCATCTAGAGGAATCAAGCAACAGACCAAGCAAAGCAGCAGACCTCGCTAATCCCTCAGGAGAAACCAGAGCATTGAAAGCATGAAATCGATTCATCGCTACCTATGCAGGCACAGAAAGCATTTGCTGCAGTAAACATAGAAGTTTATCTAAGCAAAGTGGGATACAGTCTACAATCTACAGTCCCTGAAATGCATGGAACATATTGTTGAAGTGCTTAATTCAATGTAAAACACGTACATTTGGAGAAATGTACAACCCGTTTCTAAATTCACAAGATTCCTCTCTTTCTGTCTGACAAACATCAGGTTCTGATATGTGATCACTTAGTATGCTGGGGTGGAATGGCCAGGGGTTTGCATTAAACCAGGAAAATCTTCTACAGCTGTAACAAGGCTGGCTTTGGCCTTCAGGATGTCAGTCAGGATTTAATTCTTTAGGATTTCAAACTTTTACACAGACTAAATCCAGCAATTACCAGCTACGATATTCCACTGTAAAGAAGAAGAAAATCTGACACACTGGCACACATGATGACAGATCACGAACCTCTCTCTGTGAACTGTCCATCAGCACGCCAAACGTGCCCAGTCTGTGGCACTGACAGCGGACATGAGAGGTGTTCCTGTACACCACCGTACAGTCCCTCACCGTCCAACAACCTCCTATCTCATACCTGCCGACAGACGGAAAGAAAGAGGGTTAAGAGGAAAAAACAAAAAAAAAGCGTCATCATAATGATGAGTAACAGTATCAATAATATCACTACAAGCATCACTACATAAGTAACGATGCTGCCCTAATATACACTGTGTGTGTGTGTGTGTGTAGCAGTGTTTTATTGTGTACTCACGGACTGCTGTGGTTCCACTGCACACACAGCGGCTTACTGCGATTGGCCGTCTCCAGCAGCTTGAACTCAAGCAGGATGGGCTGGTCCAAGTGTCCACCCACAAAAGTCTGGTTGTTGTAGACAGAGAGCGTGACCACTGGGGAGTTCATTACCGGGTGTCGGGGAAGCCTGGACGACAGGCAGAGCAGAGTTCTCATACATTTACTAGATCAGACAGAAAGTAGAGTCTGACATCGTGGATAGGTTGGCAAAAAAAAAGACAAAGGCAAGGGGAGCAGAGAGGACTGACATCGGGAGACTTGATCAGACATTAATAACTGTTTTTTTAAAAAAAAATTAATTAAACCTGGAGGTGAGGTGAGGAAGGATGGAGAGAGGGGTGAGAGGAGAGGAGGGGAGAAAAACAGGCAAGAGAAAAAAAAAAAGAGATGTCAAATAAAATGATATTTAAATTAGTACTGAAGCAATTACCCTGTTAACCTACTAGCTGACTGACAGTTAATTGACTTAAATGCTCATGAATTAATCAGCTTTTGACCAATGAGGGTGGCATCTTGGACTTCTGAAAATTGTGATGAGCAGATTTTGTTTATTTTTTCACCTTTTATAGACTGACCTGTAAAATGAAATTTATAATGATTTTTGATTTGTGATCAAATCTTTTGAAGATGTTGGTTCCATTTAAAGATAAAGACAGAATTGATGTTTTTCTGCTGTCGTTAAACTCCAAAGCAATTTTGGCTGACTCTTGCTACTGGAAAAAAATATCGAGTAATCCAGTTTTCTATATCCGGCCTCCCTCCTACCCTAGAGGGTTGTGAGGAGCGCTCCAATCAGACTTTTATTGTTGTGAGTGCGGCTGATTCCCACCTCACTCCTCGTCGGTCTGTGTGGTATTTGGGGGGCAGGGCTGCGCCCAGACTTCGATAGATCAGCAGGATGACGATGGTGATGGGCGGCTCAGATACTGAAACGGTGCGTCTGGCCGCAGTGTATTCTCCCGTCTGATTGGCTGAGATACTAACAGGGGCTGGAGCGGTGTTCAGAGGAGCTAAGGCAGAAATGAAGAAGTGTGAGTTTCAGTCACTTACTCTCTCTAAAGCCTTTAATCCTATTTGTGCCTATGGTCTTACCCTCTTTCTCTGTCCGCTCCTTCTCCTTCCAGCTGTGTTGCTGCTGTCGTTGTGGCACCAGGGCAGCAGGGGGCAATATCACATGGGTGTAAGGATCCCACAACACTTGACCACGAAACAGGGTGGCGTGGTAACGTGGGAAACGCCGCCGCACATGGGTGTGGTTCTCCACACGGTCTAGGTTCATGACTGAAGAAACACACATGATCACACATATTGTTTATGGCTACAATACAGATATTACAGGCGTCTGTTAATGTGAATTATACTAAACCATACATCCATCATCTAGACCCCCTTAGTCCTAACCAGGGTCCCAGGGACCTGCTGGAGCCTATCCCAGCTCTCTCTGGGTGAAAGGCAGGGGTCCACCCTGGACAGGTCCCCAGTCCATCACAGGGCCACATAGAGACAAACAACCTCACACACTCACACTCACTCCTATGGGCAATTTAGAGTCACCAATCAACCTGACATACATGTTTTTGGACTGTGGGAGGAAACCAGAGTACCTGGAGAAAACCCACACAAGCACAGGGAGAACATGCAGACTCCACACAGAAAGGCCCCTGATGGGTTTCAAACCAGGAACCTTCTTGCTGTGAGGCAACAGTGCTAACCACTAAACTACCGTGCTGCCCTTGTACTAAAACATTGAAACAATATTTAACAAACAGCTGATACTTGAACTAATTACCACACAGGACAATTGTTGAAACAAGTCCTCATAGCACAAAGTAAACTGCTGTGCAGAGACCATCATAGACCACCACAGACCACCATAGACCACCACAGACCACCACAGACCACCACAGACCACCATAGACCACCACTGTCTTTTTGTATCATATTAATATCTCAAGATTAATGTGATAATGATTCATTGTGGCTAAACCTGAAGCTATGACAGTATATCTGAAATCTTCCTGAAATCACCAACTGATGAAAAGCTACACCAGGTAAAAAGCCTTTTAGCCTTCAGCTCAACATCAATTTCACCCTTTTACTCCAATTCAGATTGTTAAGTGGAGGTAGTGCTGCTTTACATCTTTTTACTTAACATACAATTTAAGGGGCTGATGAAATTGTGGTTTCAATTACATGATAATAGCATAATAACAACAACATAAACCTGATACAAAATCCATAAACACACACACACACACACAGGAACTGAGGCAAACAAACACGGTGGTGACAGTCAAGTGCTCAATAATGAGTGAACACTTGACCCAACAAACAGAATTAGATCACTCAATACAGAGAGAGAAGAGAAATCACTCAATATAACAGAAGTGTATAATGTCTGTGTGTATACAGTGTGTGTGTGTGTGTGTTTGTGTGTGTGTGTGTGTGTGTAACTGTGTGGAGAAAGAGCATTTGTTTTTCTGACCGTCAAAGTGAAAGAAGATTTTTAACGGAAAAGCAAATGTTTTTTTTGTAAAATCTATTTAAAAATGTCGCCCTAATGCCTGACAACATAAAAAATGAGATCATATTCTGAAACAGATGGGTGAGTGTCAGGTCCATCCCGATCCCTTCCCATATTATTCATCTTATCCCATTTGACAACTGTCTGTGTTTGTGTGTGTAGGAGTAGGACAATTTAGCATTGGCTGAGTCTCTTATTCCTTCTGCTTCCATTGCTGGTGAGTCTATGCTCTCCATCTGGGAATCCGCATCAGGCTGCCCGTTTAAGGTTGTTCAATGGTATTTTGGGTTCATTCCAAAGAGGAAGCAAATACAGTTAAGAGAGAAAAATAAAACCAGCCAGTGCATTTTGGCCAAGACAGGCAGGCCTGTTTCATTTTCTCCAGGTCTGACATTAGTTGTGCAACCATGATACATTGGAAGAAGCTGGTAGGGCAAGATTGAATGTTTGGCAACTTTGATGTCTTTGATGGGTTTTAGGTGTATTGGGATTTTAAATGGATTCTGTGGATCTGTGTGCACAGCTACGCACATTACGGGAGAGTGAAATTCACTGTCTGGCTTCATCCTTGCCACCTTAGCAGAGCTGCTGCTGTTGCTATTTCGACACCTCTTGTTGTTGTGTGTGGTACAGATTGATAAGATTTTCAATGCTGCTAAAATGACAGAAAAATGTGGAAAAAAGCGAAACATTCAAGTGGCCGGATTCTAAATGACTAAATGACCCAGGACACACGGCCAAGCTTTTGATTTTCATTAACACCAAATGCTAAAAATAAAAATTAATTCACATTTTTATGAGTTTTACAGATCTAGCTGGTCACTAACGTCTCACCTCTCTGTCTACTCTTGTAATTGTGTCTGTGTGTGTGAGGCCATATGTGTGTAGTTGGCATCTGGAAATCTTATAGATATGTTGGCCAGCGCCTTAGTGCTTCAGGGTTTTAGTGCGTGTACTGGAAGCATTAGCTGCTGTGTGTGTGTGTGTGTGGGAGTGTGAAATTCATCTGTGTTGCTGCCAGCACGCTGGCTGTGCCATCATCATTTACGCTTCTCGCTGTTCATATCCCACGTTACAATGAGTCATTCTTGCTGATTTCACAGCAGTCATTTGCAGTATTATGAGAAATTCATCTGTAAAGATTAAGATTTTATTACTGTCTTATTCTCCGTTATTGGGTATGACTAATGATCTGGACTCACCTATGTTGGGAGCGACCAGCGCCACAGGGTTCAGGTACGTGAGCTTCATGTTCTGGGCTAGATTTTGGGCGTACTGTTCCAGCAGCTCTATCAGCTCGGCCGGACCACCACCCGGGATGTGGTTCTGACTCTGAGAGAGAGCACGCCAAAGCCCAGAGGTGCCAGGACCCAACAGCATGCTACACCCTCGCAGAATGTTCTGGGCAACACAGAGAGAGGAACCATTAGTAAAGACAGGAATGGGAAGAAAATAAATACACTGAGGCAGCAGAAATCTGCTTTCTTGTAATATAGTCTGCCACTACCGCTACCATGTTTACAGTATAATCTAATTAAAAATATTATAACATTAAATCAATCTATTTTAGGCGTAGAACACAGTTGACGTCACCTTTAGTTTGGCCTTGTTTTCTAACTGTGTGAAATCCTACAGTATAACAGGGTGTAGACAGCAGCTATGTCTTTAAAACGACATCTTCAATGCTTAAATTCTCTAAATGTGTTTTTGCTACAGGATGATTTGCAGCTTTCTTCTGCATATTTGGAGGTTAAATGTACATCATGTAGACAACACAAAACATAGATGTAGATAAACACAAACTGTGTGACCGGTTGAACACAACAACCCACAGATGAGAGACCAAAGTGGTTATGATGAAGAAGGATGGAGGAACATATTGGAAGGAACAGGACCAGTGATGTGGTTGTGACTGTTGCTCAGGGCTCACCAAACGGCCAGAGTCTGCTTTTCCAGACATAATAAAGCATCACAGCCACACAAAGTCAACGAAAGCAAAAAAACATCCAGGGACTGAAAAGTGGGGAAAAGGGAATAAGCCAGTTGATAGAGAGCCTGGCCTGGGGCTCACCACAGAACAATCCTGATGTGCTGGAGCCTTGAAAGATATTCTGAGTGCAGACAGCAAAGCGTCATTGAGTAGTTTAGGGAGAGAGGCAGAACTTCAGGTTGAGAGGGGAAATCTGAAGTGGTCTTCTTTCTAAAGCCATTTTGCTGGGGGCTTTGGTCAGGACTACAAGAATATGGTAGAAAAAACTGTAGACAGGTCTAAAGAAATCCTGGGTGCAGTTATAGTACGTGTTAACACTGCAATGTGGTGGTTTGTGAAGAGTGTCTCCACATCCATGAGCTTCATGTGCTATAGATAGTCTAGACACAAGGCACAACCGTTCAAAATGCTCTGAACAAACAGAGAGACGGAACCAGGTCAGACTGAACCAGGCCCAATAAAGCACTGCAGCCTCACCTAAGGCTCTAGGGAGAAAAAACACACGTTTGATAAGGATGTGACATGTGGCATCACAATAAACTTAGGATTCCTATTGAAGTTATTTTTTACTTAGAAACACATTGAACAGTTCATGTCTATATATTAGTCCTGTCTATTACTCTATTATTATTAGTAGTAGTATTTATTGATTGTTTATATGCCGGCCATGTTGTTAACATAATATAGATAATAAAAGGGCCTCATGTGTTGATGAGTAATTACACTGTGGTAGACGGTGGTGCCGTAAAACTATATATAGGAACGTATCAGCCTGAAGATCAAAAACAGATGAGACTGATGTGAATTCATATTTCCCCGAACAAGCCTGCAGCCATGCTTGCCATGTTCTTAGAATGAACAAGTCCAGTTCAGCGTGCATTTACGGGTCTTATGTAGAGCTCTGAACACTGCAAGAGCTCACTCTGCTTCGGTTTATCTAAGGAAAAGAAAATGGGTGAGAACTGCAAAGACTAACAAAAGGAGCACGACGTGAGGTGTCTTCAAGAGGGAGCAGATGACAGGATTAAAGAAAGAGAGGGTGGCATGGACAATATAGGCTGAGGGAGAGGCAGCATGCATGACAGGTTGGAACATAATGCTAGACGGATCAACAAACTGATTATACAGTATGTGCCTCTCAAATAGCAGCATGTTGTCGTATCCAAATTATTTTACTTTTAGATTTGCAAATTTTCATTTTTTCCCTCTACACACCCTTAATTTACAGAGTGGAGCCTCCTCTAACTCTCTGTTAATACATGTAACCTTTGCACAGCACACCACACCATGATGCATACAAAATGTTTTTACTATCTATAGCAGCAGTAAAAATGCAGCACATTTCTGATATGTACTTGATGAGCCTGTCAGTATAGAAGAACACAGATGGACCTGATCACCTCTTCAGCGTGAAAGTTTTCATCTTCCTCTATTGATCTCTACGTTCCTGATATAAATGCTACAGTCCGCCCTGCCGTCCTTTGTTTCTCCAGAAACCACTGGGCTGTGTTAGCGCTGCTGGGTTACTATAGTAACGGTGTTCTACATTACCTGGTCGTCTGGCCTAATAGCTGCTGTTTAAAGTGACAAGTATCATCAGATGCACTGTATATTTATTGTTGAGGAAAAAATGTCTAGAAGCACCACTTCCATCTCATGAAGTTGAGACGGTGAGACGTACGAGGCACTACTGTTTTAGAGCTGGAGGCCGAGGTTATAAGTCAGGCCAATTGGAGTTTTTGTTCCAAAAGCTGCAGGACGACAATAAAAATCAATACCAGCGTGGAAACATACAGCTCCTTTATGGTCCTGTAAACCAGCTAATCAAAAGCTAAACCCCAGTGGTCATGCTTCTGATTTGCTGCCAGGTGAAATAGTTAAGTGAAATGTCAGGGAGGAAAAGGTTGTTATTTCGCTCACTATAGGATGTCGTTACTGTGTGTTGCCATAGCAACTGCCGCTATTAGGCACTGATTGTGTATTGATCATACAATATGTAGTGTGTTTGGGTTAAGGCTCCAACCGTGATGCTTTCGATTGCTTCAACCAAATATTCATGTTGTTTTAAAACTGGTAATGAATCAGATTGGCCCAAACCAGTCCGTCCTTCACAGATGCGGCTGATACAGAGGGGCAGTGATTTGGTCATTCAGTTGAGAAGAAACACCCTGGGCCGATAGGCGGAAACAATCAAATCCTACTCCAGTGTGTTGGCAATCTTTTGTTCACAGTTTCACAACAGGTGGAGCAGCGTGATTTAAATCAGATAATTGTCAGTGCTTTTTATTTCATTATTCATCTCAGAGGGAGAGCTGCACTCTGCTTCTGTGTACTCACTGAATTCACAGCAGAGAAAATATAATGTGACAACAATACCTTATGCCATAAACTAGGAGGAGTTCTTACACTTTATGTAGAGCCACTAGAGCGTCACTGCAACTAATAATGCTGGCACATCTTCTAAAACGTCTTTAATTCTGGGAGTTTTGTAATAAAAAATGTGTGTGTAGATTAATGACACTGAAAATATAAAGACCTGCCTATGGAAGATCAAATACCTGATGTTATTTCCACAAACAGTTTCTGCAGCAACACTTTCTTAGCAGTATAACATTGTCAGTGACAGTGATTCTGCTTCAGCACCACAATCCTCCATGTCAGCGTAAATCATTAAAAGGTTCCCAGTGTCAGATGTAGTGTAGTGCAGATGCCAGAGAAAAAAACAAAACAAATCGCCCGTCATATTAAATATAAATACATTTCCATCAGTAAAGATTCATAAGGTACATTCAGGCACAGTAGAGTTTCCACAGTATCACCACTGCAATTTCTAATACTACTGCAATAGCTATTACTACTACTAGTAGTTATACAATATTATACAATATGTACTGGAAAAACGAGGAAAGCTGGATTAATATAATTTTTCCAAGATTTAATATCAAAATTCTCTTCCTGAATGAAAATATATGCTTTATCGTCAGCGTGTGGGGTATTCAGATTGACATGATTATCAGAGTGACATGTAATTTGTCAGTCACTGACACACATGCCACTAAACTGAAATTAAAAACAGTGGCTTTAAATGGTTAGAGGGGGGTTGCATTTTCTTTTCTTTTTTTTTTTAAACCAATTACTCAGACGAACTTGATGTATAAGCTAAACATTAATAGAACACCTGCACTGATATGTCTGTTACTGCCTTTATGTCAAAATGTTGATGTGCTAAAATGAGCCCATGTCAGCTCCTTCTGCATCCTCTGTATCAGGTAAAATCAGACTCTGGCAGTTCATATGTGGAGATGACATGTTGCAATATTTCACAATCTACTGTCGCTGCATCGCCATAGCAACATTACCTCCAATTTCAGTGAAGACGTCTCTCTGTTCTCGCTATTCACTGGGTCTGTGCTCCATATCAATCATATCGACTGGTTTAAATAACAGCAGCTAAATCATTTACAAGTCATTAATACAGTCATGTTTGGAGGTGCTATTGTGGCTGGACTCCACTATTAGAAAATGTCGATCGCTCTCTTTGTTACACTTAATTTGTTCGACAGTGCTAATTGCACAAGCAGATTATTATTTACTTTCACAACCTATACCTTTTCTGTAGTGCCCCTCACCAGTATCAGTGCTTTGAATGTGAAACGTTCATTATTTTAACTATCACAAGATTAATACAACCTCAAATTACTTGTGACAACCTGACACAATAGTGAACACCAGGGTGATTCATAATAGCTAATAAACAGCCCTTGTTTATTGCAAATAAGTCTCCATCTGTTTCAAATTAAAAGGCTCTAGCACCGACTCCTCACTCTTCTACTGAAATTCATTGATGTCAGAGTAAAACACACAGTGCGTGTGAAAAATGAAAAAGTTTTTTTTTTTTTTTTTTTACCTCATTGAAGTGTGCATCCTGGGTAGCGGTGAGTCCAAAGCCGCTCTGTTGGGTCTCGTAGGTCAGGAGGCGGGACAGCAGTCGTTCAGCGATCTGTAAGTCATTGCCGTAGAGTCGGGCGGTTGCCTCTGTGACGTCACGAAGCTGGTGGGCTAGCTTCTTCTCCATGATGGTGTTGAGCTCTGTTTCATTACGCTCCAGGGAATCGAGCTAAACATGCCAAGAAATCATGAAAAGGGGACCTAAGTATCAATGACTTTATCTGTAGGTCATTTCTTCAGCTTTTTTAGTTGACAGGGCATCATGGGTTTAATGGTGTTAGTGGTATCATTCAACATACAGCAGAACTGAGCTCCACAAACGGAGGTGAGGTACAGTTGTACAGGTCTGGCTCCATCCATCCTCTCTCTACATCACAGTGTCGGATGGCTGCACCTGCACGGAGGAAAAACAGTTCTACAAATCTCCATCTTTGTCCAAGAACATGCCATATGTGACTTAATCTGAAGCTCAGAACTAGCATTAGGCTGGATATTAGTGTACGACTGTGCGTTAGCATGCAATCCTGTATATGAGTGGTTACAGACCAACAGAGCCTTTGGGGCACGGCACTGCAGCAGGCAGGTTAAACTTGGTCCGAGGCCACCAGATCCCCTGAGTGATGGTCTTTGGACAACCATCATAAATAACTGCAAATAGAGAGAACGTCATGTAAAATCATCCTTATCAATTCAATGAAGTTTCAATTATAAATATTTCAAAAAGTCGCTAACGATATAGAAATGTTTTTTTTTCTTCTTCTGACTTGCAGAGAAGAAAAATGAAAATGAGTGTGAACAGAGAATAAAACTGCAGCTACAAATTAAAGGAGGTAATTACAAGCGAGGAAACGGGAAAGTGACAAAGCTACACAGATGAGAAAATGGGGAGATAGAATTAACTGGAAGATGTTTAATACAAGATGAAGGTAATTAACAGTTTCTTTGTTAGTTCAGACTCAGTACAAGTTTGATAAAATGACCACTTAGAAAGACAGAATACAATCAGAAGCTGGAATCCAATGATTACATGACTAAATATGGTGAAAGCCTCATTATTGATATCCATGTGTTTTAGTCTCTGTGTATAATTGACTCTGTGGTTTTAAATCCATCTTAAATATTCTACATCTTTAAAATTACCCATGGAGTTTTCTATAGTTTGGCACTTATTTAACCAATTTTTCTGGAAAGTACAATGTGGAAGTGAGAAGCTTCATGTCTCATTTTGAAATCCAAACTCTGGGGTCTGACATGTGATGCACACAAGTGATGAATGTTGTTGCCTCCCTGTTGTTTAAATGTTAATGCAATGGTGAGAGTAGTCTGAAATGAAGGAAATACACAAATAAACCAACACACACACACACAAGTTCACAATCCACTCATGGTGATCAATTGAGTGTAGTTTAAAAAGAACCATAAGAGAAAAACAACACAAAGAACAAAAAAACAAAACAAAAAACAAACATTAGCGTGTCACCCTCACCTTCACATCCTGAATTTGTGACCTCAGCAAAAGGGTTGTCACATGTGTTGCACTGGCGACCAATCACGCCAGGCCTGCACTGACACTGTCCAGTTTCTGGGTCACATGACCGCGAGAAGGAGCCAACTGGGTAGCAGTCACATGGCAGGCAGGTGTCAGAGCCCCGTGGGTGGTAGTGAAACTCCTAAGTACACACACAGACGGGGTATATAAAAGTTGGGCATGCAAGTCAAATTCGGGCAGACGTAGAATGTCATGCTGCCAAGAAAAATGTCAGCGATGACATGACCACATGCAGTAAATTCATACAGTGACACAATAGGAGGCAGTGGTGCAAGAGAGAAATGAATACAAGAGCAACAATCCATGCACAGTGTGTAAAGATAAGGGGGTTAGTTAATTACTTTGCTAAATGTGGATGAGAATATATAGGAAACACTGTATTAACAAAAAAAAAAAAGACAATGCTAAAGAGAGGATGATGGTGCAGGAAAGCCTGCAGTTACCAAATGTAGAAGATGATCTCTAGCAACACAGTCGCCCTCCAGCAGCACTGAGTCCCATTTCACAAGGTGAATTTTACAAGTAACCTGCTGTTGCTTGGAGGAGCAACAGTGTGCATGGGAAATGTGTTGTTTTAAAAAAAAAAAAAAAAAATCTACACACTGCACCTTCAATCTGCACACTGCACCTTCAATCTACACACTGCACCTCTTTCTAAAGTGCAGGTGTTTAAAAAACATACTTCAGCAATGGGTTAAAATCATGCAAGAGGACACAATGCTGGAAAAAAGAACTTAGAAAGAGAGAAATGTATTATATATTTGGTGCAGAGCTGTGAGTTTCAGCCTTCAGCTGAATGGTAAAGTATGTACCGTGCACAGGCTGAATGAAAACATTAATATACAGTGAGCATGATAAGAACACACACATCTAAGGAAACTAAGAAGCCAGGGCTGAAGAAATCATGTGCTTTAGCACTTTGTTCATGGGCGCAGGGACAGTTTTTATAGATGAAGGAAAGAGCATTTTATAAACACGTTTTTATGCACGTTGCCAAGTGATATAAAACTTTAAATTCTACCTACGAAGGCCCCAAACCTGCAGTGTGTATGTTTACCTTGCAGTGACAGTGCCCACTGGTCTTGTTACAATCAGGGTCGAAGCCTTTACTGGTGTCACAGTGACATGGCCCACAGGTCGGAGACCCCCACCAGCCCCTGGGACACTGGTGATCAATCCTTCACACACACACACACACACACACACACACACACACACACACACACAAAGTTAGAATCAGTAACACAAGAACGGAGATCCATAATCAGCTCCCCCTGATATCTGACTGATGACTAAGTGACTAATGCAGTGAGGACAAAGAGGTGAAAGCAAAAGAGAAAGACAGCCAGTGAGAAAAGAAAAATTCCAATTAAAAGCTGGAATAGAAACAGAAAGCATTGTGGGATTTAGACGGTTTTCTAAAACTGTTGCATGTTGGCTCCTGAGAAATACACCTCAGATTTGATTCCTCTGGTTTGTTGTCTACGTCACTTAGCTCCTTCATTCTCTTTGCTCACTTTCAGATGCCTTTGTTTCCTCACGTGTCTAATGGACGACTGAGCACAGGAGTGCTTCTCACAGTTAATGCAGATTCTCACCTGCATCTATTTAATGCTCCTTAAGGGAAAGAGACTTTTAGATATGAGCGATTTTAAGGAAATTATTAGGACTGAATGTTTTTTTGTCAGATTTTATATTACATCTCCCATCAATCATCTCCCTGCTGTGCATTCTGGGTGCTTTAAACGAAAGACAAATTTAGGATGGAGGATCACAGAAACAGCCTGGGCCTTAAAACGAAGCTGCACCAGCTGTGCACTGATGTCATGTGCGGTTCTTGACTAAATTAGAAACTGTCAGGTCATTGGAGATGCTTTGTCATGTTAGCTGAAGATTTCATTTTCCCCATTTCAAGATGCTAATAATCATCTGCGCTTATAAAAAAAAAAAATCTCAAAATGATCAGAAGACAAACTGAGTTAGAAAAGTGAACAAATTCTCATATTTAACAAGCTACAACTTGCTGCTGAATGACTCGTGTTTGCTGTGAGTTAGCAGGTAGTTACTTGAGAACAGACTGTGGTGTCTGCTTCACACAACCTTGCAAAGAAAATGACTAAGGAGACAAACTTCTCTAACTCAGTGTCTTTGTTTAGGAAGAAAAGCTTAAATTACAGTGCAGGAGGAAAAGAGCGAGAGATGGAGGAGACATCAGGGGAAATCAAGACAGAGATTCTCGTAGACATGTATTCATTAGAAACCAGTGATGTGTGACTTTGTGAAAAACACACACACAAACTCGACGTCTGACCATTTGACACACACAGTGAAAAGATACGGAGTTAAAGGTGAATCTGTACTCATTCCACGGGAAACTGCAGTTGTGAGACAACAAAGCAACTAAAGATCCTGAGGCACACACACACACACACACACACACACACACACACACACACACACACACACACACACACACACACACACACACGAACAGAGCTTAGCTGGGCTACAGGCAGCATCTAAGAGCTTTACACCACATTGGCATCTCACAGGTAAACAGCAGTTTGGACGGTGAGTCAACTGTGTGTGTGCACGTGCACCTGTGTTGGCAGTACTGTCCATAGTGGTTGTCTCCACAGTCACAGGTATATCCATGGGAAGAGCTGGGCTTCCTGTGGCACTGAGCCTCGTTCTCACATGGATTCAGATGGCAAGCATCAGTGCAGCCTTTCCCGTAGTAACCTGGGAGAGAGGGAATCAGACAGTGTCAGGACGTCGACACGGCTGGTAGGATAAATAGTAGTTTGCAGAAACATTTGTTCAAAAATGTCTTTGTTGTGCTGGGAAAAAAAAAACAATCAGGGGAGCGGTGTGGTGAATACACAAAAGGGAACACAATCAGACGGAGAGGAAGAAAAACTGATTTGAAAAGTATGAAGTCATTGTACAAAATGGACGTTTGCCTCAGACAAAATAAAAACAGCACACGCCAACACTGAGAAACGAGCCACTTCAGTGTGTGCCGGTCAACGCAGACATCACACACACTTCAATGCAACCCCCCTCAGTGCTCCACACACACCAGCCTCTACAATGGTAATACAGGCCAGCACATAAAACCCTTCTAAAGCAGAGTGCTTCACACACACTTTGGGGTGTATTTAGTACAAATAGTAAAGGCCTCTCAGCTGGACATGCTTTTCATTTCAAAAGAGCATAACAGCCTTTAGTCCTTAGGGTACCTGTGTTAATAGCTGGATTAAAAAAACTACAGAATTAAGATGCTCCATTTTAATGTTGGGATGTGAAGTGAAAAAATAAATACATTTTACAGCAATTACAACAGCATGTGTCGGGAAATGTGTTTATTTCTGCCTATTAAACAAAAATCTCTGCTTCACATACAATCATCTCCCGACCTTCAGCCAATACAGCACACTCTGCTTTCAGTCGGCTTTTTTAATTTAACAGCACTGAATAGAAAGAGGTCTCTATAGATTAAGTGTGTGTGAGTGCTTGAGGTCTGGTTTCCTTCCCCTGGAAGTGACAAACATGTGAGGTCTCCCTATAGAAAATATAGAAACCACTCTGCTTTCTGGGACACACAGTCCTATTCTATAAACCCCCCCCCCCCCACATTGTGTAGTTTTGAAACTACAAACCCACACAATGTGTAGCTTAAAACACACACACACACACACAGGCCTTGATTTGTCCACAAATCTTCATACACATTTAGAAATGTTTCAGAAATGAGTAAATAAAAGAGTAAAGCTAATTATAGCTATTGTTCATCTTCCTATTATCTGGTTCACTACATCTTTTCACAGAAGACACACAAACAGGTGTAATTACAGAATTACACAGTTTTTGTTCATGATGCCTCCATCTCCTCTATTCTCTATTCTCACGTCTGTCACTTTCTCTGAAACACACACACACACACACACACACACACACACAAATATACACAAAATCATCTTTGCACTTTCTCTATGGCAACTGACAGGGCCAGGCAGCAACAGCCTTGGCTGTTTTCAGACACTTTTAATAACACTGGCCTTGTCACGACAATATGAGAGAAAGAGAGAGCGAGAGGGAGCGAGAGAGACTAAGAACAAAGAGTTGTGAATCTTGTGTGAGTGTGTGTGTGCGTTTTGTCTTTCACAGTCAGGGTACAGGAGCTTGTTTGAAAAGTTACAGCTCTCAAGCTTTACACACATCGAATGTCACCCACAGCGTCTCATCTGGCTGTAGATGCTTTTGTGTAACCTGACCTCTTCGCAAAATTACAACGAACAAAAGAAAAGTCACCTGTTCGCTGAATAATGGTCTGAATGTGGTTCAGATATGTCCAATTTGCAGAAATTTCTTAACCCACAAAGAATCAATTGTTCACAGGCAGGTGACACTTTCTTTAAATTGGATATTTTTCATTTTAGACAAACTTCACTTCATGCAGCTGTACAACACACAGCCATTTCTTTATGTGTATCAAATGTCATCAATAAATGACATTCCTGGCTGAGGAATCATTTGTCATAAGGAGCAACTTCACCCTGATTCAGCACCTCGAGGACCTGGCATCTACTGTAGGTTGAAACAGGAAACACAGCGTCAAAGTAATAAATTTTCCCATCTTTCTCCCAGAGCGATCAAGCCTAATATATTACAGCTACACTCCTTAGCCCAAAGAAACAGCCTCATATTCTTCTCTTCTGACAAACTCAATAAGAGATTTATTTGGTGTTTGTGGTTTTCAATCATTATTTTTATTTTAGCTCAAAAGACTTCAGTAAATGGCTCATTACTTCAGAAAAAGCGGTTATGAGAGTTCTGGTTCTCCAAGCCAGAACACATGTGGATTTTTAAACAGCTCAGGGAACTCAGGTGGACATAAATCAACATGACTGTAGTTTATCATATTAAATCCAAATTGTCAACACGCTGTATTAGCCTTTAGCAACTGGCAGCAAACATACACCCAGAATCACACAGCGAGAGGAGCAGATGTTTCCATGCTTTCTCATGCAGAACCTGGACTCAGTATGTGTGTGTGTGTGTGTGTACCTGTAGTACTCAGGTTGGAGGGACATAAATCTGTTTACACAGACACACACTCACTCAAAAAGCAAATCCATGTAATGACAAAACTTGGTTTCAGGATCAATGTTAGAATTAACTTCAGGGGATATGGGTTGGGGTCAGGGTGTTGAGTGTGACTGCTGAAGTTGGGGTAAGGCGCTTGGAAATACATTATGCCAATGGGAGACAATGGGAAGACGAGTACACTGCATGTGTGCGTCTGTGTGTCTGTATCTCACAAATCAGAGATCCATTAGGCTAGTTTCAACACCAGGCCGAAACACACACACACACACGCAAACACACATGAAAGGGAATAATTCAGAGTGCACCTCTCTTCCTTTTTTCTCATTCCACTTTTATTAAACTTTGATGTGTCTTTAAGCAGCATCCACTGTAGAACAGTCTCCATTTTTAATGCTCGTTGTGCTGATGAAATATAATGATAATGAGAGTGAGAGTGTGTGTTTACAATAAATAAGTGCACGCACATTGTCTGTGTGTAGCCGTGTGTGAAGTCGTTCCTGTGTGTGTCGTCTCCGAGTGTGCGTGCTCCATGTTAATAAGTCCAGGTGTAAGCAGTAGCTGTAGGCTGCAGCAGGATGCTACAGGGATGGCAGCGCCTCTGCTTCCTCTCCCATACTGGTAGCCCTGAAGCTCTCTCACTTTAACAAACTATATCCTCACTCGTTCACTCGTTCCTCTTTCATCCTTTCCACTTACACTTTAATTGCATGCTCTCATTTTCCAACTTTTCCTCTTTGAACAACTTCCCTTCTACTTTTCTTTTTTCATCAGAAAGTAGATTCTGCAGAAGCCCCTGCACAGGATTCACATGGTCTGGTTGTTTGGTCATGCAAGTCTGAGCGAGTCAGTTCGTTCGAGCACTGCAGTAGTTTTACCTTCCATGCAGACAGCAGCTGAAACACACACCATACTCCCGACTGCCATAGCGCGATGCCATTTGCAGTTGTAATGCATCGTTATGTGTTGTCTACGAATGCTGCACCAAAACATTTTCAAAGATTTTGCATAAAGTGAGCAGCTAACTGCACATTATTGTGCATTTATTGAAGCCAAAACATTTGAATGTCTCAATTAAACCAGTAACCAGTAAGGTCTAGATGAGAGCATTACATTTATATATGTACCAGCTAAAAACACAAGTTGAGATCGACTGATGCAAGAAAGAAAATCGATATCCTTAAAACTTAATCACTCTTTCTCTCACTCTCTTGGTTCTGTCTTTTGTGTTGCTTTTCCCCTTAATGAAAATCTTTTGTCTTTCCTTTAATCAGAAATATAAATAATCTCCTTTAATCATTTCTGTTCAGTTGACCCAGTCTGACATAAGAAATAAACCACAGCTGTTGCATCAGTAGCTGCTTCTAAAGCTCCAAATCAAATATCAAATATCAAATATCACTCTTCAGCCACTCCTTTACTTTCACACTTCTCTCTCTGTTGTGTGCGGCTGTCATGTTAATTTTCTCTCACTTCTCCGACTTCTCCTAACCCTAACCCTGTGTACGTACATGCCAGTGGAGTGTGGATCTATTCCCAAACGTGTCAGCAGTGTTTCCAGGCTGTTTGATTTGACTTTCTCGTGCCCTCCTCCTTCTCTTCTTTCCACTTGCCTCAAAACTTTGTGTTTATTTTACACTATTTTTGTCACCCGCCTCTTTGACTTTATTAACCATTAACATTTTCTGTTGCTCTTCTGCCTATTTTCATCTTTCTATGGTTCTCTTGCTTTTCCCTTCCCCTTTCCACTTTTTTTCTTTGCCATGATTTCTCTACTCTCTCCTCTTCCCCTCCCATATTCTTACACCCCTCTCCTTCGCTTTTAATCAGCGCTTTTGACTCCACCTTAATTCTGCCTCACTATATTCACCTGACTAAGGAAATTTTCTAAGTTAGCCTGCAGGCGGTGTCTTTCTCTCAGTCTCAGGTGGATGAGAACTCATTATGCATTCACAAATATCTGTTTAACCCAGTTAGAGCATTGGCAGACACTTATGCAGATAAAGCCACATTTTAATTATTCCCTTTTTCTATCTCTTAATCGGCTCCTCTCACACGTATTTTTCTTTCAAATCCAATGTCCAGAGAGCACAAACTATTAGGGCCATTTTGGTGTTGCTGAGAGTAGCACACATGCAATTTAATTTGCATGACTGAGCTGGAAAATCATTCTTGGCTGGGTCACTGGGCCAGCTTTTTTTTAATGTATTCACGGGCAATGTCAAAACATGATGTAATGCAAGAGGTGAGCAGATTTATCTATTATTATTATTATTATTATTATGTTGTTGTTGTCTTGTTGCCTGTATAATTGGTGATCAGACCATGTTAAAACTGCTTGTTCAAAACTCAAATATTTTTTAGTCTAAATTAATGAACAGAATTTGAGAATAAGATGAAATCAAAATAGCTTAGTGATCAACAAAACATCATTTGGCAATCAGAATTACTGTAGGAGAAATTTCATTTGTTTATAAGCTAATTAGCAAATTCATTGTTAACAGCAACTAATCATAACTAACTGTGAGACACCGTCCTTTGACCCCATGTATCAAATTGGCTCAACACTGGAAAGCGTTAAGATATCAAATATGTTCTTCTCACCAGGTTCACAGATACAAGTGTGCCGCTCCCATTTGTCATAACAGCGGCTGTGGGCGGGGCAGGGAGACGAGACACACGGGTTGCCAACATTACAGCCGGTCTCAACCTTGACAGCTTTTGACGGGTGGGGCAGAGGAGGGGCATCGGGCCGTACGCCCAACCGAACGCCCTACAGAAGGAGAGAAAGAGAATAAAACATGAGAGACGGTTCTTATACTGAAATCTCTCCATCCCAGGCTACCATCCACTCATCCAACAATAAACATAAATATTCAACCCATCCATCCTCACCTGTATGCATCCTCGTATTCCATTCTGTACCTCTCCAGAGCCCAGCACTCCTCCCACATGCAGATGTTTCACCTTCAAACCATGAATCTCATTTCCCACTATCACTGTTCCCTAACGGGGAGAGAAAGAGGGAAGGAGGTGGAGAGGGGGCAGACGGAGACAGTAAGAGCAAAGACTATTATTAATAGCTGTGTGCAAATGGAATAGTGGGACAAACATACACAAGGAGCACATTTGAATACCATTAGTTCACCTCATGAAAGAACTCCTTCATTTATTTTATATGAAAATGTCAAGGTAGTTCAAGACATGCAGCATATGTTATGAAAAATCAGTCAGAGAAGAAATTATCTGCTGTAAAGACTTTTACAGTGAGAGGATCAGTTTTTATTCATTTACGCTATAAACATTAAATAAGTTAAAGAGACTTTTATACTCAATGAAAATACTTTTTCTTCCTTTTTTCTGATTCTTCTATACTTTCATTTACCACTGAGCAGTCAGGTTGTTATGGGGCTTATTTCAGTCCTAGGGAGTGTGCAGGGGAAGTAAAATGGTTTTAGAGCTGCACACTCAATGACTGACTTAAATAAAAACATAAAAACACAATAACATGCAAGCAATGGTGAGAAGGTCAATGCTCAACACTGATAGACTGTTCACAACAACCATGAAAACAGAATCAATGAGCCCATTTATCACCGTTTCAACAGCAGTGGAAGATGCTGAAAAGGAGAGTGACATCAGGCTGATAATAGCTGCAAACATGCCAAACTATTTCAAAGGTAATTACTGTTTAATTGACAGGTACCTTATTAAATTATTGCACATTTAAAAATGTTTTCAGCACCATTTGCTTCGTGTGTTACTAAATGCACTTCACCGAACAGATAAAAGACAACTTTCTGGCAGACAATTTAAAAATTAAATCAACATGAGAACAACAAAAAAAATACAATAAAACAGTTTGAAAGCGTATTTTGCTTTTGTGTGTGCATGTTACTGTCACATGCTATAAACACACCTCATGGAAAAATCAAACCAATATCATCAGTACACTTTAGCACACTATAGAGTATTAATTCACTGATTACCGTAGCAGCCCATGTTAATTTAGAGGTTGAAAGTGAAATTAAATGTAAATCAAAATGAATTTAAATCTCTTTTTGAATGTTGTCCTTCACCACGCTGGCTCTGAGCAGGAATTGAGGTTAAAGTCTGTGTATGTGGAGATGTTTGGGATTAGAGGATATTAAAATGGATTCTCATCTTCATTCATATTAAATGCTGTGCCATTCTAACTGGGGCTCTCTACTGATTAGACTAACATTGACACACGGTAAGATTTCAAACAGCCAAATTAAATCAACCCAAGAATCGGAGCCAGAGAAGAACTGCCTCTTTCTCTGCATGGTTAATTAAGATTATGAAAGAGTTATGGGTAGTGTTGGAAAAATGACACCAGGAAATTAACTTTTAAGGGAACCCAAACCTTATTGATGCATAAAGCAGATATGATGACAACTTTGTTATACATTACATTACTGCAAATCGGACCTCTACACACATCCATAGTTCTTATTGTAATATTTTTAAAGACAAACCTGCTGCAATTAAAAATCCACATTAACGATGTGTGTCCTTATTGTGTGCATATTGCCGGAACATTGGGTCTGTGCTAAAAACCGTCCATTCATGGTTTGAATCTCGTCTGTTACCTGATAGAGTCCAAAGTCGAGCCGTAGTGTTGCGACATAGCGTGTCTCATGGCCACTGCGAACATCTCGCAGTTCCAGCTGGAGGTCGTGCCACTGTCCATCTGCCACCAGAACTTGATCCAACCTCAAACGCACCGGTCTGGTTGCACCGCGGCTCACTGAGAACACCAGCTGACCATTTATCAACTGAGAGAAGTGGAGGAACACAGGAGCACAATAAAAACACCAGAAAAAAAGAGAGAGCAAAGAGACATGAGTCAACAATGTAAGGCTAAAAAAAAAAAATCTCTATTTTTCTGTGCATATACTCGTCTTTCTATGGTTGTGTGGACCAGCACAAATTCATATGTGTATGTGTGTATGTGTGTGTATGTGTGTGTGTGTGTGTGTGTGTGTGTGTGTGTGTGTGTGTGTGTGTGCACCCACCTGAAACAGCAGGCTGGTGTACTGGCCAGCCTGGGCCTGCAGCAGCGTCCCCTCTCGTGCTCTGGTTCTGAACACCAGACCGAGGTACCAGGGTGTGGAGATGGTGACGTCATTCTTCAGGTCCCACCAGAGGGCACTGTTCCCCAGGAAGCGGTGAGGGTGTGGCATTACTGAGGTCAAAGGTGAGAGAGTAGGGGTGAATAAGAGTAGAGGCAGAAATGTCCTAAACAGTCGCTGTTATTCATCGAGTTCAAAGTTTCTGTGAATTGCTGCTATTGAGCTAAAAGATGACACGTTCATCAAACTTGTAGTCATTCCAGCAGCTGAGAGAGATAAAAGCAGATCGATGACTGAATTGCATCAAACACTGTTTTCATATGACTGACTCATGCTTCTACCATGATGATAATATTGTTTCAAGCACACAAGAAGGAAATAAGTCTCAGAAATAGCAAATCATTTCTTTGAGGTTGCAAAACTACAACATCCGTGCTAACAATCAAGACATTTCTGAACATATATACTTTTAAATATAAACTTTGAATCCCCCTGGTCCACTTATGTGTAGAAAATCACTCTAGGTCCAATAGATGGACTATACTGTGTTCACAGCTAGCTCACATGCTAAGTGAAGTAACTCATGACACAATTAGTCTTAGTGTGGCGCCTTATGCTGCAATATTCTGAATTAAACAGAATGATCTATTGCCCCATCTGTCTATACCTTCACAGATGTCATCACTCATCAACCAACATCCATCCATGAACATGAGCTCATTTATGCACTCAGGTTAGCCACATACTTTAAAAGCCCACAGCTGTGATGACTCAGGATAAAATGAGGAATAAATCCTGGAGCAGACGGGAAAAGTGCAGAGTCTCTAAATAGGTGAATGACGTAGCACTTCTGAATATGAGCTACAGAAGAAGAAGTAGCCCAACAGCCTTATTTCTGTAATTTAACCAAAGAACTATACATTTCAGAGGAACTGAATCCAGCATAGCCTCTCACCATGGCTGCAGTCCTTCCCTCCATACCCCAGGGGACAGTCACAGGAGAAAGTCTCCCAGCTCACCCTGCAGGTTCCTCCATTCTGGCAGGGGTTGGACTTACAGAAGGGCATCTTGGCACTGCAGCCTAGACAGACACATCATCAATGAGCTTTACAAAACTGCATCACCTCGTTGTGTCTCAATAAACATAGAGATAAACATAGCTATATTTTCATGTCATCTCACATTTAAAAAGTGCCGCATTACAATCATCTGTATTATATAACAAAAATCTGGCCCTTTGATGAAATCCCAAATATTAGATACATATGTTTATGGTTTTAAAAGGGATAAATATGTTTAGCACTTCTGACCAGGGATTGTCCCGTTGTTAGCAATAAATCCAGCCAAGTCCAGCGGCTTGTTGTCAATGTGCAGCTCTTTCATACAGCCGATAAACTCTCTGGAGCCAAATGGAAAGTTGTCTGGTACATTGGGAACTCCACCCAGAAACAACGGACCAGTCAGGTCCAGAGACCTGAGGCAGGAGGAGAGAAAGAAGTGTAAATGACATTCAAAGGGAATGAAGATTAGGAAAGAATGAAGGATTATCCCTGAAGGAAGGGAGGATAAAAAAACAGAACAGCATGAAAAGAGGGTAGGAGAGAGGTAAAGCAGTTAAACAAAGCCCAGACATTAAATGTGTCATCAGAGATAAATGTCAAGGGGAACAGAGATAAATACCAGAAGATGTTAAGGAGAAATTAGATGATAATGATGTCACTGAGTGTAAAATTGGAAACAGAGAACTTAGAAAGCAAAAGAGACAGATGAACAAACAGTAGATTAAATGTGACTCATGGCAAATAACAAATAGAAATAAGTAAGAAGAGGTAAAGGTGGGTGACAGGAGGCAGCAATAAAAAGAGGTAGAGAGGTAGATGTTAATGGTAGCTGAATGCATAAAGAGCAGAAAAATGTGAAAATAGGACAAAAGGGAGATGTGGAGGCAGCCGGAGAGACAGATGAACAAACAAGAGATTTAATGTGAGTTATGGCAAATATCAAGAGAGAGAGATCATAAAGGCAGATGATAAGATGGATGGAAAACAGGAAGAGAGAAAGAAACAGGGAATATGAAGAAAATTATGTTGGTGACAACAAAAAAAAAACAGTTATGGGACTGCATGAGTGGAAAAAAGCAAAGAGAAAGTGTTGTGTTGCCTTTCTGAAAACATTATCTTTTTTCCTCCTGTGTGAGTTGAGGTTTGTCTTTCTAGCTTTGGAGACACATGCCATGTGCAGAGCCAGTAAACACCAGTGGAATACGAATTGAAGAAAAACAGAGAGAACAAAGGCGTCTGAGTCAGATAAACAAGAGCATAAGTGCGAGTTACCACAAATATCAACACAGAGCGTCATTAAAAGAGGATGTCAAGACTGAGTAAGAGAGGGCTGAGCTGTTAATGGAGAAATAGAGAAGAAATGGAAGAAGAGAGCACTGAAGTTTGTCTTTGGCCTTCCTCTTTGATCTGCCTCCTCTTCTCTCAGCCTCACTTAGCGCTGACAGAACACAGGCAGCATGATTAGAGCTCACAGAGGCCTAGCATCCATACTATGACAGGCAGCTTTGTAGTGCATGTGTGTGTATACACTGTGTGTGTGTGTGTGTGTGTGTGTGTTACGCAATCTACGGTATATATGTAGACATTTAGTTTGGTAGGCACACACCCCAAGTAGAACGGACTGCAAAACTTTGACAAGGTCAAACAGAAAACTCACTTAAAAGCAATAGTGTCAGTTTTAATGCTCGTCTTCCACATGTAGTGTGTGTGTGACAGAGACAAGTGGAGAGTAATGAAAAGAAATTAACATCAACACCAGGCAGATTGAGCCAACAAGTACAAAACCATCAGATAACCAGAGATAAAAAAGGAGAATGAAAACGTCAAACAGCCACACCTCATTAAAGGAACAGGTCCTCAGCACCAATAGTATCATAGCTTCAGCTGTACTGCTTTAAACCTGCATTAAATCCTAATGTAAACTACTGTCCAACTGGGAAATTTGGAATTCTGGCCCATCAGATGAATATAGGGACTAAAATCTGATCTGGTCATTCTGCTTTCAGTATTTCCAGACATTTACAGTGACAAAAGAAACTGCTCTTTTAGTTACTGTGCACACTGTGGGGATCTGGGGCAGAAAAAGTATAATGTGAAAGGATCAGCATCAGAAACTGCTGGGAAATATCCTTCAAAAGAAAAGGAACAAAACAAGATAAAATAAAATAACCATACATGATGGAAAAAAATGTGCATATAAATGTTCCACTAAAAACAAACAAGTCGTTTCTAAATGTTAAATCCCTGAGCAGACTCATCATCAGCAGCTACATGGCTGTATGTTAACAAACAGGTGATATAACAAATACACTTGTACGTGTAAGAAAGGTTTGTTTCTTTTGTTTATATGCAGTAGATCTTGTATTCAAGATCTTAAGTTTTATAGAACACAAAGGTATGAACATAGAAAAGAAGATGGAGAACAGACGGAGAGATAAACTCACTTCTTGCTGCTGGTCTGTTTGCCCTGCGCAGCACAACTATAATTCCCGAGCTGTGTACCAAAGCGAAGTGACAAGGCAGTATCACAGTCATCGACGCTCACAACAGCAATCTTCTCGTCCGACGGTCCCTGGGCCTCGCCGCTCATACTGCGCTTGGGCTGAACACATGCATGAGACTCAGTACGGAGTTCACAGAAACAGAAAACAGGAAGCACCATAACAGCAGAGAACATGCAAGAAATACAAGAACCTTTTCTAAATCTACGCTGTATATACGCTAAACCAGATACCATCCAAAATAACAGCTCCAACACATCAGACTAAATGCACACCGCTACTGTACATTTTGTTAAGAATAAAAGGGCGAAAATTAGTAAGACAAAGAACAACAGACTCTCTGTGGGAAAGGAAATGGAGTAAACAAGTAAACAAACACACTCACTCTTCATTTACTTTCTGAAAAAAAAAGGCAGAAGAAGAAGAAAAAGGAAGAAAGAGAAAGGAAAAAAGAAAGAGGTACGTGCACCCTGACACAGTCATACTCACATAGCGTGTAGCTGGCTGAGGAAAATCAAAGAACATGAAGAAAATTAAAGAAGATGTGCAGCAAATATGCATGAATAAAGTGATGACAAGCAAACACCCACATAACAGTATGCACACGCAAACACTTCAGTTTGATTCAAAGTGCTTTGCTGGCATGAAGGCTCAGAAACTATTGTGCAGACGCATCAAAAGTAAAAATTACTATCACAACACTTCAAAAACTTCAAAAGCCAACTCATCACACAGACAGTAGTAGTACAAAATGGAAGATCCAAAGTAAAATCAAAAATCAAAAGAGGGTGTAGGACGCACGAACAAACTGAGACGTGAACCCACCTTGTTGTAGTAGTGGATGTGAACAGTATGCCAGTTTCCATCACTAACCCCACCAGGCAAGAAGGGACTCACCTGAGTGGATGATTCACCTGCAGGGATGAAGTTTGTGTCAAAATAAAAGCAGGTAGTAGTATGATCTTTACTCTTCCAAGAGGAACATTTGTCTTCACAGTCTGAACATGTTCATGTCTCCCAGGAAAAACATAAAAAAAACAAGTACAGGATAGGATCCTTGCTGCATTCCCACATAAACCCATTTAATGATTTTGGAGGAACAGGATGGCATTTAAGCTGAAAACTATATGCTGAAAACTATATGCACAGTATGTAATACATAAATACCTCCTCAATTCGGACTTGACCATCTAATCTATCCCAATACTACATAATTTAATATTATAAAAACCGTGTAAAATGACGATGGTGCTCCATGTCTGCAATGTGAACTGTTTGTCTCTTCTATTATTCAGTGGACCCAGCCCATGAAGTCTCTTGACACACCGTTTTTGAGATCTTTTCTTGTGGGAATACCAAGTAAAGAGGAGAGAACACACAAACAATCCCAGAACACCAGCTACAGCACCTGTGGAATATTTGAGAACCACTTGTCCTTCTTGGATCTCCAAGGCAATGAAGTCATGTTTTTCATTGAAGCGTCCATTGTAGAAGAGAAGACCACTGCTCTCCATTGTGGCAAAACTAGAAAATGCACACAAAACAAAACAATCAAAAACACAGTATACTGATGAATATCCTCACCCGTTTGTTTTTTATATTTTTTACAGTAGTCACAGGTTCACATCTTCTTTTAAAAAGTAAAAGCCGGTTATTCTGTTGTCACTACTTTGAGGAACAGCATTTTCATTTCATATCCTTGTCTTAATCATCCACTAGACATAAATGTTGTTAGAGCACAAGGAAATGCACTGCACTGAGAAACTATTTTCCAAAATAAACCCAGGTTTATTCATTAGCTGAGATGTGTCCATGCAAAAGTCAGACTAGGCGGTGTTTAACCTTAGCTTTCCCACAGTAAATGAAGAATGAGTGGAGTCAGTGAAGCACAGAGGCAGAGAAACTGAGGGAGGGGAAAAAATACCAAGCAGGGTTGGGCATCCTTGCGTTATATGCACTGTACAATGTGTCTGAAATGGAAATAACTCCAAAGGACTGCATGTGAAAAACCAATAAATAGACACGCACAAGCACATGAAGGCAAATTATGGATAATTACAATTCGTATTCCTTAGACCTGTTCAGCTCAGCACCTAGTGACAATTTTAAACATAGCTGAGAAAAATTTCCATGACAAACACCAGCACTGTCGTACACAGCCCTAACCTAGATTGGAAATATATTCTAATTCTGCAGTAAGGCCACACCTATACTGTCACAGCCTTACAGAACAGTCACATTACCCATTATACTGCGGAAGCAGTGTTTGGGGTGATGGGCATTTTTTGCAGTGGACAAAATAATAAGGTATGGGGGAAAGACAGTGCATATTGATTAAGTCCTGTTTGGCCTTGTTGTGGAAATCAGGCCAGGGACAGCTGCAAGCAGGATGCCAAATAAAACAATGACGTCGGGGAAAAAGAAGGCTGAACGTCTGTCAGAGTAATGTGTATCTGCGATCGGTCACTGCAGACTTAGTCACCAGGCCAGATCAATCATCAGGTAACAAGACAGTACCCAGCAACAACAGGGAGAAGATGGAAGTTTTAAATATCATGAGCTTCGGTGCTCTGAATGGCAAAATCTACTAATGTGCTTCCATAGAGCAGTGCAATGCATTTCAAGGTAATTCTGTAACAACTATAGCAAACCAGCGAAGCTCCCAGATGTTAAGGTGTCTGTCTGAATGTGGAGCAGGGCAATGCTGAAAAGACCATTCAGTATCTGTTTCACCCCTGCTTTTCTCAGGAACAGCTTGGCTGCAGTGAACCTATTTTCCATGAAAGTACAAGAAAGGTTTCCATTCCTTTAGGAAAAACTACTTCCTGGCCAGTAAAAAATGTTAAACATTCATAAATGAAAGTCAGTGGAAGCTTTACATGTCACGCTTCATGACCATCACTACTCAAATGGTGGTCACAAATCAATGGAAGGAATCACATGTGGTGCCTTAAGGTGCCAATAATGCACAGAAGCTCATTTGACAGGAATCCCATGGCCACAGTATCTCATAGCAACCACTCTACGGTGGTCACATCAGCCTAGCAACAACCCAATGAGTAATGTCACCTTAGCAACTATCATTTGATGACATCACTCGTGGCAACCATCCCTGCCTCGCTGCTCTTACGGACCACTTTACATTTCCCATAGATGACTACTCTGTGTGTCAAGAGGTGAAGGTGAAGCAGGGAAACGGTGGTGATGGCTGAGCAAGACAAAGATCCTAAAGCAAGGATGGATTACTTGACCTAAAATTTCAGATGTTATAAGGTCTAACCATCAGAAAGCAAAAATAACCTAAATCCAAGTGTGTGATTTTTAAAAGGGAATCTGCATAACAGGAGGAACCTCCCTTCACAGAGGGAACAGGAGGTCACTAGAAATGCTGCATTTGTCTTTGGAAACTTTGCTGCAACAGGACTAAAAAAAATGATGACGACAAGGCTGATACAATGGAAGATGAAAATGGTGAGTGGAAGGAAGGAAGGAAAACAAGTTAATTCCTACTGAAACCAGCAAATAGATAATAGATGAAAAAGGAGCCAGAAGAGAATCCACACTTCTCACTGAAAAGAGCAGTTGAGGCAGCAGAGAGCGAAAGCATGAATAATAGGATCGATCTCTAAGAGAGATGAAATAAACAGATTAAAGAGAGGAGAGACTGCATGAGGGAGAGAACTGAAAATCAAAGAGGTTATGGATCTTTATCTGAGTGAGACTGGATGATGATGGGTGGGTGCTGGAAGTGATGAAGGAAAGAAAGGGGACAAAACAGCAGAAATCTGAACAAAATGTTAAATTTGATTTGTCAGTATTTAAAAATTTCCAGAATAAAACAAAGACAAGAAGATTCAACTGAAATAACCAATTTCTCAGCCTACTCACGTTAAAGAAATGGAGAGGTGAAACCTCTGTCTGAGGCCGCGGAACATGGCGAAGGATTTGGGTGGGAAGGACCGGGCAGTGACGGTGCAATATGGGCGCTCATAGCCCCCTGCAGGACACTCACAGCGGAAACCCCCACCTGAAAGCTCCCGGCAGGTCCCTCCATTACGACACACACCTGGCACACACCTGCCTTGCCGGCGGTCAAACTCACATCTGTCACCTGGGGATTAAAAATTAAAAGAATTCATTAAAGGATTAAGTAAAAAAAAAAAAAAAAAAAAAAAAGCAGATTATCATCAATATTGGCATCGTTTTGCCATTTGGAAGCTTCTTCCACAGAGAATTTAGATGATGGATTTTCATACGTTTCACTGCACTCACAGAACTTGATTTTAAATTCCAGTCACAGTCTTCTTAAATTATGGCTTTATTGTTTATTATTATGACCTCTACAGGATGAGTGGCATAGAAATGCATGGATGGATATTTATTATTGCTGCTGTTATTAGACTATAGGCAGGGACAGACCTTACTTACCTCGCAAACTGCTGAAAGACGCTCAAACATAGATCCTTCAATAATAGGAGCTTTACAAAAAACATTATATTACAAAAGGTTTGCTCAGTATCTGTGTGTATCTGTCAGCACACATGTGTGATGTGTTTACAGCAAAGTCTGAAAAAATATTAGGATTCCATAAACAAACAGCAATGGAGAATTTATACATGAATTCAGAGGTTATTTACAGTGACTGCTGCTGTGGGGACCTTCAGTAAGTTAAGATAAGATTAGGTTATGTCAGTCAGGAGCCTTCTGTTGGTTTTGATGAAGGCTCCTTAGCATGAGAGTTTGAGAGTTATTAAACTCCCTCAGTCTGCAAAGCTTTTCCATGTCAGCAGCTTAACAGAAGTGCTGCAGGTTTCTTTTCCCACCAAGTAGTGAACTACATTCACCAGAGTCCTTAGACGCTAATTAGTCCTTGATTAGACAATGACAGCAGCAGGGTGCTGATTCCTGAGGAGCTGCTTCAGAGGATTAACCTTTACCATCTCTCAAATTAACACAATAAGACCACAAAAAAAACCCCATCAGAGTTGGAGTTGACAGTGATAAGACACTGAGTGTACAGTATTTGAAAGTGTTTGTGTGCAGCTGAAATGGAAGGGAAAGGATTTGCATGCCAACTGAGGTTTTGCTTTGGAAATGTGCGGAGAACAAAAAATAAACACAAACAAATCTCCACACAAGAATAAACACAGATTTGGCTGCCAGTCAAAAAGTTTCTCAGGCAGCAGAAACACCCACGCAAACACACACACACACACACATATATGGACAATCACACAAATAAAAAGCTGCGTAGGAGTATGTGTTTTACCTTTCCCTGAGCACACACATTGTCTGATGTTTAGCAGCTGTGCACAGAAACACCCACACCCAGTGGCCTCCACATACCCAGAGCAGACAGGGTTTGAAACTAGCCTTAAGACAGATGGCTCCTTAAGGACCCACTTCAGAACCTGCTGACGGATCCAAACACACACCCAGAATTACACACACACACACACACACACACACACGCACGCACGCACGCACACACACACACACGCACACACACACTGCTGTGGCTTTCTATAGTTGTAAGTACATTAACCACAACCTAATTCTAACCTAAACCCAAGTCTTAACCTTCACAAAAGCCCTTTAAACCTGCGAGGACCATCCAAAGTGTCCACACAACACCGACATGTCCTCACAGCGATGGCATCAAACAAAAATGTGTCCACCCACACAAACACACACAGAGTAAAATCATCAATACATTTGTGCACATTAATAACAAATGATGAACATATTTTTTCCCATGTCAAACAAAGAAATAAACACACACACTGACCTCTAGCACACACACACACACACACACACACACACACACACACACACACACACACACACACACACACACACACACACACACACACACACACACACACACACACACACGGCTCATTGCCCCTGCCCTCAAGGCTGTCGGGTTTTATCATGTAGCAGTCTCTGCTGGCACTTTGTTGGTGCTGCTTTCAGATGCCAAAGTACCCACCGGCACAGTCTTCACATCTCACCAGCCAAGCAGACACAAACGTGGATGATGTTCTGCTGTTTGTAAGTCAATAGCGGCCTTCACCTTCCTCATGACTGTTTGAATACAAATATTAACTGACACACACACACACACACACAAGACGTGGACACACACTGACAAATCTCATTCACAGCATCAAAACACACAGAGACACACCTGAGGGCGAGTCATGCACAAGTCCCACACACAGACAGACTTCAGGCAAAGCTGTAAAAGCTCCGTCACGGTGGATAGATACTCTGATACTGTCGACCTGTGACTCATACAACACAAACACAACCAGGCAGTGGGATGTAAAGAGCGGTAAAGCATTAAGAGCTTGTGAAAGAATCTGCATAAAAGTCCTCTGCCCCGTTTGCCCTTTCCTTCAACTCTCCATCTTTATCCTTCACCAGGCGAGAGACACCAACTACCAATACAGAAAACGGTGAATTTTATCATGGCTTTAAAGTCTTTAATTAGACTCAGACTTTCAACCTTGCTGAATTTCAAAATATATAATGCACTCACAGGTGTGTCCCTGCAGACTCTAAAGTCTTCCTTGCTTCAATTTTTTGATTCCTGTATGATTTTGCCAGTCTGCTTCCATACACTTGCAAAGTTTGCCCCACTCCTGCCCCCTTTGCTTCAACTCAGACTGCTAGTTAATCCTATAGTTCTGCTTGTCCGTCTATTCAGTTCGTTTCAATTGTATCTGAAAAGCATCAAATCATTATAAAAATCATCTCAAAGCACTTTACATCTATCAACAGTCTCTCTAGTTCCTAAGTTTACAAATTTTCTTCATCTCGTTCGTGTATATATATGTCCATTGTACTCTTCGTCACTCCCTTTCCTCACACCACTACCCTCCTCATGCCAACAGGCAGCCGACATCTGCCGGTCTTGGCTGACAAACGTACTCCCCCACATCACCAAATCACCCCGAGGACACGCACAGACTGAGCTCGATACCCAGTCACACCCAGCTCAGCTAACAATAGCTCAAGGACATTCAGATGATCACATCTGTCTGTCCTTGTTTGGCTTTCCCTCATGCTCTCTCCCCTCTCACATGAAAAATATACTTCAGCGTAAGAGCAACAGCAAACCAATTAAATACGGAAACACACACAATCTAACACAGCACAATTTCACTGCCTTTGTCTGATGCATCCATTCATCCATACAGACCCTCTCATTAATATTAATATAAATAAATACACATTAATGCTCATGAATTATGCGTGTGGTGAGACACAAACACACACTACAAATGCACATGTTGGTTCATCATATTCACCCAACTGCGCACAGGTTGAGTGGCAGGAAATGAACTGATGATGGAAGACGGACTGAGAAAAACACACACCTATGCTATCAAAAATAAAAACAGCACACAAAAACAAAGCACACACACACTTTAATGAGAGGAAGTGCAGCAGACGTGATCTCAGACTGACTCGACGGTAGGCTTTTATTCTCATCTCTTGCCCAGACGGCATGAAGGCGTCCACTTCACCGAGGCACTTAAATACACACACACGAACACACACACGCACACACACACACACACACAGACTCACTTTTAATAGGCAGTTCCTCAATGTGCAAACTCATATGGAAGGTCATGCCATCGATATACAAACAATAAGCGTCTAGTTGTAAGGTAGAATGTTAAAATTTTACACACACTTGTTTTTTAATGAACACACTAGAAAAGAAACGCACACACACACACATTCAGACAGACAAGCTACCACTTAATGCATACATGCAGTCACACAAAGACACCCTTACACAAACACACACAGGAACTTATTATGCTCATGTCCAACCAGAGAAAAGATACGCTAAATAACAACACTGCACATTTGAGACACTGAATTTTGATAAATAAATAATAATTGCTTAGCAGTAACTGTTGTTGATGTCCAGGTAAACAAGTAATTAGATAATCATTTAATTAGTGCACCCAGCAAGAGTCAATAGATTAGCCCCACTACAACCAGCTTCAACATTTAACTGCTGCTCATGTAATGATACATCTGTAATCACAGCCCCAGAGCCCAATGACGTGTTTTACAAAGGGGCAGTTCTGTTCAGCTGTGTGCTTCTTCTTTTAATTACATTTTGCTAGAAATATAATGTAATGTAATGTAATAAAGCAGATTTAAAGAGTTTTATTTGGTCTGGAAGACTTTACATTGTTCTGTTGCTGCTGACACATCTAACTAAACCAACACATCAACGTCCACATACACATGATCCAAAAACACACACCACCGTCCTCACACAAACTTAAAAACACCCTCTCAAGTCTGAAAAGTTCTTCTCAGCTCTCACACTGCCTTTACACTTTAAAAGCAGGATAACATTTTCGTTCAGACCACGCATGTTTCCTCGTCCTTTCAATCCTCCTCCTTTAGCTACTTGTTCCTTCCTTCCTTTTCTATCTTCCATCTACCTCCCATCTCCATATATAAGGCGCTGGCTTTGCTGTTCCTATCTCCTTCCTCTCTCGACCTCCTTCCTTATCTTGCGCTTTCTTTTTTCTTTTCTTCTTCTTCCTCTCTGCTCGGATTAATGCATTCACCACCCCTTCATTCATGCAGATGTTTTATTCATCAAAGCCGGTATCCTTCAACCACCCCCGGCATTTTAGTTTGCTCCGCCCTACCCCATCGCCCCCTCCTCCACAGCAACACATGGTACATCCCTAGAGGCGAGTACTCTCCCAGTTGCTTGACTGTTCTCCCTGCTCTTGTTTTGCCTCTGTATGGGTCTCACTCCCTTTCTTTGGTGCTCATTTTCCCCCTGAACACACCCTCAAGGAGTAGGTGCCTTCAAGGGCTCTTCTGATTTTGAGATCTTGAATAAGAAATGTGATTTAGTGAAGTATCAATCTGATATTTCATCATATAAATGCATTTTGTTACAATAAAATCAATAAATATATCGCAGGATTAAAGCCATATTATTAAATGTACTGTTAGAAACACCAGTCTTTGATAGCTGCCTCTCAGGAAAACTATCCCTGTGACATACCCTGTGAGAACAGCATTCAGTCTGATGAATACCTGTTTTGTTTGATTATTACTAATTTGGGGGCTTGACGAGGCTTTCAGAAGCAGAGTGGAAACAAATTTTGTTAACAATGGTTCAGTTCCATCAGGTGTCCTGGCAAACCATGCCAGTGAGCCAGCATGCAAACTACTCCAGCGCTGAAACTGGCCCACATAAAGCAGCGCTCTCTTTATCAGTATTATACACCTACACCTGTGCTTCTCCTGCTCTGATGTGCCAAAATGTCTGCTGTGAATGAAGGTCTGCCCGAGGTAGATTTGAAAAAAGGGTTTTCCATCTGAGAATCAGTGTTCCCATATCTACTTGAATGAATCTTGGCTGCTGTCACACAATTTTGTTATCTGTTTCATTATTCACCGTCTATTGAGCTGCTCCAGGATTTTGTATTTCAATGACATTATCACTACAGTTTGTTATTCTGTGCTCTACCTTAGAATAGAGATCACTTAAATTACCCAAACAGAGTTTGGATGTTCAGATTACAGCTTCAAACGATTCTGCATCTTCCCAGAGATTCTGTATGTGAAAGTATTAGAGCATGACGCACTTTAAGGTTGTTGGTTCTTCACCAACTCCTCTCACACATTATCTCTCTTCTCTATTGCCGTTTCATTTTCCCTGTATTACCCTTCCATACAAGTCTCCATCAGCATCAGAGCTTCTGTGCCATTTTTTCAATCTCTTGGCTTTTTCACTATTGTTCCTCCCTTCCCATTTCTTGCCGTGTTCTTTCCCTCATTTCCACTTTCATTTGCCTCAGTTTCCCTCATAACACTTTGTGAGTCATAAAAATTCTGCAGTCATGGGCTGAAAAGTAAATGTACGTTCAGTAACTTTCATGTTTTTTGCCCACTTTTGCATGAAACAATGAGAGAAACGTCTGCAATACTGAAAGTGTCTGAACAAAAAAAAACAAAAAAAAAAAAACACCTGCCTGATTTTATGCAAAAATATTAATAGAAACACTGGAAATTCAATGAAATATTCAAATCTTAGCTGAGGTGGAAAAGTTGTTGTATTGATAAAACAGACAAAAACATTAAATTGATGATAAGGACTTACATTTTTAAAATGAGTACATGAAACCAATATAAACAGCATTTTCAATCAGGTTTCCTACTCAGCTGAGGTTTGACTGGCACGTTTTTAGCTTTGTCATCTTGTTGCACCCTCTAATCTGCAGTGGTTTGAATTGTCACCTGAATGGATGAATTAGCAAACCAATCATCACAAACTCCAAATATTCACCTAAGAGCTGTGGATTGAAATGGGAATTAATTAATGTTTTCTTTTTTTTTTTCCTGCTGGCCTATTCATTATTGATTAAAGACTTCAAAATACCTTGAATGTCACTGCTTCAACAGATAATCCTTACTCTGAGCCTTCAAAATCAGACCTTTCATTATGGGAAATATCATTGTCACCAGCAATAATTATTCTAGTCATGATTCTACTTGCCTAAGTTGGTAGGACCAGAAAAGGTAGAAACAGCTGACATTGGAAACATCTCCAATAAAGGGCATATTCAAAGTTCAGGCACAGATTTGGCATTTAATTCTTCATGATCCACCACAAACACCTTGGAGGGACCTGAGGTGCTTAAACGATTTGTTCTTTTTCCCACTTCCATCCCTTTCCCTCCCTCTGCATTCTCCATCTTATCTCCCCAAAACTAATTTAGACTCTCTTTCCTTCTTCTCACCTTATTTAATGCATTTACCACTCAACTCAGCAAATAATGTCCCCTGTAGTGCATTTTTTTATGTAAAATGCAGATTTCCAAATCATGCCTTAAATGGATTTGTCTCTATTTCCTCTGTTTTCGTTCCTCATTGCTCTGCTCTATCTTTTTTCCCAATAATTTGCTTTTTTTTGCGTGTCCTGCATGCTTCCCCTCCTCCTCTCTCACACACACATAAACCCAGATACCACCAACACTTTGCTATTTTTTCATTCAAAAATAATGTAGTCTTACACACACACACACACACACACACACACACACAATACTCTCTTTTGCCCTTTTCTAATTAGGTGTCATTCTTACACACAGAACACACACACATGTTTTTTTCTCAATTAATGACCTCTAAAATTAATGTCACTAAAAAGTCAGAAACCATCATGCACCAGCATCTCACATCCTCCTTCACTGCAGTGAGCTCTGCTCTCTCACCCTCACACCCAGCTTGGGTTTATCTCATGGACAGAACTCGTCTCTCTTATCCTCCTAGTTTTATCCTTTCCCATCTTCAGATTCTTGTAACTTTAATTTCTTTCTCATACTTCACTTCCAGAGTGTCTCTTGAAATGGCTTTTTTCTCTTTCATGACATATCTTCATGAAACACAGCCTGCTGTTTTCTACAATTTAAAAACTGATCTCTATTCCATCTTTTAGGATCTCATTCATCAATTTTTCCTCAAATACTCTCACCATATTACCCAACAGCTGGCCCCTGGTGCTCGTTTCCTCAGAGGTTCTCAATTCTCACATTGCGTCTCATATCAAAAGAGAAACGATGTGTTAACTAGTTCGTTTGTTTTTATTTCTTTTTTTCCTCTCTACAAATGTGCAAAGCTTCAAAACATCAATTATCTCAGCTTCACAGGAGAATTATATGTTGCAAAGTACCTGATTAGGTCAGATTATCTTAATAATTACCTGTGATTTCATGGCTCACTTCTGCCATTTGGCATCTGTTTAGTCAGTTGAACATTTTCTCTGCTTGGTCCCAGACTGCTGGGGCGTGTAGTCTAAGTGTGCCAACGGGAGAATAATCTACAATTTTCCAGACTGTCTGGATTTCAGCTGTGTTATAAAATTTTTATTTGTGTACTTTGCAATTGTAAAGTTAACTTGCAGCACCCTTATGGAGTCATAATGGCTCTGGCATTACCGATCAAACTAATTCCCCTTCCTGGGCCTTCTGAGTCTTCTCTAGGAGTAAAGTAAAAGAGGTATTTAGGGGACTACAGGAGACTAAAGCCGTCCAGTGTGTTACCTGACATCTGTACCATCTGCAGGACTAGTTTTCCTCAACAGAACAGCTTCTTCATTAGAAAAGGACTTAAAAAAATAGAACCAGATGAGAGGACTTAAATCATCCATCAAGTTAACCACCAGACTTTTCTTTATTGCATTGCTGTGAGAAAGAGAGCATAAACCTTTCTTATGCATATTCGCTAAAGCTCCTGAGAAACATAATCTATGAGACAGAAAAGGAAAGATGTGGCTCATGACCCCAATATTTTTTTAAGGGCAACTATTTGGAAGAAACCGTTCACACTCATGGCTGTAAAAGTCACTCATGAAACCCATTCTACATGTAGTACTGCTCAATCTCTCTCTGTTTGTTTCTGCTCTCTCAGATCTCAGCTATTTACAGTGCTTATCCTTCAGTCCCTGTCTCTATACTGCCACTCTACCTTCCAGCTTGTCCAGTGTCATTTAGAGGCCTGTTCTGTATTCATCACCCAGACTCTCATTTCTTCATCCTTCCTCTGCCTTTTCCAAACCAAAACAATTAAACCTTCTAGTCTATACTTTAATCTTACTGAATTTCTCCCCTCTGTCCCTCTCAGCTGCACAGTCCTCTTCCCATTACTTTCTGTCTCTAACGTTCAGACCATCCACACATTCTCCAGAAACATTAAACTCGTACACCAGAGTTATTCTTCACAAGCCTCACACCTTGTTAGCCACATCAGGCTGGTTTGCCCTGCATGTGGGATCTGTTTCTTCTCCATAGCTGCTGGATTCAATTTCTCAGGGTAACATGCATATTTCCTCTATCACACCCAAAACTAATCTCACCTCCACCTACCGCATTTCTTCGCTCTCTCGCTATCTCTACTTGGTCTAAAATACAGATTGCCTCAGCGCAGCCAAGAGATTTAATTTCTCCCTCTGTTCACTCTGCTCACAAACCAATTTGGTCTGCATCCATGCTTCTCTCACAACTTTCTCTGAGGCTCATGCGTCCATATTATATCTTACGACCATCATAAGTATACATCTCTCTATCACTTCTGAATCTATTTTCCTTCAGTCTGTTTCCTTCAAACTCATAACTTCTGTCTACAGTTACATCAGTTTTTAAGGTTCACTGTCCATTGGGAGCTTTTCTGGATACAGCTGAGCTCTTTTTCCACCTCTCAGGGTTAATGACCTGTATATTCCCGTCAGTGCCAGTGCTAGCATGCCTTTCAGAGAAGTGAGCACCAGATCTTAGGAATATTACATTTTTTTATGACTAAAACAATTCAGAGCCTCAGCCAAGTGTAGCTTTGTACCAGGAGGAGATAGGACTACAACTGTCCTCCTACATTTGTTTTACTCAGGTAAAATTCAGGGTTTTATTTCCCTCAAGGAGCAGAAGCTAGAGAAATACATATACATAATACATAATATTTTCTTTCAGTCACTACTAAAATGATACCTGCTTGATTTATGGATTAAAGGGTACAGCACAAACAAGCCTTTAACCTATATTTTACAACGTGGCATGGATTTAATTTCCTCAGCAAAAATTTGATTGACTGAGGGTTGAAAACAGCTAATCGACAAATTCTCTGGGGTGAAACACAATGACAGCTGCTACACCCATTCTCACCGAGCTCAGTCTGGGCACGAGACATTAACAAGTTCAAATGTGCAAACCTCTGATATGATCAGCATATTATGCTCTATGGAACAGGAAACAACAGGGTTTATGGGAAATCTCATTAATAGAACCAAAATATAGCAGAGCCAGTGTTAATGTTATTAGTGACAACTATGTTTTCACTTATATGACAAGTCAAAAATTTGGGAAGATTTATGAACAAATATAGGCAGATTGAAATATGAGCATAAATACGAGGATTCCCCAAACACATCATCAGTAAACTAAAGGCGTTTTTAGAATTTAAATTAAGCAAAGATTGACACTACATGACCCCAAGCTGATGCAACGTTTCACACTTTTTTACTTGGCATTACATCTCTGGGGTTCGCACCATCAAAGTGCCATTAACAGAGCAGGATTTTCTACCTGTATCCCTCCTCCCAGATGTCGACCCTTACTTATCGCAGGGTTAGAAGTGTGGTTAAGAGAAGGGTTATGCTGCGGTTACATGTAGTGTGAACGTCTTCATGTGTCTTTGCTTTAGTGGTGGAGGAAGTGAAGCTCAATTATCCCTGCAGACTCCAGTTTATCTGGTTGAAACATCCACCTGCTGCTTTAACGTAAACACGCTCTAAGAACCTGCCCGACCAAATAAGGGAGTCAATTTCATTTACACTCTCAGTCAGAGGAAACTGTTTGAAGCCACGTTCAGACAGGATTTATTTCTCCTGGGGAGTCGTGGTACCGTTAATATTGTCTGCTCTGGTCCAATCACTAAAAACCTCAAGAAGCATAAGTCACACTGAAACATGTACAAGTCTATTACTGACTATTCCATCCAGAACAATGGGATAAATTACCAGGAACCACAGGGAACATTTTACATCTCCCACCTCTCCCCATAATGTTAGTCTGAACAGGGCTCCGGTTACTGGATCTAGTTTTACTTGCCGTGTGTGTCCTAAAGAAAGACCAAATTCCATTTGACTCAGCTGCTCTTCTAGACTCAAGAACATTATTTTCTGGAAAAAGAAAGTTTATACTCTTGGTCAAAATCTCTGGCTTAGCTTCTACCTGTGAGAGCAATCCATAGAGTTTCAGGGAAAAGCAATTCAAAGCCACAAAGAGCCTGTGAGGGGATGGATGATGTCAGGTTGGATGAAAACTGAAAAACAACAAATGAGAGGAGAGAGCAAACTTGGTTGGGAGATTTCTGTGTGTTGCAGAACCAATTCATCCCTGTTTATTCCTCCTCCTCTTCCTCCCACTAGCCCCAGGTGTTGACAAGACACCACAGCACCCGACGCCTATGCACGAAAACCACAACCCAGAACCCATCTGATTTCCTTCCCTCTACCCCTCACCTCTCATCCTCCATCTCTCACTGTCATTTTTCCTGGATGTCTCTCACCCCGTTTTCCCCCCTACAGTCATCTTTCCATGTTATTCTCTCTGAATTCATCCATCTCCCTCGGCTCTCATATTGCTGACATATCCGTCTCTTCTTCATCTCTCATACACTACTGTTTCTTCTACCCCCTCTACTCTCTCATGTTTCACTTTCTTTCTGTTCCTCCTGTTCTCCCTCACTCACTCCCCTTCTTTGTCTCGTTTAACCTTTCTATATTAGACTTTAAGACCCAATACAGACCCTTGTAATTACTGCGACATGTTCATTCCATGTCACAATGTGCAGGTTGGGTCCAAAACAAACCCCCTTTGTTTCAAACTCTATGAGACCGAATGATGTCTATTCTGAGACATGTAGAAATGTAGAAAGACAAAGTACAAGCAGAGAAACGTCATCTGTCAACCAAACTTTCCCCGTAGCACTGGTACTGATGTCTTGGTTTTTGTGGTTTTGTTTTATGTTTGTGGAGCTTAAAATGTTCCAGCAGCCAATGCGAGTCATTTCATGTGAAGCTGGTCGGTTGGTTTACAGCCAGGGTTGAGACAGAGGAAACGTTGTGAGAATTTGGTCTTTGATATCAGACAGTAAAATCATGACAGAGCCTATCTTGGGCTCTCACAGTCTAACCCAGGACCACTGCCTTGGATTGATGACTAAACTGACCACATTTGGCCCTTGATTATCAGCTTTTCACTGTTATTTCCATCAATTCAACAGTGAATGTGTATTCTCTTTCATCTGCCTTCTCATGATTTTATTTCCTCTTCAATTTCCCCCTCTACCTGCTTTTCATCTTTCTCTGTATCCATCAAAAAAGGAGCTGACTCCCCTTTATTACTTTCATTTTTCCTTCATAATGCTCACTTCTTTCTCTCTCTCTCTCTCTCTCTATTCTCCTCACTCTATCACTTTCTAGCCCATTTTCTCCTCTGCTCTTTTCTTTCTCTCGCTGTATCTCTCTTTCTGTCGGCCTCAGTGGGAGCTTGGAAAACACTCTGTCTCGCTCATGAAAGGAAAGTGTTGCTTCACTCCCCCAGCTCTATTTTGATTCGAAATAAAAGGCAAGCGAACTATCCTCCAGACACACACTCACATCCATAGCATCTAACCTCTCCTACATCAGCTCAGTGGCTTGCAGACTGAAGCAATGCAGCCATATGAAGGAGCTGGGAAGAGAGGGAGACAGTCTGAAATGAGCTCGGTGTATTGGGAAAGGCAGGAGGGAAGTGTCTATCCTTCTGTGTCTTAGAGTGTGAGAGACGGAGAACAAATTAGTTTGGAAAGTAAAAAATGACTGTGGGGTTTACTGGTATAGTGGCAGTGGCAGAGTGTTCATGTTAGTGTGTGTGTGTGTAAAAGATAAAATAACAGCTGAGGAGGAAGATCTCCCATGAGGCAGGATGTGTGTTTTCATGTTGTTCAGCTCAACATGACAAAAGAGTAAAAAACAGAGCGAATCAAAAGAGAGTCAGTATGGGACGTGAACAAAGCAGCACAGTCAGCTTCAGTTTACCAGGGTGAAGTGAAAGACTACACCAAGACGAGAGATACACACTAGTCACTAAACAATCACCAACATAAAAATAAAAATGTTAAATTGCTCATTTATTTATGCCTTCTGATTAACGTGAGGTACCAAAGATATTAGAAACATCTAAATTAGCAACATTCAATTTTACAAAATGTATCTGACATTCAACTTCGACAGAAGAGACATTCAACATCGCATCCTTCATATCAATGTTTTCCTTTGACGTTGGTCAAAGAGAAAGTAATAAAAAAGTTAATAAAGAAGAAGAAGAAGTTTTGACTGGAGATGATGGTGGTGATGTTCCTTTGGGAAATATGTGTAAATTCAAAGCTGAAGCTGCTGCTCTCTACACCTTGCACATTTCTACTACTATATAGGAAAATATACCGTTACACCTATAACATTGTAGATATACAACATTTAACCAAACAGTTGTTTTTTTAGGTCCTTATGTTTGACCTTTTTTTTGATAACCAAGCACTCGAGAGCATAATACACTTCCTGTAAAAGCCCCGTGATGGAGCAAAGCTCAACTGGGTTTTATTTAGCTCGGTTTACAGTCAACGGTTTCTCTGCTTGAGGACCTTTAAAGTGGATATTGCACCAAAGACCAAAATCACTGCTCTGAAGGATCCTGTAATTGGCAAGATCTCACATTGTAATTGGACTTTTAAAGCAGGTGCAGTGGAAAGTTAAACCATAAACTCATACAAATCAGCTGCAAGACAAACACAGTGTGTGCGCTACAGGTGGCTGACTAGCACGGTCAAATTAGGTTCATTCTTTATTTGCTTAAAACAAATGTATATAATTACACTGTAATGTGTGTGCATATTATTATCCCACACAAAAACAACTGCATCATCCTATGCATGCACGCACACACACACCTCACTGCAGCCCTTATGTGTACTGCTAAATTAGGAAGATTTTACATCACTTCATATTTTCCCCAGCAGCACAAACACATGCATACTCTCTGAGGGCCGTGGGATTACTCACCAGAGTAGTCTTCACGGCAGATACAGGTGTAGCCCCCCTCTCTGCGAGCACACACCCCTCCGTTCAGGCAAGGGTTGGAGTAACACAGGTTGATCTCCGTCTCACAGTAATCTCCTGTAAAGCCCACTGGACAGCGGCAGCGTAGGCCCGCGATGGGGTGGATGGGCCGGAACAAGATGGAGGGAGAGGATATGAAGGGGGCAGAGCTGTTGAAGCGCAGCACCGAGATGCACTTCATGTAGTTCTGGCACGGCTCACGCAGACACACGTTGTCATCAAACGGGAGAACCTGGAGTGATAAAAGAAAAAAAGGGAAAACAACGTCTGTCACAATGAAGAAAACTCCCAAATCCAGTGAATCCAATCTGTCACACTCGCTTTCATTGTTCAGCATACTTCCTCAGAATATGACTTAAGGGAAAGGTGTGGGCTAAAAAGTGCAACACAACCCTTTTTTTTTTTTTTTTTTTTTTTATTATCAATTGCAATAATAATAAAAATTTATTCAACTTCCCACATCTACTATCTGCACAGATATAAGCAGCGCAACTGGGCTGCAGGTTGCCAGGTTGAGGTCACAAATGATGTGTATGATGTGTTGATTGTGTGAGTAGGATGCAGTTTATACAAGATCTGGCAACTGGATGACCTTGTAATAATATATTGATGTGATTATTCATATAACGGGATTTGGGCCATACAAATTACAGGTGCTTCCAAAGAGAAATAAAAAAAATGGGAAGACGGGACCCTCAGGAAAGACGGGAGTGTTGACAGGTATGCTCCCAGTGATTCTCCAAAAAATTCATACACAGTTGCTGTTGCTGTTGAGGCCACTGGGTCAGACATTTTCACAAGACTATTTCTTCTGTGTCTTCTTTGACAGTACAAGAACAGACATTCAGGTTGCACGTGTTTATGTGGCAGTGCCCGTAGAGAGTAGGTCATATAAACCCAGCTTTAAATTATGTATCTCCTGACACTGCTGTGCTCTCTGTTGCCCCTTCATAAATCTTTTCTATTTTTACATTCACCTGTTCTCTTCTATCAAAACAGTTCTTTCTCTCATGTGTGTGGAGATGATCTGAGGCTGTGTGAGCATGTTAGTGATGCATATCTGTGTGTTGCTGCATAAAGTCATATGGCTATAGCATCTGTGTCTTATTATTAATAGGTCACATTCAATATCCAATTCTCAGGTGATGGTCTTGGGACGCATGTATCTTTGCATGTGTCTTATAACTTGTTTGTATCATGAAACCCTGATTTCTTGCTGCATGCAAAGTATTAAAATCCTGGCAAGTTTTAAAGATAAATGTGTCAGTGAGAGTAAACAGAGCTGCACTCCACTCCACAGTATTATTAAAAATGAGGCATGTGGAGATAACACTGCTGAGATTATGTTTTGTGCTGTGCTTAAAGATTTGTATGAAGCTGCAAAATGAGCACACAAACTCATGAAAATGCAGATTTTCCATCTGTATTTGGGAGCTTGTGGCTTATGCTGGTAAATATTTTTATTAGAGATGAATTATGATTTACATGCATGTTAACATTTGCACATATTTCCATTTTGTATTTGTACATATAAGGCACTTTCCCACACTAGCTAAATATGGCAACACTGAGTGTGTGTACTGACCTCCATCTGTGTCAGAGATGTCAGCCTCAGTCTGTTCAGGTACAGCTGTTCCTCAAGGGCTTCAGAAGGGAAGAAGTGTCCACCGGGCAATGCGGCAGAGAAACTGACGTTCAGGATCCCACCCGGTGCCGCATCCAGGTCCGGCTGGATGTTAAAGACAAAAACGTCCTCGACTGGTACCGACAGCACCGCCGACACACCTTCCAGAAAGTTACCCAGCAGTGGTGACAAGAAGTGCTCCTGGGACATGTTCTGGAGGCGGACAGTGACACTGCTGCCCAGCATGTCCTCTGTGATGATGAGAACGCGGAGAACGCACTGGGCTGAAATGCTGTGGACGCCATCTGAAGGACAGAGCAGAGAAAAAACGTAAGGTGAGTAAATAGATGTGCATTATGAGGTGTCTGGAGCATGGACAAAAGGTTTAGAGGAGGAGGCCAAAGGGCATTAAGCTAAAGGAAAATAGAGGAGGACAGAGTGAGACATATAGGTGAGAACAAGTGAAGAAGTAAGAAGATAGATTAAAGGAAAGGCACATGGGAAAAGGATCAGTGACAGGAGGGATAAACAGCAAAGACTGTGGTAAAGAGACCGAGATAAATGTGTGTGCACCAGAAGAGAAAAGGGAAAGGGTGAAGAGATCACAACAATGTCATGAGATATGCAGCTCAGGCCCATGTACATACAAGACTGTGTCACACTGCATATGTTATCGCTGTTATTCTCACTGATATAACAACAAGAAAAAAAAAAGATGCTACAGAAAAACCTAAGATCATTATCATAACTGTTCTGCGCTTAACAAATAACCCAATTCACATTAACATGCACTGGAGGTTATTAAAATTCAAACCACTGCCAAAGGCCACTCCAGAGAACAGCAACAAAGCACACTCACTAGTTTTTAGTTAAAGCCGTCAAAATTAAGAGAAATACTAAAATCCAGTATGTTATTTTAATTGAATGACAGGGGAAGAGAAGCTCAGTGGAATGAAACTGCTCTGTTGTTAAAATACAGTATTGGAAAGTAAGTTTGCATGGACAAGACTCGGTCTTTGTAGAATTTACATAAGAACATATCTGCTCAAGTATCAATCAAGTTAGATTTGACCTTTTACTTGACCAAAACTCTGCAACCTGTTTTATTAGCCTAAACATTTTTACGGAGGTTATCAGGAAGTGGTCAAGGTGGGTGGTTTGGCATAGAAAAAACAAGACTTTTAACACTGGTCTCAGTGTCCCACCTTAAGTTTAACATACTAAGAAGCCACTTGGTCAAGTCCGAGAGAGTCTGAGTTTTCCTTTTAGTGGTTTAGTGTTGACTTAATAATATTATATTAATAAATGATTTAGTTTCCCAAGGGAAACCCAGTGCCAAACCCAGTGGACCAGTGAATATAAAATAATATGAAATACAATGAAAGTAAACATTTTGCAGAACATTTTGATAATAGCCCATTAAACGTTTGATAATAGCCCACTGTTTTAATTAAGTATATATTTCAGGGGATAGCACAAAAGATACGCTGTGTTTAAGTACGGACAATATTTATGCCTGTACCTGTATCTCAAACCAAACACAAACAATCTTCAGTTTGCTGAAGAGCTTTGTGGTTTGTGTTCTAGCTAATAAAGCCAAACATCACATAAAAATATGGCCTTTGTTACTGTGACCTAAATGTTCACTCTGCTCAGCGTGTGTATAAACGTGATTTAATTGCGTCAAACCATGACCACATCTCTCACACAGCCAGCTGCTTCAGCTTAGATCAGACTATCTCAACAACTATGGATCAAATTTCCTTAAGACTTTAATGGTCCCCAGAGACTGAAGCTTGTTGACTTTGCTGCTCTGGTCCCACCATCAGTTTAGAATTTAAATGTGTCCAGGCTTTATTACCCAATACCTACAACACTGATGACATTTCCATTATTCTCGGCTGTACTTGGTGTCTAGCACTAATTAATTAGTGAGCTCAGTGGACCTTTGCATGTGATTGATTGGAGATTTGTGATATTTAAAAAAAACAAAAAAAAAACAAAACAAGGGAATTTACTGCAACCCAGAATTTCTCAATCATAGTACACAGCAACTTCCCTCTGGGATCAACGAAGGCTCCACTTAATGGAGAATATTGAGTTTTCACTAAGCAAAAAGTGTTTTAGCAAGAAAACGCTTCTGAAATTTACAATGAATCTGTGTGTAAAGGTGTTTTCAAGCCTTGTGCATGGCAATACAGAGAGAGCGAGCCATAACACTGTGCCTTCATGTAGAGAAAATGATTCTCATCTCGCACAGTCTCCTCCTCCTCTTGGTTACGAATCTAACACAGCACAGCCTTGAATAAAGTGCCTGGTTGTATTGTACATCACATAGCATTTTGGTACAAGAAGCTGGCTAAAGCGCACGCGCGCGCACACACACGCGCACACGCACACACGCACACACACACACACACACAAGACCACACTTGTATGTGGAGGCAATTTTCTGCTGCAGCATAAAGGCATAATAAAGGTGAGACTGGGTGAGGGAGAGCAAGAAAAAGAATAAAACACATGAGGGGTCTCGAAGCAAAGAGCATCCAAATGATGTATAGAAGAAACAAGGAAGAGGAAAGGAAAAGAAAGAAAAATGACAGCGATGAATGGGGTGATGGGTCAAACAGGCAGAGGGAGGATGATGACGGAACAGAGACGACTGAGGGTGAAGGAGGTTTATTAAAAGCTGGATGCAGCAAAAACAGACAATGGAGAAGAAACAACAAACAAACCACTGAGAGCTTTCAACCAGGGGTGAATAAAAAAAGATATGATGACTCATAAAGGAGCACTGATAATTTCCTCATTAGGTATCACTGTAAACAACTGATTGATTATTTATACTAATGTCATTTCTGTTGTTGTCTTAAAATAATTCAAGATGTTACTGAATAGTTTAAGCGGTTTAAATAAAATTAAAAGAGATTTCTTTCATAATTCATTTGCTGTTGTCACACAGTGTTTCCAAAAACAAACACATGAAGACATAAAATAAGAAAAAAACAAGATGGAGATAGAAACACAAACACAAAACCACTCAGAAAGAAAAATGAAAGAAATGGAGGAAGAGACAGTGAGAGGTGGAGAGAGAGAGAACAGTATGGAGGGATGGGGGTTGGGTTGGGTGGCAGCTGGTTTGATTACTGGATTATGAGAAGCCTCGCTCCCCACTGACCTCTAGCACACACACACACACACACACACACACCAACACACGCACACACACACCAACACACGCACACACACACCAACACACGCACACACACACACAAAATCCAGAGCCATTTGTAGTAAATGAAGAGCCACAGGGAGAACTGACATTAAGAGACAGAAGAAGAAAACTCACACAGAAAATCATCAGGGAACATTTTCAGTAGAAAAGACAGATGACAGATATTTTTTTTATCATAACAAACAGTATTAGGTGAAGTAACTGAACGTCACCTCATCCTCTGAGGTTAAGAGCCATCTTTGTTATCAACCCTGTAGATCACAAAGCAAAAACACAGCACTAAGTGATGCTGATCTGCCTTTGTCATTGAAATGGGATGAATGAAAAAGCTGAGATAATCTGCTGGAGTCAGACCCAATCTCTCTCTCTCTCTCTCTCTCTCACTCTTTCACACACACACATTTTTTTAAATTCAGTGTACATGAAAAAATATATTCGTGAGGATCATCACTGACATAATAGATTCCCTGCATTGTTAACTGTCATGACCTCAACTCTAACCTGGACCTGACAAGTAACAGTTTGCTTTCCTACAGAGAATTAGATTGAGAAGATGTGATTCTCATGTTTGCAGAGTCAATATTGCACTAGCAATTAGCTTAGCTTAGCTCAGTTAGAGCAAAGACCAGAAGCAAATGGAATGAACTCGCCTTGCACCTCTTAAAGCTCACCTCACATTGACCTGTTATATATCGATTACAAAACGTGACAAGTAAAAACAACACAGGAAGGCATGTGGCCACAATTCACTTTAAATGCAATGTCTACACTGAGCTACGCTATTCACCTGCTAACTCAAGCTTCATATTCATCTTATTATCTGGGATATGTGTATTTTCAAAAATGTGGGACTATTCCTTTAACCTTAAATTTAAGCCTTGATGTGCAATCTGCCATTTAAAGAAGTGAGGACATCACAAGATCCCGTCTCTTTCTAATGGTTTCCTATTGAGTCTCACAAACAGCAGCACAAAACACTGGTGCCTTCAAAAACAACATCTGCTGTTTTTGAATGTAGTCACATGAGGATAACGTTTTGTTTTTTTAGAAGAAATTAGTTTGCATTTGACTTTTTTATAAAGTAGGAAGAAATTAGAGATTAAATGCTGCAACATTTCTTTACACTTTGTCCTTGTTTCTGAGCTGCTTAATCAAATGGTTCATTGAATATACTGGCAGGTTTACACTGAATCTGTATCCAAAAGACTCCTTTCATTTTACAAGGATGATAAACAACTTGCTACAGGCTCTATTTCAATTGCTGGAAGATGGTGTTTTTCTTCTCGCTGCCTCCAACCAGTGTGACATAATTGTTTTACTTTATTTGTTGATACACGGTTTTGTGTGTAGTAGATGTGTTAGTATCCCGCAGATTGCGTGCTCAAGCATTTCCTGATAAAAAAAAAAAAAATCACTACAATTTCCTCTGCCAGGCACATTGAAAATGTTCCCTGTGAGTCACACGCTCCTGGGAATCCACTTAAATAGCCCACGAGGGACAAGTGACATTCACACAGAAATATCTGACTAACTCGACAAAAAAGAAAAATTCCGCTCACAAGTATAAGAGTCTGTTTACCTGACAGTGTTTTTGACTTTGTAATGATTTTATCAGCCTTCACAGATATTTTTGCTCCAAGCAGCCATTTCATTCTGGAGGGTTGAAGCGGGAGAGAAATCCAGTAATTCAAACTAAATGGACATTTACCCAATTAAGACCACCAAAGTCTTTCCACTCACTGGAGTCAGCTGTAAATTTTACAAAGGCACATGTCCTGACATGCTAAGCACAGTATTCTCTCTAACTACAAAAGTCATAATCAATAGGTTTGTAGAAAATTAAAGGCCATTTTCCAAAATTCCTGCAAAGTAGGTTTTAATTTTTTTGTCACTAGTTAGCCAATTGAGGACTGAAGTATGAAAATCTCAAAAAAAAATCTGGTGTGAACACTCTGCCTAATTCTAATGTCTCCCGCTGTGTTCAAACGCACATTCTCCCACAAGCTCTGCAAAGAAAATGTGTTTAAAAATTCATTTATGTCAGAAGCCGTACATAGGGATTCCTTACTTCACTTCAAGTTTGACTTCAAAACACAAACTTTCACAAGTTTTCAAGTGTTCTGCTTTACCTAAATATGTGCAAGAATGTCACATTGAAATGCAACCGCTGGAGTATCTTTCTTACACCAGCTTCCTTTCTGTTACAAAAAAAAAAAAAAACACACACCTATCTGGTTGGTTTGCACCTGGTGAATTATAACTTTTAACAAACCATCAAGCATCATAATCAGCTAAGCTAACTGTCCACCTTAAAAATGTGGCCTTCAGATTTTAACAGAAACAAATAAATACCACTCAGTAAGGATCTGACACCATGAACGCACTCTTGTATATCTTATGTTCTATTTAAACACATACCACCGAATCTTAGAAACTAGAGAGAATTAAATGTGTAAAAATCTTCATTCATTTTATCAACCACAGACATAAATCACTGTGCTGCCTCCTGCGAATCCCTTCCCCTGCCTATGGGACTCTGGCATGTCAATCAGCTGGCCAGACAATATACTGTATCATATCTAAATGACACTGATGTGACATTTTGACTCCAGAGGCATCATGTCCACTGTATCTCTGCAGAACTCAAAGACCATGGCGGAGCTGTGAATTGCTTTTGGTAGGGAGGTGAGTAAAGGAGAGCCTGTCCGTAACTTTCCTATAAGCCAGGAAGTCATAACTAATGCATCATCCTTTCCCCTTCCCACTTTGCTTTAGCGTGCATAGGAACAATCAAACATTAATAGCCTCCAAACTCAAAACCCTATAAATGGAAGGTTATTTTGGTGTCTTTAGAAAACAAAGCATTTTTGTAAATAACATTTCGAAAACACTTCTGCAAGCTTTCACGGCTCTGTGGCCTTCGTGCAAACATTTTCCCCTTCGCTTCAAAGAGGTTATAGAGTATAGTTTGGGGCTGGCATGCATAAAGCCTTTAAGAACAGACACACTGATTTGGAATCATCAGACAGGACCAATGGATGCCCGAATATCAATATGCAGTGACAGAGAGGCTGGCCTTCGATCAGCGCTCCGGCGCTAAGATGCTTTGTGGGTCCCCAGCGTTTCAAAGGGTTGAGGGAGTTCAGTGCTATCTCTCTGTGCCAGGTAGCCTGACTAATAGCACACTCAAAGCTTCTTGAATGTCAGAGCATCCTGAGCTCGCTTCCTGGAAATCCAGATGGAAATAGTCTGCAAAGTAGCGTACAATAAAAATCCATAGCTGGGCCTGAAAACCGCCCCTGAAACATTTTTAAAAAGATGCAATACATGGCAGGAGGATGGGTCACAGGCCAGAGCCCTGGTATTTTCCCTTAAGGAAGAAAGCATGAAAGTGAGAGAGGAAAGCAACTAAAGGTCTGGAAATACTGCTCCGGTGGTTTGTGAAAGGAAAGTCTGTGTTAGAAATGAGGTCGATAAAAGCTCTATTGCAGCCAAAAAGACTTAGTTATTTTGTCACAGGGTTTACAGATTATTGATGTTTTATTAAAACACTTTCTAGATGAGAATTTGAATGTTTAAGACCAAATAGCTACTTGATGTCCTGCTGACGGACACATTAATAACACAAATGACTTTTTATATGTCCCATTTTGAGGACACAAAAACATCTAAAAAAATGCTTAGTTACTACATGTTCTGTTGACATAAACGATGTCGACTGTGGGAGAGGACAATGACTTTAGCTATTGTGCTTAAGTTTCAACACCATCAACTTTATGACCTGTTTGAGAAGCAAAAGCTATCTAAAAAGTCACAGAGATATTGATCATCTGCCTCCAGACACCGGCTTTGAAGCCTCAGAAAATGTGTAGCTTGTCTATAAAAAGTAAAAGCCATTTGTTATCAGTACTTGCAGCATTCAAAAGGCTCCTTCATTCAAGTTCCTCCAGCTGTTACTGTAGAAAACCCTGAATATCTATTAAGTATGTTTGGCTGAAATGAATCAAAATTCATATCTTTGCCACAGAGATTGATGTGACATGTATTGTCAGCATTTATTCTTTTTTAATTTTTCATTGGCTCAGTATGTAGAGGCTAGCACAGCTGAAGTCGTGGTCCAAATCCTTCCATGGCTCAGTACTTCACACATGGCATTGACATTGCCAGGGTTAAGAGAATGACTGGTGCTATAAGGACTTGGGATTATAAGGAGAAAAAAGCCCAAAAGGGGAGACATATTACAACGAGCATGCAGAAACCAAAAATTGTAAAAATTGGATTTACACTGAACAAACACTATATGCTGCTAATCTGAAATACACTAAGCCCTATCATGGTGCCTTCAGCACATCGGTACAGAGTACAAATACTCTATGATCACATGCCTTTAAATCCCATTTCACAGTGTGTTGTCACATTCCTTTGTCAGGCCTTTTCTTGTCTCTATTCTATATTCACTGTCTGCAAAAATCCCTAATAAAATATGTGAGCAGCTGCATAAGTTACCCTCAGGGCAGGAGAAGAAATAGGTAGAGCAGCAGTTGGACAAACGCTGACTGTTTTAAACACACAAACCATTTGAAGTTGTTAACTGAGTGGACAAAGGACCGTCTGATGCACAGTCGACTTAAAATACCCAGCCAGACAGAGAAAGTCAGAGTAAGGACAGGCAAACTAGCAATCGCATACAAATAACTGCAAATATGTAAATAAATGGGTTGTTGGAGAGAAAGGAAGGCCGTACGTTAACGGCACAAATAACACAGTAATATTGTGTATGCATCACATACACATAGAGCCCATGTGTCTGGAATGACAGCTGATTTCTGCGCTCTGTTTCTTCTTTTAAAGCTTTTCTACCCCAGAGGTTCAGGCACTTACAGTATCTCACACACACACAAACAACATAATGGTTTAAACCATCCTTTTACAACTGCAGCATTAATCCTTTACATTGAACCAGATACACTTAACTTCCACAGACGCTGACCACAAAAAGCTCTTTCACATGCAAAGACTCTCACTTTTAGGCCACATCACATTTATAGACACCCTCATGTGTATTGTTCTTATAAACAAATCCACACTTTCACCATTTGTACACGCAGACGTCATTTAGCAGCTGTTTGTAGCAGCAGCCATCATCCCTCATCATGCATCAGTCTTCTGCTGCGCACTACTTTTCCTCTCAAATATACAACCACAGAGAGACATTAAGTTTCTGTGGAGTAAAGCAGAAACACACTAACTTATCTTTTCATGCAAAAATGCTTTTTGTCCACAGGCACTGTGTAAACAGGGCTTCACCTTACCTGTGGGAGATGTTGTTGTGTTAAATAATTTGGCATATTAACACTGTAGGCTGAGCGTTCTTGTAAATCACTGCAGTCACCTGAGGCTATTTGTGTCTGTAACACCTTCCTATCACTGTGAGGGTCTTATGTTGCCCAAGAAGATCTCAAATGTAAATTTTCCAAACAATTGCTCCCATGGGGCAGTGTAATAGTAGAGCAATAATGCTCTGCTCAGTACAGTGCGTGCAATAAAAAGGACTTGTGTATGCCAGTCACCCAAACATTTATATGCTATAGAAAGATTGCACATTACTGAATATTTGAGTTACAAATATTAGCAATAACAACTTAGACATATGAAAATAATAGAATCCAAGCTCAGAAACTGAGAAATAACTTTTTGTTTGCCTGCAGGCAATAGTTTGTATTTGAGCAGCATTAGCCACTAATGCAAAATAAGTGTGTCTGTGGACTTCAGTGACAGATCAGATCACACTGATAAAAGTCTGCTGAGGTGTCCTTATGACCTTTTTATGCAACATCACCACCACCTGACCTCAAACACCAAGACACTCAACCTGGTGCCACAGATAAAATGTAAGAGAGAGGCTGTATTTAATGTCCAGCTTCTCTCCCTGCAGTGATCTTGTTCATTTGCATTAATCATCTTAATGTTGTAAAGCTAATGTGGTAATGATTTATTGATATGACGCTAAACATAGCATTGAAGTTCCAGTCTGTTAATGATCTTTCCCCAATTTAAGTGCATTTTGTATGGCAGCTAATTTAGATTCAACCCATTCACATTCTGACCAGCACAAACAAATCATTAAAATGCCATTTATGAAAACTGACATTTCCACTTGCTGTTCAGCATTTGTCTCTGGGATGTCTGAAAAGTGAAAAGATGTGGTCTTTTCCTACGATGCAAAAGCTTTTAATGCGTTTCTTGCTTTTCCTTTGAATGACCGTAAAGCAGCTTTTACTGGCATATTAAAAATAACTTTACTTAGGATATAAAGTTTTGCTGGACCAATTTCCCTCAGGCCTTAAACTGTTTTGACCAAACTTTAGTTTTAGTGTAACTGCATACAGCAGGTGTTGCCAAAATAGTTTTTCTCAGAAAATTTCAGAAAATGTATTCAGCCATGTAAATGTAATGGATAAATATCAGTTGTCTTAATTAAAGAAACAAGCAAAGCACAAAAAACATCCTGCAGCATAGCAAATGCACAAAGAGGAAGAATATAAGACAACAAAAACATTAATTTTACCATTTCAGACAATTTTTAAGGTAGTTTGTAAAGAAAGCTTCTACTCAGCCAGCATAATTTAGTTAAATGATACGCACGCCAAGCTTTTTGACCCTCTCTGTCAAGGTACAGAGGAGCAGTGTTGAGGACTTTGTCTCTGGTATAATAAAGAATTACTTGAAAGCTTTAAGTGCATAATTTCTTCCTGTTAACTTGCTAAGGAAGAGTGTAGGTGACCAAAATAGAGGTGTGTTACCCACTATGGCTGAGTTTCCCCCTCCACACCATTCCCCCCCATGCATAATGTTGCTGTATTTATCACTACTTTCCAGCAGACATCCCATCACTCAAGCCACATTGTGATCCTACAGCAAGAGACATATCGATGGGACCGTATTTGTACAGGGCAGCTCCCAGATGAGAGTGTGTGCAGCTGTATGAATACAGAGTAACTTGGCATTTTCAGTAAGAGACCTTAGTCCAGTTCTTTCTAAAAGCTGGGAAACTGATGCCTTATCAGTATGTTTGTTTGCCACTCTGAGAAAAGTTCATTGCTTATTATTTTATCCAACTGCGTGACTAACAGAAGCCACTTACCTAAACCATGTGTGAAGTCAGCTTTCATGTTAACACAAGTTTCGTCTTGTATCAAGCACTTAACGTTGTGACAGTGTTATACTGTTAGACAGATATGGCCCCTCATGGCAGCTCTGTTACCAGTTCAATCAGTATCAAAGGTTTGCATGGTGGAAATTATGCACGTATGAAAAAGTGGACAATACTTCTCAAAATACACTCTACTTTGTAATTAAATATAGTTTTACTACACGCTTAAGTCTTTCTCATTAATATTTTTGTAACACAAAAGACACACAGCTTTTAAAACAGATCAAACCTTTGGAGGTTTGGCCTCAGCCTTGGTGTGATGATTACAGGACACTAACTATCCAGTACAGAAACCTGCCCTCTGGTCCTCTGCACCTCAGAGAAAGAAATTTGTGACCTGAAACATTTAGTTCCTGACAGGAAGCAGATGAATCCTGCCCCAACAGGGTGAAGATGTGGAGAGCATTTCTAATGGATTCTAATGGACTGGGAAAGTTTCTCCATAGTGTGGCTGCTACATCGTGGTTGGCCAGTATGTACAGCATATGTAGGTCACTATGGTTGCTAAGTGAGCTGAAGGAGTGTGCTCTGTTTCTGTGTTTCTGTAGGTTGGAGCCATTTTCTACATGTTTCCATGGTGTTTCTCTTGTTAGCCTGAAGTCAGTACATATGATTTAGGGAAACACAGCAGAGTAACACTGCACAACTACATGCAAACATCACTCACAGCATGTCACTGGTGGAACTAAATAAAATAACTAATTTATACAATGTGTGTTCATAGCTGTTTCAAAACTACATAGAGTTCTACATTTTAAAAGCTTGTAAAGTATACACTGATTTTTAAATCTTATTCACAGTAAAAATACACCTTATGAAGTACTAACTACTGTATACTGACCTATAAAACATCTGTGTAAATGTATAATTTGTATTATTGGCACTGATTAATAACGCTCACCTCCTCGAAAGCTGTGGCTGGCTCTCCGACCTATCAGAAGAGAAATCAATACAGACATGCAGACACAGCTTTTGAAAGGCCTATTTTAGAAAAGCACTTTGTCAAACTAAGCCTATGGGGCGCCTGGGGGTTCAGAGGGCAAAACATGGTTTCATAATAACATGACATTTAAAAAGGCTCATGACATTTACTGTCTGTGTTCACTTCTCCTTTTTTGTGTGTTTGGATTGAAATCGCTGTGTAAAAACTGTGCTTCTCTTTTACTTTTGCCGCTGTGGACGATACATATATGGAGTGTAAGTGAGAGACAATAGATACATGGCAGACATACCCAGATTATGTTCTCTACAAGGGCATTAAACCAGAAAGTAGCACAGACCCTTGAATCGCTTTCCTCTGTTTCTCCAGTACTGGGTAAACACCCAGTTACTTGTACAAAACACTTGATTGTCTAAAATGAGAACATGTCAGGGCACATATGGTCTTGGGTACTGAGCTTTAGATACTATATGAAAGTTTTCAAAGTGACGTAACAAAAGAAATTCAAACAGGTTTAATCATTTTGGTGAATTTTACACGAGAGTGTGACAGCGAGCTAGCACGCACGATGCCATGTTAAAATGTGTGCTGTGAAAAAGACTCATTTAACAAAGACTGTACAACATGTTGACACGTCTGTGTTTTGACCTTCATTTACCAAGGAAGTCTAGTTAGACACACACTTTTTTTGTTCAGCAAAGCCCTGCTCTACATTGAAACAGACTACACACACTCACAACTGGGAGTTCACAGTCTTTGCTGCTGGCCACTGGAGCTGTTGGAGAGGGTGTGGGGGGGGGGGGGGGGGGGGGGGGTGCTCAAGGGCACCTTGAGCTGATGCTGTTTGGGATGCCAAGCTTAACTGACTTTTTCTTTCATCACTTGCCTCAACCATCTGACCCTAAAGCCACTTCCATGTGTGCCAATGTGTGTTTACTTTCATGCAGCAGCTAATCTCTGTGTACCATAAATATGAGAATTATCCAGAGAATCAATAGTCCAAAACTGTCACAGCAAGAATAGAGGAGAAAAAACTGTGAAAGAGAGTGTGCGAGGCAAAGGGAAATGGGAGAGAGAGAGAAAGTCAGAGATGAAAATGTGGAAGATTGAGGAAGTAAGAAAGCAAGACAGGCTGGGGAAGAGAGGAGTGCAGTCCCAGCACTCTGGCATGCATAGATATTATTCATTGAGAAGACATGAATACACCCTCAAGTGCAATGCTTTGAGCCACCTGAGAGTACACACACACACACACACACACACACACACACACACACACACACACACACACACACACACACACACACACACACACACACACACACACACACACACACACACACACACACACACACACACACACACACACACACACACACACACACACACACAGAGAAAGAACTACTATGTGCAAACACAAATCAGGCACAAACACACAGAAACATAGTTCAAACATACACGTGCATAATATAAAGCACATATGCACACGCCTGAGACACAAATACAAACACACACACTTGAGGAGACAAAATAAGGAGGGAAGAAAGCAGGAAAGAGGAGGAAGGAGGAGCAGAGTTGACAGCAGAGCTATGCCACGGAAGAGAAACAACCTGTGAGAGTTACTGCACAAAATAAAAGAGATGGAGGAGAGAAGAATGGATGGCTGAATCTGAAAGAAAGGTTTAAGAGGAAAACGCAAAAGTGATAACAACAAATGGGAAACAGCAAGAAGGTTACACAATCACATGTAGAGAAATAAAGAGAAGAAAGGAACAAAGTAAAGATGATGACTGTGAGGGGGAAATGAGAAGCGATAATGAAAAGGAAAAGAGAAAAATGCACAAAATAAAACGACTAAGAAGAACTCGTTCAGCCATCCATCCCACAATCCAAGGACGGGTTGAATGAAGACGAAGAAAGGAACGGGTAGAGGAGAGACGGGTAGTCACAGATAACGCTCAGCACACAATGAAAGTGACAGCTTTGCTCCGGGCCTGACTCTGGCTCACTGTTGTTTCATTATAATCTCATAACTGTCACATCCTGGAGCGATGAGGGACAGAGAAACACTTCCACAATGAGAGAAATGGCAAAAAAATAAAAAAATTGGAGATGAATCTGGTTTAACCGAGCTGAAGGAGGATTTAAAGTGGCAGATAGAGACAAAGGTTGGCACATGCAAACATGACACACATGCAATTTATGGTACACACACACACACACACACACACACACACGAGGCTTCATTAACATCACTCACTCACTGCTCGCCTTAACTGTTTATAATTTTGTGCCCTCGCATTTGTCTTCACTCGTTTACTCACCTGCTCTATCATTTGATCATTCATGCACTCATCACTTCATCATTTACTCTATAACACTGATTGTGTTATGTACAAATCAGTTTTCTCTCCATTGCTCTTATACATTTGTTCATGTATTCGTTTTCTTACTTTCTCACTCCATCACTCAGATCTTTCTCTTTTGTTCATACAATCATGTATTCATTCATTTCACGCACTCACTCTATCACTCACTTTTTCATTTCATTCACCCAATCTCATGTATTTACTTCAAAAGTCAGTTGTTAATTCACTCACTCATTTAACAAACTAATTTTCTCAGTTTTTCCTCCCTATTCATTCTTTTACCTACTCACCCCATCACCCGCTTACATATTTGTCTCATTCCCTAAATGGTCAGTTTCTCTTAAATTCACTCGTTCACTTTTTTAATCACACACTCCCTCATTAGTTTAATTGCTCACTTAATCAGGAACTCATTTACTCACCCACATACCTTTTCACTCACTTGTGTACTTACTCATGTTCATCAGCTCAATCACCGTCTCACTCACTCACCCAAAAACGACACTAACATGAATATGTAAAAGCCTGTGTTGTCACCACTGAGTCTGGTATAAAAGCTGTGTATATAGGGTAGCAGGTCACACACACTCCCAAGCCACCACTGCTCCATTAAAGCTTTCTGACAGAATAGAAACACAGCACAAACAGGGTTTTCAAAGCAACAATGCTGCTCCCCTTTTTTCCGTATTTGCTTTCTTGGGCTTTGATCACTGACAGCAAAGAGGCTTGTAAAGCTCTTAAAAAGCCTTTATCTTAAAGCCAAAGCCTGGATATGCAAACAAAATACAAAAACATCTAAAAAAATAATAAATTAAAATAAAACTCACTTTAATTTGAAAAGCCAAGATACTATTACACAAACAAATACATTCATCTGACGGCAAAAATGCAGACTGTTGGCCTATAATGGGGAATGGAGTAGGCATTTCCTCAGAACAGCTTAAAATCTCACTTATACAGAGATCCAAGACATGGATTCTGTGAAACTGGTACTTGTTACTCCAAACTAATGGGCCTTAAACTGAATACTGGATACTTTACTTCATAGAAAATACAGTATTTAATAGCCAGTAACAGCAATTAGCTCTGTCAACTAGCTCTAGATTTAGTAGATCAATCTACTAAATAGATTTTACATAATCACTTTGGTAACTTGGACTGTATTTAGTCCAGATCACCGGTCAGTCAAACAATATGGGTAGTACAGTGATACTGATCACTGCTCATAACTACACAGCACTTCCAGAAAAATAATAAAATACCTGCTTTGAACCATCGTTTCCAACAGCGTATCTCATATTCTGACAACATTAAGATTGACGTGATCATTTTATTTGAAAAACCTCATAATTACCATCAACTCTCCCACATCAGAGACTTTCTTCTCACACAGTTCCTCCCTTCTGTGATATGTACTGTCAGGTGTTCTCACACAAAATTCACACCTGCTTTTTTTTCCCTCATCATTCTTTTCTCACCTCTTTGGAGTTTGGAGACTTTGCTAAGTCGACAACCATCAATCCCCCAACTGTTTACCTCACATGCTTTCTAACTTGAGTAACAGCTCTGTCTCTATATTTCCCTCACAAACACATGAACAGGCAGTTTCCCCCATGAGCCTTCTCCTCAAGGGATTACTCAGGTACAGATAACAGATCTGAGACACAGGTAACAAATCAAATTTTCTTGCTTTCTCTACCTCCCATTCATTCAATCTTCTTTCTTTTCCAAAATCGCAGGCACACATGCATACTCACAATCAGCTGGAAGTGTTTTAAAAAGCTCAGTTAAAGATTAGAAAGTCATTCCTGAATGCACACAAGAAAAAGAGACAATAGGCAAAAGATAGAAGCGATGCCTAGAGCTCAACCATCATCCAGCCTTATCACCCCCTTTCTCATCCACACAAACCTGTAGAGTCTGAGTCCTTATCTTCACAGTATTTGTTACAGCGAATAAAGCTACAGGGGAGTCTAAACTGACTACACACACACACACACACACACACACACACACACACACCCTCTCATCATTTCCAACAATTTTTCCCTCCATGATCTCTTACCCGTGACGGTGATCAGCATGGGAGCCACCAGCGGCCTGTTGTTATCCAGTTTTCGGCTCAGTCGGATCTCTCCACTTGTGTGATTCAGGAGCAGCAGGTGAAGCTCATTCCCTCTGTCGATGGTGTAGTAGAGTCTGTCTGACACATCGGGATCGTGGGCGGGGACTCTCCCTATTACCCCGCTGGGGAAACTGTTGGATCGATTGGACACAAAGTTGTTGAAAATTATTTGGAAGTCTTGCAGAGTGGGACGGTTGTCATTCTGGTCCACCAGTCGGATCCGTACAGTTGCCCGGCTGACTAGAGGTGCTGAGGTGGCCTGGACTACAATGACATACTCATTACGGGTCTCATAGTCAAGATCAATAAGTGAAGTGAGCTCTCCGGAAAAGATGTCCATCTGGAAGATTTCAGGGATGTTACCCTCCACGATTTGGTACATGATCTGAGCGTTGGCACCCTCATCTGGGTCGGTGGCTGTGATCTGGGCTACCACAGAACCTACAGCACTGTTTTCCTTCACTAGAACCTCAAAGTCATCAGCGGGAAAGACAGGGGCATTGTCATTCACATCAAGAACTGTCACTTGGATGTGGACAGGTGTTCTCTGAGGGGGCACACCACGGTCTACGGCATAGGCGGTGAGCTCATAGAAAGGCACACTCTCACGGTCCAAACGGCGAACAGTTCGAACAATGCCAGAAGTTGGTTCAATAGTAAAATCGCCATCACCATCTTCACCGTTTTGGAAGGTGTATTGAACACGGCCATTGGCGTGTGCGTCACGGTCAGTGGCTGAGATTTGGAGGACACTGGTGAAGGGAGGAGCATCTTCACTGACTGTCCCCTGATATCTGGGGCTGAGGAACTGAGGTGCATTATCATTCACATCATTCACGTTCACCTCAACATATGTAGTGTCTGATTTTTGTGGTATGCCATTGTCTTTAGCTGTTATGGCCAAAGTGTAGGTCATCTGGTCCTCATAGTCAAGTTCCGCCTGGAGCGTTATAGCCCCTGTGGCTGGATCAATGCGGAACTGTGGGATATTGTCCTCGAGAAAGTATGTGATTCGAGCATTTTCACCAACATCATCATCTGTGGCACTGATCACAACCACGGTGCTTCCAGGTGGCCGGTCCTCATTCACACTAACAGAGTAGTGGGCGCTCTGGAATACGGGCCGATGTGTATTGGCATCTGTGATGTTGATATGCACCTGACAGGTGTCGTGCAGCGTGCGGTCTGAGGCGGTGACTGTTAGAACATAACGGCGCTCCTGTTTGTAATCCAGTGGAAGGGCTAATGAAAGGAGTCCAGCCCCTCCTGCTGTGCTGATGGCAAAGCGGTTTCTGGTGTTTCCTCCTGTTATCTGATAGGTCACTGCACTGTTGACATCACGATCCACAGCTGTGACAGTCACTACACTGGTACCAACTGCTGCATCTTCATTCAGGCGGGCATAGTACTCCTTTTGAAGGAACTCAGGACGGTTGTCATTAACATCCATCACTGTAATAGTAACACTTGCTGTTGCAGAAAGAGGCGGCATGCCATAATCCCTGGCCTCCACGCCAAAGAAATAGTGCTCTACAGATTCTCTGTCAAGAAGGGAGCTGACAGTGACCCAGCCTGTTGCAGAATTGATGATGAATGGTGTGTCAGAGCCGATGCCAGTTAACCGGTACTCCAGCCGCGCGTTATCACCAGAATCCGTGTCAATGGCCTGAATGTGGAGAATGGAACTACCAACTGGGGCGCTCTCAAGCACAGATGCCTGGAATGGTGTGGAGACAAAAATTGGGGGGTTGTCATTGACATCAGTGACCTGTACACTAACAATCCCAGTGTTGTTTGAAAGAGGTGGCCGGCCATTGTCCTGTGCACGCACACGGAGCGTATACTCTCGTTCAGTCTCAAAGTCCAGTGGTGCCACCACCTGGATCTCACCAGTGACACTGTCAATGGAAAACTGTCCACGGCTGTTACCACTGATGATATTATAGTGAACAGCAGCGTTACTGTCCTTGTCCTGGTCTGTGGCACTCACTCGGAGGATCTCAGAGTGAGGCCGAACATCCTCTTTCACTGCGACCACGTAGCGCTTTTCACTGAACTGTGGCACGTTGTCGTTTTCATCCAGAACAGTGATAAAAACCTTGACGGTGGCGGAGCGTGGTCCCGGATCCTTTCCCTGGTCACTGGCCTCTACCTGGAGCGTGTAGTGCTCATTTGTTTCTCTGTCCACCGTGCCACGAGTTGTAATGAGGCCTGAGCGTGGGTCAATCTCAAAGGCTGCTCGTGCCATTGCAGCTGTGTCACCAACAAACCGGTACCGAATATTGGCATTGGATGGGGAGTCTGAATCTGTTGCTCTCAGCTGTAATATGGGATACCCTTCCTCCACGTTCTCCCTGATCGTCTCCCTGTACTCTGTCTGCTCAAATATAGGAGAATGATCATTGCGGTCGGCAACAGTAATGGCCACCATTGTGGTGCCAGAGAGGCGAGGGGAACCAAAATCAGTTGCTGTGATCCGGAAGTAATGCTGATCCATGTGTTCTCGGTCAAGAACCTGAGTGGTGGTGATGAGACCTGTGTCTGGGTGGATGTGGAAATAGTCAGATGATCGACTGTTCATCAGTGGGGCCATTGTGTAGCTCACCCTGCCTGCATCTCCTGCATCTTGGTCTGAGGCAGACATGACAATGACTGAGGTGCCAGGTGGCTGGTTCTCAGCTACTTGCACCTGGTAGTTATACTGGGAGAAATGGGGATGTCTGTTGGCTGCACGTCTAGTGCGAGGCCAGGGGATCAGAATCTTCCTCCCCCTTTCTCCCTGTGACATTTCATCATCTGCTATTATAATCAATCGTTCCAGGCTCCTCTGTTCCCCTGAACTATGCTTCTCCTCCTCTCCCTCCATCCTCTCACCCCTTTCTCCTCCCTCATGGCTTTCACCCACCTGACTCTCTTTCTTCCCTCTCTCGCTCTCTGGCTGTGTGATGATAGGGGTGCTACTGCCCCTAACCTGACCCGTCCCTCCCTCTGCCTGGTTCGTCTTTGTTACTCCCTTTTCCCTCTCCTCCGCCTCTTCCTCTTCTCCCCCTGGTCCGCTCTCTTCCAAAAGCCCCGTTTCTCTTTCGCCCTCCCCCACCTGTACGTTTCCTCCCCCATCAGCAGCAGCATCAGCGGAGCCCTCTCCCTCCCTCTTCCCTTCTCCCTCGGCCCCCATCTGCCGCTTATCTGACTGTCTGACACCTTCGGGCTCTAATGGCACTTGCTTACCGGTTTTTAATTGCATATGTGCATGGTCCCGCCGCTCGGCGGCTGAACAGTCGGTGGAAATGCTGTCAGCGCAGCCTGCGTGGCCCATCTCTGGCAGCGCGCTCTCCCACAGGTCTTTCTGCTGCGCCTGACCGTGCCACGGCATTTTTCCTATTCCAGATTCATGACTGTATTTATACATCTCCTCATTTCTGTCCTCTTTGTTGTTATTATTACTATTTGTGTTCAATTTGCTCCACAAAAACAGGCTCGGTGAATCTGGGGGAGCTGTCCTTAGTGCTGAAATCTCGCCTCCCACAGATGGTGAGTGAAGCGAACGTGGAGAGTCACCCTGCCATGTGGTCAGGGTCGTTTCCGAGAAAAACGAGAGGTGTTTTGCTAAAGCCTGATCCGGCTGAATGAGAAGACCTACTCTGGCTGCAGTTGCGGAGTGAGACGTGGCTGACATTACACTGAATGTAACAGAGAAGTTACAGGGCGAGAAAAAGCCTGAGTCACCGGCACACACCGTTTCAGAAGTTGCGTTTAGTTTTTTTGCGGATAGTTTTCTACCGTCTGCATAACCGCCTGTTTGCATTAGAGTGGGCGTACTGTGGCGCACGGTGCCAGGACATTTAGATGCGGGAATGGCGCTTCTGTTGGACAGAACAGATTGGCTGCCTGGGGTAAATTGGACGGGGAGATCCCTCTGAGCTATGACTCCCTCAGGGACCATAAAATCATCTAAATAGCCATCCCCCATTTCTATTTTCGCCAAACAACCAAAGCAAATACTAGAAACCTCCCTCCTATCTCCCCGGGTTTGACTGCTCTGCCCCCTGGTTTCTCTTTCTGATTTCCCCTGCCGGAGCTCGTTATGAGCTCTACATTGTACCATCAGAATCTGAAAAGCCAAATCATTATCCGTATAATTAGATAAATTAATGTGTTTGTTGCCTTGGTTTACCCCTCCTCCTCTTCCATCCCCTCCCTCTCTTCCTCCAGCTCCCTCCCTTCCCTCATCCATAATTCTGACAAGGTTATACCTGGATTCATTATGCAAAGGGGGTCCACAACGACTCAGATGCGCCCTGGTAAAGGGGTTAATCGCTGCGTTACATCTATAAGCTTCCTGTCCCCTCTCCTCCTTACTGCTCCCAATGCGCCCTGTCAAACAGCTATCATCACCCCCCTCTCTGTTGCTGCTGGGGTCGATAACATTGTGCCTACCCAAATGAGAACAATTACCACCCCTCCTGTCCATCCTGGCTGAGCCCCCCTCGGCATCGCAAGCCCTGTTGTTGCTGTTCCTGTAACCTGGATGGGTCTGATCTGTGTTGGTCTGGGAGGAAATACAAGCTGAAAAATGACAAGCGCATTCCAGCTTTAATCTCTGCATACAATCTGAATTGTTGGTGAAATGAGGATTAAATCTGCAGGTGTAGTTTGAAGTCTCGGTTTGTGATGAACTGTATCCAGAAAACGGATGAATGCAACAAGAGCAACCGGTTGACAAGGGGCCAGCTGAGCGGGTGTTGGCCGCGGAGAATGCTTGCTTGTCGGGGCTTGACCCGAAGAGATGCCCCGTTATCAGGGAGCACCATGTAGCAGAGAGTCTCCTCACCTCACACGCCCTCTCCCAGCCCTCTCCCCCTCTCCTCCCTCCACTTCCGGGTGCCCCGCACAGGCCAGAGGCGTGCACAAAGCCACAAGCGGCGCCACGTTTGCCGAGGTGTGGCCTTGACGCCAGCCACCGCTGCGCGCACGCTCTAGTCCTTTGTACTGCCAGTTTTTTGCCGTTTTGAACCGGCGAGGAGGTGAAAGCAGGTGAAGCGAGAGGTGAAACAACGCCCTTCCTCCTCACCCCCCTTCTCCCCACTCCCTCTCCTTTGCCGACGCCATCTGAGCTCGACCGGCTCCAAATACCTGGGTGGAGAGGAGGAGGAGAAGTAGGTAGCGGTGATGCCGAAGGATCGTCTCCACTCCTCCAAACCGTCCCGACTCCTTTCAGTCTCTCCTTCGGTGTTCCCCTCGCCCCATTCCTGTAATATCCCAGCGTCCCTACTGCGTGCTGCAACCCAGAGCATCCCTCAGGCTGTATCCGCTCTACGGTCCACCTGCTTGGGCGTAGATACCAGCTGGCCCACGGCGACTCCCCTGCTTCCTCGCACTGCTGATGCTGTTGCTTCTGGCTCACTTTACCGGCGTCTGGATAGCAGAGGCCCAGGGTCCATCGGCTGGAAGCCCCACCTGTATTCCCCGTCCCCGGGGCGAGGGCGAACAAAGGGCCGAGGAGAAGCAGGTGGAGTGCCAGAGACGAGACCAGGAGCGGGGTGAAGCCCGGTAGCGGTGCAGCCATTTAGTCTCTTCCTTTCTCTGTCTCTCCCCTCCTTTCCCCCTCTTCCACCCCTGACTATTCTCTGTTTCTCTCTCGAGTGCGCCTTCCCTTCTCCCCGTTACTTCTCTCTGTCCCTCGGTCCAGCTAGGTGGCCAGTTCCAGGACCACCGGCACCGCCCGACACCTTCCCCCAGGCTCCCCCGTCTCTCCGTCGGCCTGGAGAGTTGGCATCTACCCGCTGCGGTCCGTGGGGCTGGAGGTCTGAGCGTTAGGAGCGGCGCGGCAGCAGCATCTCTCCTCCCGTTCATTCACATCCAACATGGCTCACACACTCACACCGACTGGCTGGCTCACACACTATCCTTCAGAGAATGTGTGTGCGTGCCTGCGTATGTGTGTGCGCTCCAGTGTAGCAGCGGCAGCACAGCCCGGTGGTATAGGCTACCATCCACACACACACACGCACACACACAATCACACTCTCCTCTTCTCTCCCTTTTCCACCCCTCCCCCTATTGCTTGCATCGCTACCGCCTCTCTCTGTCCATCTCTCTTTCAGTCTCTCTCTTTCCTCTCATAATGGTTGGCTCTGGTGCGCAGGGCTGTTACACAGCACCCGCGGCGGCAGCCATGTACCGCAACTGGAACAGGAGGATGAAAAAGCCTGTGTCCTACACACACACACCGTCATCACTGTATCATCTGAGGAATTAGCGTCTTAAATATCATCCCTGTTGGTTTTTTACGGCTCAGCGGGTCTGTGAGAGAAGCGATACCTACAAATAAGACTCCAAAACAGAGACAAAGTAATAGGCTACTCGTTTTAAAAATAAAGCAAGATGATGACGCTTCAAGATTCTTTGAAAAGCGATTCCTGGAAACTTTAGTCAAAGAGGAAAAACAACATCGAAATTTTAGTGGAGTTTATTGTGACATAGAATCACAACTTCGTGCACTAAAGCTGCATCATTTGTTCACTGAAGACCAGATCTCACTCTGGGATATCAGCCTATGTCAAGCTGTCAAGCTGTGCACAGTGTTTCCCTGACGTAAGGTCTGAATTTGTCGGGTTAGCTCTAGTAAAAGTGACGTCATCTCCCGTATTATCACAGATGAGTAATTCTGTCACACACACACACGCACACACACACGCACACGCACAAAACAAATCCACAGATATATCAAATCAGTGACTGGTCATTTCCTTCTATAAGGATAAACCACCATGTATTATCTTTCGTATCGTCCTACAGGGAGTCATATATTTGGTGTATTAGTCACATAGTATCATTTAATATTTATTATGGGATTAGTGTGATTCATTTCTGTGAAGACTCATGCTCCCAATCTGGCTGTCACCCCAGTTTAATACTAATTTGCTCATGGCTAAATACGCAGATCCATTTCCTGATACTTGTTGAAAAAAAAAAAAAAATCACATTATGCAAATATGCAGGCTACAAATCTCCCCATTCAATACCAATTTCCAATGCCGGCTGGGTGGTGGTGTTTTTCCTAATCACACGGCCCAAACTGAAAATGATTTCTTTATGTGGCTGATGGGAGGAGATAGGCGTGTCAGCCGGGGGACGCTGCGCATCAACCAGATCCCTCCTGTGTTCCCGCTTTGCTCCATCTCTGCTGTGTGTAGGCTGTTGTTTTGTGTGTGTGTGTGTGTGTGTGTGTGACTGATTTCTATGGTGTCCCTGGTTCTCACAAGGACCAAATATCCTCAGTGAGAGAAGGTTGAAGAGGAAATCCTCCAAAGTCAGGGCATTATTTAACTTCCTATGTCCCATAGGGGCTCACGTTGTTTCTAAGTCTTAACATTAGCGTCAGCCATGAGTAACCAAACCAGTCTCACTTTCTGGTCAAAATAAATGAAAAGTAAATACTGTGAAAGACATTTCTGACCAAATACTGGTTTTACACTGTATTTATCTGTGTGTCCTAGTCAGTTTGGATCCCTGCCTCTTCTTTCCCCCTCAGAGCTGGTAGAAGCTTGGAGCACAGCCACAGCAATAAGGTGCTGCAAAAAGCATATCCTCCTTTACTAAATGAGATTTAAATGCACAAAAGAAAAATGCTCTCCCTCACTTCCTCCCCCGCCCTGCGTGTGTGTGTGTGTGTCAGCATCCTCCTTCCATCCTCATGCTCTGTCACCAGGATTTGCGTTTTTTTTTGTGTGTCATGGCTTCGACACCCTTACACGCCTCAGTCAGCCAGTGTGATTACTGTGGAATGTAGGTTATTGTGGCGCAGGCTGGTGGCGTTAACAGGATTTGGAACGGCTGCGTGTCTGGGGAGCACGAGGACGTCTAGACAAGTTGTGAATAGGCAGTGTGTGAAACAGTGTGACAGGTATTGCTCAGTTGATCCATTCGGAAATCATAGTTCAGATGTAACGATACTGTTCTCACGCAAGCAGGGGACGGTTGTTTGCCACAGGGAGGGAGGTCAGAGGTCACAGTGACCCCTGAAGCGGAGCACTTCATCAGGGCTGGTGGCTGCTCACATGAGCGCTTAACCCTCCAGGTGAATCAAGGTCTTTCTTCTTGCTGCTCTGCCCTGAAACCAGAAATTGAAAATAAATGTTGTTTAGTGCTCCTTAGTGGCAAATTAACACACTGAGGCTGTTAGAGTTACATCAATTGTCACACACTTACCAGTAATTAAATCTCATTGTAATCATCATTTCTAAAAGTGACAATGCTGCAAAATACTCCACACATCTACGAGATAGAGTTAAAATGACTTTTACTAAAGGGGCATATATGAATCTAGAGTTTATTATGATAACACTGGACAAGAGCATTGGTTGTTTAAAGCAGAAAGAGAACATTTGGCAAATTTAGGGAATATAATGTTACAGAACAGATTAACACACTGATGGACTAATGTAGGCTACAGCATAAAGTAACAGGCTTTGTATATGCGTCACACCAGCAGAAAACACACACAGAGAGTAGGGCATACTCAGCATATTTCCCTTTAAAAAATATTACCACTCCACATTACAGAATATGAAAACTAGATTAATCCTAGTATGCCCTTGAAAGTCTTTGAGGTATTAATACCCTCAAGTATAGCAGAGAAAATCCAGACAGCCTGAATCTACCAGGCGAAAATTTCTGGCATGAAGTAATTCTGATTCGTGTTCTGGAAGATGGGGTGGTTAATTACACCAAATTGAAACTCAAATAACATGAGAATATGAACGCTTGATGAGTCCCCATATCCTTTTAGAAGCTTGTTGAGATATAAATGAAGCCAGCCTGTCATGCCCAAATAAAATCAACTCTCCTTATTATTCCGTAAAGGGAATCTCATTTGCTAAATTTGAAGAATTTAGTTGAAAACTGTGTCAGAAGATCAAAAATGACTTAATTGCTAGTAGAGAGAAAAAGACAAACTAATCTGGTAAACCCACATCAAATCCCTGTATGAATATACAGCCCAAACAAAGATACTGTATATGGTCAGGCAACCCCAATAATTTACATAAATTCATCCTCAGCCAAATATGCAAATTTCCAGTGGCAACTCTAAGTGTCTGCAGCCCTAAATATATTTATTCTCGTTGACATTTGGAAAGACAAACTGCAGATTACATCATAGACCTTGAAGAACGCCCACCACACCCTTGAAAACACTCTCGCTCTGCCTGTCAAATCAAATAAATATCTGACATAAACTGACTGAGGCCAATCCCTGCTTGTTTTTACTGCTTGAATTAAGCACAAGAAATGATTTAGCTTGCCTAAAGAATCAGCACATACATGTCAGACCATGTGATTTTAAATAATTTTTAATTTTAATAATCACAGAATAATAGGATTTTACATTTACATTTAACTATTCTACCTTTTTCTTTATTCTGAGCAACCGGTCAGATTAATTCGTTTGAGTAGGAGTCTAATAGGCTGAGTGTTCAGTGGCAGCGAGAAGGGCGTACTGTGCCACTTAGAGATATTTATAATGGATCAGAGAGGTTGTGTGGACTAGAAACACTAAACGAAACTGACTGACAGACAGTTACTACAGCACCCTGTGGGGCTTGGACATCAGAGAAAGACAGAGAGGATGATGGGATGGGAGTACAGGAGGAGGAAAGACACCAGGAAAAGAGGCTGAGTGATAAGTGAAGGGGGGGAGATGGGGAGGAGAAGCTGAGAAGAGGGAGAAAGAGACAGGGCAGGAGGAAGGTGCAGAAATTATTCAAGTTTTTACATGCAGCATAACACAAGACCGAACACTGAAATTTAACTCATGTTCCTCAAGGACCACTGCAATGCTTGTTTTCCAAAGGCAGGGTATTAGACTCTATTAAGCTTCAATAACAGATAAAACTGTTCCACAGTCCACTACACACACTGTTCCAAACAAATGAGATGGAGATCCACACTAATGTGGCCCATATATCATGTAATTAGTTTGCTCATTATATTTTTGTAATGAAAAAACTAAACTATCTTTTACTTGACTTTTTTTTTTTTAAACTGAGAGATGCAAGACATTAACTTATGACAGAACATTCGTGTGATATTGGCAGTATCTAAAACGTGAACTCACAGAATAAAGACATACGACTTAAATTTGTGATGGAGTAGACCTAATTCAAATGAGAAAATCTTATTCCCAGTTTAGCTGAGGTAACGTGGGTCAGGAACAGCTGGTTCCTGCTGCTGATCCACTTCTGCTGCTGTCTGCTCCACAATCCATTAATAGCTGCATTTATGCACACGTGAACAGATTATTGTTCTCTAAACAGGGAAATAATGCAGCTGCCTTGCAGCATCATCGGACTGTTTGACAGGCCTGAAATGACCAGATGTTTTTGCTAACTTCTATGGCCTGCCCACTGCGGCTAAATAAAAGCTTCAGATGAAAACACTTACTAAGTCACTGAAGCAAATCAGCAGTTTCTGAATAACAGTCCATTTTTCTTGGTGCTTAAGCTGATGAAAATTGCTGTAAGAGTCTTGTTGACTAGACCATGAGAAAGCAGTGCCGGTGTGTGGCATATTGTACCCGTGCACTGACATTAAATCAGAAGAGGTGAAGAATAGGATTTCATCTGCATTTTTAACATTGCTCAGCTTGGGGCAGTGCCACAACAACTATACAATTTCCTGAATGTTACGCACATTATCTGAAATGCAGTGAATTGGCTTTTCAGCAGCCCTGTGGGAATTATTCATTTCACTGCTCTACCGTGATATTTTCTGGCATTTCCAGGGAGGAACATTGTAATGTGTTTTTTGTTGGATTTTCTGGGAATTATCTCACCACTGTGTCTTTACATTTATAACCCTGCAAACATCCACCTACTGAAGGCTTCATTTTTTATTTTCATTCATGCATCGTCTGTATGAGCTGATAGTCGATGCTTGAACAACAATTACAGATTAGAAATAAATGGATAGATCTGCTGCTGGTGGGATATTTTTCACTTATGCAGCCCACAGGGTTCCTGAATTGGACTAATTGGTATAGAAACTAGATGAATGGACTGTTTTGACTGTGGTGAAGATTTTTAAATGTTACCATGCACCTGTTTATTGCTGACAAAACTGGGACCTGTGTGCACCCTCAGTCGGCCGGCCTCCATGTACTGAGGGATCGATAACCAGCTGACTCCTCACGGGAAGTCTCCTCGCTGCCTCGAGCCTTTAGGCAGGGGCCCGCGTGCTTTCTGTCGGTGTGGGTTTCCATGGGAACAGCCATGAAAAGGTGTGTGTGTGTTTGTGTGTGTGAAGTTAAAGGGCTACACTGCGATTGGTGGATTACTGCTGCTGTACATGGTGGTTTTCTGTGTGTGTGTGTGTGTGTGTGTGTGTGTGTGTGTGTGTGAGAGTGTGTGTGTGAGAGAGTGTGCGTGTGTGTGGGGGGGGGGGGGGGGGGGAACTAAAAAGAAAGAACTCAAACATGTAAATCACACAGACAAATAACTGACACAGACAGGATTTCTACAAATAGAGTCGACTTGTGTCCTTACTGCTTTTCCCCTCTCACATAACACTCCCTTCTAATTGCCAGCTGCCCTCAGCCTCTTGGCTCTGTGTTGATCCATCTCACAGTGGGGTTACAGTGGGGGTAGTGGTGTGGTGGAGCACGCCACAGGCTGTCTAAAGCCCAGCTTCCCCCTCCTAACAACCACCCAAAATACCCAGGGAGATCCAGAACGGCAGGCCAGCATGTGGCCACTGGCCTGCTGCTCATCTGTCCCGGTTGGAAGTGATGCGGTAGCAATGCATATTCAACACAGGGCGAGGGTGAGAGGTGTGTGCCTGTGTGTGTGTGTGTGTGTGTGTGTGTGTGTGTGTGTGTGTGTGTGTGTGTGTGTGTGTGTGTGCGAGGCAGACACATCCTGTCATCCAGAAAGGCAGTCAATGACAGAGGGGCCACTTGCTGGACAACCCTTACTCTCTCTGCACGCGCACACGCACGCGCGCGCACACACACAGGGTGGCATATGGCTGCAGCTACTGGTCACGTGGTGTGATTGTGTAAATTAGAGGCAGTGTGGTGCGCGCATGAATAATGAGCCTCAGCTTTCCACAGGAACGCGCCTTACTTGATGAAAAGATAAAAGAATTATGGGAAGGAAAGAGGTGAAAGCTTCCTGTAGAGCTGCGTCTCCTCCTATGATTTATAGCTGTTGATTTAACAGCTGGCTACTCATTTCATCGTTAAACTCAGCTTCTCTTCCTCTCCTCACTCTTTTTCTGCTTTCTTCACATCCAATTCATATTTGCTCACTTTAGGTCATTTCATTCCCGTTCCTTTGGAATACAATTTCAGGTATTTGCCCCACAAGAGGAAATTAGACTGTAAAACTCAGTGTCATTAGATAAATGAATAGCTCTCAACCTTTCAGCTGATTCTTAAGCAAACATCTTGACCACTACATCAATAAACAGTTTTTAGCATTTTAACATGGATTGATAGCAGTGCTGGACAATGCAATGGCAAGGTTTGAATTTAAAAAACATTCAACTTGCCTACACCACAGATTATTTGTAGTATAATTAATGCCATGGGGTTGTATTTTGGACGTGTCAGTGCTTTTGCTTAAGGGTTCAAGCATACTAATGTCCTTTAGTATCTCGAAAAGACAAGATACTAAAGAAAGGTAATTTATATAAAAACAAATAAATTAAATTAAACTAAAAAATAAGAGGTTTCTTCTGAACATATTTAACTGCACTTCTTTGGGTTATTCAAGTGGAGGACTTCAGTAAATTTGATAAATACGACAGCACTTAAACGCGACACGGTGCTATGAAGTTCTTCCTGTTTTTCCAACAACAAAGAACAAACAAACAAACAAACAAATAAAAGTTAGTGGTTCAAATACCTTGAAGACGGAGTTTGTACATCCGCTGGTTTCTCCGGTGACTTGAGCTAAAACATCAAACCGAGCACCGTGTTAGCATTTTGACGCTAACGCTATGTCATTCCTGTTGTTTTATTAGCATTAGCGCTAGCTCATTTAACGGAAGTTACTAGCGAAATGCTACTGGGGCTGTTATTGGCATTAAATGTAAGAAAATGTGAGTGTAGCTGTCTAATATAGTCCGTGTCCCAATATAAGGACCGCGTCCTTCGTAGGCTTCATCCGGTGTGTTCGTCAAGGCCCAACATATCCCAGTGTTCTTTGCGCGCCGGTGGCGAAAATCTGTTGCACACACCCGTAAATGGTTTAACTTGGTTAACATTAGATTAACCTTTGGTCATGTCATATTGGGAAGATCATGTGCACATATAATTAAAAATAAAAAGCGGATTGATGTATGTGTCTGATAATAAATAGGATAAGTTTGATGCACCAGTTTGTCCAGCTGCCTTTGTGCTGCCTCCCCAGCAGACTGCAGCATAAAGCAGCACACTGGCTGGTGAAACTGAGGACTCCAGTCCAAGGCTCATTGGTTCATTTCTGCTGAGACCTTTATGCTAGTTGTAATGCTAGAAACTGGGACTTGATAAACTTCTCTATATCCAGCCCTTGATGGTTTTTTTTCTGCTTTCTACTCATCAAAATTAATTGAATGCATCTCTAATAACTGCAGTGCACTGTTTATTTTCTATTTTTGTTGTGCGTTACGCCTTGTTTACTTTGTTAGTCTCTGTACAGGCTCAGTTTTTAGACAAGTGCTATAAAATCTAGCATATATAAAAAGTACTATCATGTCTCAAAATTAATAATAGACCAAAGCAGCTAACAGTATATTATATTTTCTCTCTGTGGTCTGTCAGCTCTTTTCATCAACCTCTCATTGTCTTTATTTCATGTTCCCTGTTTTTGTTACTGTTCTCCTATTCTCTCGCTCCTTTTATTACCTCTGGGTCCAATTGGGTGGCATTGTAGGAGCGCCAACCAAAAATGATGTCATTAATTATTTGGTTAGAGATTATGTGATTAAGCTTCGGTGTGTATCAGAGAGTGTGTATGCGTGAATGTCTGATTGTGTGTTGTATCTGGTGGTTACATTATTAGATTCAAATGAGAGCGGTGAGTTTGCATGCATGGGCAATTTGTTTGTTAAATTGTTGACCTACTGGTTTTCCATTTATGCAGAGTAAACAAACACAAGACCAACAAACAGTCAAGCAAAACAAATAATGTCCCCTCCAAATCTAACTAGATACAAAAAGATAATAAGCAAAGGAACCAAATAAAATTTAAATAAAGCACATAGACAAACAAAGATTAAACAATGGAGAGCTTCGAGATGAGAACAGGATGTTAAATCACACACACAAACACACACTTGAGTTTCTGATGCATTCTCTGTTTTATTCGGGTCACAGGTTTTTGTCTATGAAAACACACGAGAGAGAGATATGAAGAAGGTCCAGCAATAAAATAATGAGTACAAACAATGTCTGGAGAGAAGGGTGAAGTAAAAGAAAAGAAGAAATGAGAAGAAATAAGAATGCAGGGACAGAGTCACTGTCCAGTGTCCAGATTCACAGACACGATGGACCAGATAAACAAATGTGTTTCAGGACACTGTCAGATAGTCCCAGGCTACATTGTGGTTCATCATCCTGTGCGTGTGAGGGGAGGGGACTGAAGAGGAGGGCAGGATGGTTTATAGGCCAGCTGTGTGTAGTCTTTTAGTCAGTCAGTGACCTAAATCACAGAATAAAAAGAGAGAGGGAGGACAAGAAGAGAAGAGCACGAGGGAGAGATATGAGGATGTGGAAAGTAGATGAACTAAGAAAGAATGAATAAAAAAACAGAAAGGAGGAGGAGACGGAGAAACAAAGGTGAAGAAAAAAGCCATAAAGATAGAAACTCATGGATGCTGACAGCAAAGGAAGGAAGAGTTATGGATGAAAGCAAAGTAAAGAGGGAAGAGGGGATTGAGAGAGATGACATTTATGAAGCTGAAATTATGCAGAGCAGATATAAATATCTGGGCTTGTTATTCGTTATTTGCCTATTTTACATTTCCAGAGCAAAAAACTTCCTAACAACCACACTGGCTCACTACACAAACACACAACCGCTCCCTGCAGCCACAGTTTTCTTTCTCCGTGACTGTGTACTAAACACAGCATGCATAATGGAAGAACAAGTACCCAAAGCATGCCAAGCTGTAAACCCAACACATAGAGAGGGATAATTAGTAGCGTTGACATAGTAAAGTGCCCCTGACACAAATCGCCATATTAAGAATTCATCACTATGTTGCAAATTTAACAGGACATTCATCTTTTTAAATAATTAAGTTGTAGATGCAGTGTATGGACTCATTATGCCTAGACATGTTTAACGGCACACAACATGTAGAGATTCTCTTTTATTTCCCCACTTTGCAAAAATGATCATAGTCAAATAATTACATTTTTGATTCGGAACATAGAAGAACACTAGAAGGATCAGAAACAAGGGCAAAACCCATTAACATGACATTCAGGCTTCACATGTGCTTGTTATCTTGCCGACACAGGACTGCCAGGGCTTCAGGAGAAGTTTGGCACCCTAATAATTTGGCACAGTGTGGGAGTTTGGTCTGATGTTGAGAAAATGAAAGAAGATGTCAGATATTTTTGTTTGAGTGCAAAGCATCACTCTAGGTTTAAAAGCTGAACGAATAGTTGGTAGTTTTCTGCTTCTTGGAGAACAGAGACTGTGGTTAGTTTGGATTCATGTTGGTTACAATGCTCTGACCATTCTTCACGGTTTAATAAAACAAAAACTAAAAATCAATCGTTCAAAGACCGCTGGATTTAACGGCATTGGATTGTTATTTATTTATCTTGATTTAGAAGAACATGAATAGAAGAATATGAATATGAAGGACAGATAGGACTGAGCCTTTTGTTGCATTTAAGAGTCAATGCAAGTATGAATGACAAGGGTATTTATTTCTTTCATGCAGCATCAAATGTGAATACTGGAAACAAAGTCCTGTATAACAAGCCCAACAATAGCACAGGAAAGCAGAGGCGAGAGAGATTGGAAGGCATATGACATTTTCCATGAAACTGATTCCAGTCTACAACACCGTGCACCATATCCCACTGAGCCAGCAGGAAATCCAGGAACCCAGATTGGTTGTAAATTAGTTACACATGGTTACAGCAGCAGACTTCCATGTTGGACAGAGCAACAATAATCCACAAATAAATCTTTACTACGATTATGCTTTGGCAGCGAAGCAGTTTGACATCCTGCACAGCTCTGGAAATATAAAGAACATCTTTGAAGGCCCAATGGCTCTTTCATGTTTAATTTGGGTATGCAAAAGGAGGGTAGGTAACAGTTTGAACCTTTTTTGGGTTTGTGTAGTAACACTTTTTGCTCTTTTTTTCTTGTATTCCATACATCACGTTTGGATCAGTGCATCACGTCCCTCTGCCCTGTTCAGTCTGGATTTCATTCAACATTGCTTCACATCCTCCTACAGCTGCACACACAGTAAAAAAGAAAGCGAGACACTCAGACAACCAAACTGGTACTCAACCCCTAAACCAAATCTGTAATCTGACACTAAGTACCACTCATCACAGGATCCCATTCAGTTTCAATCTGTGTCAGTCTGGACTGGAGTCAAACTGTGTTTGTATTCAGAGCAGCGTAGCTTTGTGCAGCTCTGGCCCTGGTGCCTCCATCACCCAGCCTGTCTGTTTGGCACCAGGCGAGTCGGCCTGTAGCCAGAGCTCAGTTGCAAATCACACCAAATTGGATCAATATTGAATTCAGGAGGGAGGGTCGTGTCTTGTTACAGCATAGATTTGGGAAGTTAGGCTGCTGATTACCTGCAATAGGATTACAGTAATGCACAGAGAAAACAGTAACTGCACTTTAACAATCTAATTTTACTTGCATGGTTAGATAGAAAGAAATAGTTGGTAATCAGACTGTATTGGTATTTATAGCTGGATGAGTCTTTTAACTGGACAGAATGGTGGAGTTGACTCTGTCACTTTGTGTAACAGGATTTTATAGGATTACTGGAAATGTGGTTAAGAAAAATAGTAGAATTCATTTTCTAACAAAGGCTCAAAGTCTATGCTGGCTGTGATGGTTGCAGCTCCTTTAGACTATAATGTTCATTACACAGCAAAAAACTGTGGACGTAAAACACATTTGCTGTTCTGAATACTACACCAGGAGTTGGGAAAACGTTATTGAATAAATGAAGTGGATGGTCAGATGGAGAACACTTTACCAGCAGCTCCTCTCTGAGCTACAATAATGATATGCAGTATATTTTCCCTGCGCTCCTGTTTCCATGCAGTAAAAAGTCGCATGGCTTCAGTGGAAGAGACGTAGCAGCTGCTTCAGACAAACTTCTAGCTTTCCTGGGTGTCAGTTTAAATACAGTGTGATTTGTGGCAACGAGACGTTTTCTTGCACCTATCGCTTTTATTTCAATCCTTTGTGACCAGAAACAGAAGCTCTTTAGCTGATCTGACAGAAACACAGAATCTAACAGATCTGACGTTTGTGTCACATAGTCATCTAGAGGCCAGAGAAGCTGAGTGGGAAGTCTTTTACTCACAAGCCAGTGACAGGCTGCCACTCAATAAAGCACTAATAACCCAACAACCCCTCCATTAGTTGCACCTGTGCTTCTCCACTGCAGTGAAACCCCATTATACTTATTATAGCAGACACATTTAAATCATTCAGCTGACAGTCTAATTGAAGCCATGCAAGTCTTCTTTCTGTAGTGGAATATTAACCCTACAGGGATAGAGAAGAAATAGACTTTTAACATAATCACTGAATCAGTGAGCAAGGCAATGCCCTGAGATGTGCATTAGAGCAGAAGAGAAGAGAGCGCTCAGCAGAACAGAGGGAACGTCTCATCTTGTATTCTTAATAGGTGTCTCTAGACTGTAGGCCTTCCAGTACATTTACATTTCCATATTCACATTTTTGCCCCATTACAGAATACAAAGATGATTGTTTTATCATAAAACCCTTTCAGACAGTTGACTACAGTCCTGAAAAACATTGATGGAAAGTGGCCTCATTTATTCCTCATTCACCGCATTTTATCACATGACGCGTGACAGTAAAAGGTGCTAACCACATCTGCCCGCAGACCCATACATGAGGAAAGGTTGTCTAGGTAACTGTTTCTGTCCCCGTCTTCTGGCCAACCAATTGAACACGGTTCTAGTTCGTTCAGCTTAGATTTAGTAACTGAAATGACACTTATCTGTTCTTTGACCATCTGTCCATTCAGCATCTTGAATCAGCAGTGCAGGTGGTCAGTGAGAAAGAGCTGCAAAAAAACAAACAAAAGGCAAAATGTCTTAGTTTCATTTCCAGTGTTTTATCAGACATATTACTACTTCCTGCACAATGCTCTCCAAGCGTATAACATATGTTGTTAGTGGCTGATAAGTTGGTTTGGTTTATGGTTTTTAAAATCTCTTTCATCATGTCTGTTTCCCACATTTTTGTGCTGGGATTAGAATCTGATTGTTGCTTATTGCTTTCCTCTCACAGACACACACACTTACTGCCATTTTTGCTGCTTCCTAAGGAAAGATGATCTAAGACAGTGTGAGAAGACAGAAAGCATTTGATCGTTGCTTTGTGTGCCAGGACTAAGTGGCAAACCACCTCATATATTCCATCCATCATCTAGACCCATTTAGTCCTAACCAGGGTAAGATCAGCTGGAGCCTATCCCAGCTCTCTCTGGGTGAAAGGCAGGGGTCCACCCTGGACAGGTCACCAGTCCATCACAGGGCCACATAGAGACAGACAACCTCACACACTCACACTCACTCCTATGGGCAATTTAGAGTCACCAATCAACCTGACATACATGTTTTTGGACTGTGGGAGGAAACCAGAGTACCTGGAGAAAACCCACGCAAGCACAGGGAGAACATGCAAACTCCACACAGAAAGGCCCCTGATGGGTCGGGAACACCTGTCCTGTACATGACCTGGTGTATGTGCAGAATCTGTGTGTGTTGTCTTCATACAGTGAGTGCTCTCCTTTGGTAAATGGATGTGTATGAACTGTGGCAGGGGTAATTCATATCCCTTTGCCCCAGTCCTGAAGAGAAATTATGTCCTGGTTAAATATTTAAATTTGCTGAGCTGTGATAGAAACTAAAAAGCTTGATAAAGATGAGAAGCTTGAGTGAGTGTGTGTGCAAACGCAGGAAGAGAAAAGAAGATGTGATTTTGTGTGCGTTATTGATATTACTGTCCATTACTGCTAAAATATTTTTGCCAATTTAATTGATTTGTCCATTGGCAGAAAAGTAATTCCCATATTGATTCCTCTTTTAAATGTTCATTTTAGGAAAAGCAGCAAAGCACAGATCTGTCTGTTTTATAAATTGCTGTTCTGCATTACAGACAAGTTGTCCCCTTGGTGTTCGGGAACTTAGAAAGATCATTCAGCAGATAATGACAGCTCTTCGGTCATCACTGGGTGTTTGTGTGGACAAATGAAGAAGCAGCAGCTCTGGTGTTAGACTGATTCAAGTTAAGCTCGTCACATATTTGTCGGAGCCATGTGTCCACCCTGCTGTGACAAGGTAAGCGTCCCGCTGTTCCTGAGTGCTGTAATGAGATTTCAGGAATTCCCATCCTAATCAGACACGCTTGACATTTGCAAGAGGTCTCACTGATTGTGTCACTCTGGCCAGTGATATCTCAGCAGTGGCTGTCACCTGAACACATGTGCTGCTACCTGACCAGGCCTACTGCTTTTTCATTACCGTCGAGTAACCGAAATTTAAAAAGGGCTAAATGAGTTTAACATTTCACTTTCTGTTTGCTTTTGCTTTCCTCCTCAACTCATCTCCTTATTCTTCCTGTTTTTATGAATGAAATTTCATTCTGTTGCGTTATCTAGTAAGTGAATGGGAAAACGCTCGATTTAAACTGCAGGAGAAATTACATGCTTGAACCAGAGCTTACACGCTTTTTAACAGCCATGTGTAATCATGAATAGCAGACTGCTTCTTAAGCCTAATTCAAAGTGGATTTATATTTTTTAGGGGACATGGGATGATTTTCATATTACCTTGGCTGGTTATTGACTTTAATCCCATGTGAATGATATAAAGTATGTGGGTCAACCCCCCCCCCCCAGCAATAATTTCAGCCTCAGTTACCTGCTGTTTTTTGGCAAAGTCACTGGCCATCCTGTAATTTAAATCCTTTCTGGGGTGACATCCATGTATTTTAAAGTGGAGCTCAGGAAGAGCTGTTGTGTTTTTATTTTTGTTGTCAGCTCAGTAAGAAGTTTGACTTTTTGTGTGAGTCTCTAGAACATGAGAGAATGATTTAGCTAAAAGTGCATGCCAGCGTTAAACATGTTAATACCAAGATTGGCTTGGGTGAAAATTTAAAGGTATTAGAAAGGCAAGACTCTGTAAATGCTGATCAAAAAGCACTGTTGTAATGTCAGCTATGTGGAAGTACTGGTAAAGTATCATAAACCCATCTCTCTCTCACACACACACACACAAACTGTGCTTTCAGCTCCATGGGGGTTCATTACACACTCACACACACCCCTCGACTCCCTGCTGTTCCTTCACGATTACTAATGCTGGATATGCTCTTTGATAAGTGTGTGTGTGGGTGTGTATGTGATTGCAATAGACATGGAGAAAATGAGTGTATTAGCATATGTGCATGCCAGCTTGCATATTTAAAATTGTTGTGTGTGTGTGTGTGTGTGTGTGTGTGTGAGAGAGAGAGAGAGAGAGAGAGAGAGAGAGAGAGAGAGAGAGAGAGAGAGAGTGCTAGCACAGGGCTTGGATGTGCATCTTAGAGATGCAACATAATAAATGGTTTTAAATAGATGAAGATGGAAAAACTCTCCCTCTGATCAGGTCACACAGGCTGATATCATCAGACTGTGATCTTTAATTGGTCCTAGGTCTTGTTTTATAGTGACGTGTTTTCATTTATTTTGTTTGTGCTTCCAATTCTTCTTCCAGCTGCCTTGTTTAGTTAGACATAGGTGTTGATTTCACATATGTCCCTGAAAGTCTTTCCCTCATATCCAGGAAATGTGCCTAAGAACTCAAGATTATCTTAGTAAGATAAAGAGAATAGATGTAGAACCATTCAAAATGGTAGATACTACCCATGCTGCATTACACTGTATATTAATGTACAGACTATATGATTCTCTCACTTCATCCCTCTGCTTTCTGTAATTACTAAACACAAATGGAAAAGGGGCAGCTCATTTCCTCAGCCTGGGATGTGAAGGAAAGACATTTTCTTACCCTGAGGATTAGTCATTAAGTCAAACTTTACATGTAGGCAGCCACTTTACACTATACGAGCCCTGGTGATAACGCTGTGGGTGATGTCTGTGTAGAGCTGCGTAGTGTTGGTATGCAGGTCAATGCAGTGACAGTCACTGCTGTAGAGAAGGACTGAGATTCAATCTCTACAACGCTGATCGAAAGCTGCCCATGCAGCCATTTCATAGCAGTTCAGTCTTCATGAGACATCTGCTAAAGGCCAAAATATCTTAACAATGAACAGAAGAGCAGTGTGTTTGTTAAAAAGAAAGCTTTAACAAACCAGAGCTTCAGATGCTGGGTTGCAGACTCAGATGTGTGCCTATGTGTGTCTTCCTGAGTACACTTACAAACAAACAGTGATATACCGATAGAGGCCCAGACACAGAGAAGAGATATGGAGGCAGAGAAAGGCATTAAGTGGAAATGCAAGAGGAAACGAGAGAGAGCGAGGGAGGGAGGGATGGAAAAAGGAACGGGGAGAGAGGGAGAGAGAAAGAGAGATTGGGTCATAGACAGGCTGGGTCTGGGTGACAGCTGTTGCACCGAAAGTTTATCAGATTAAATCTGACCATCTCCACTGTTGGAGGGAGGGACCCGGTTAACTGATGCCCCAAAGACACAGACACACACATTCAGGCACATACAAACCTCAGTGGACGAGTCTTATGCTTGATACTTTGAGCTGCTTTGGCCGAACAGAAAATATGCTCATCATATGATAAATAGCCTAAATCATAAAAGAGGATTTGCGAATTAGAACAAACATCCTCCCCTAATAAATTCCAAACAACAGGACAGGAATGTGACATGCATTGTAAATCTTTGGATGTGGATTTTTATATTAGCCCTTGTTTAGTCTAATGGATGGATGACAGGTTACCCCTTTGCCTTTCTCTTGTCTAGGAAAGAGAAAAATAAATATTGTAGAGTAATTTCTCCTAGGGGCAGAGAGTGACTGCCTGTCCTGCACCAAGCTTCCATCTTAAACCTGAACCACAGCCTTGGGCATACAACCACAGTTCACAGCAATTAGGTATACCCAGAATCCAAATGCAATGAATCTAATCCAATTCAATTCTCAATTTATTCAATTACAGTATAACACAGACCCTGTTTCTACTACCCAACCTCCCCTTCCTCCATCCATGTCACGACCAAACCCCCACCAATCTCCTGCCTGTCACTTAAGCTGCTGCTGCACTTGACGGGCGCATTTTGCAACTATTTTGAAAATGAATTGAAGTGGCATGGTTCAGAAATGACTGTACATGTTGAACCCAGCAGAATGCTGAGTGTCTGCTGCTGGGAGATTATTCCACACTAGCAGCCTCACCGATATCTCAAGCTTACCTTCAGTTTCACTCTCACACTATATCAATTTAAGGGCAGCACCCTTTCCAATCCATGTGTGTGCTTGTACATTGAAATTTTAGAGGCTGCTATTAGAACATGCTTAGCATCATGCAGCCTCGTCCTTGCTCCAGTGTATCGGTACAGCAAACAACTCTTTATTAGCATCTGAAGGAAATTAATTCATCTGCAAATTAAAGAAAAAGTACTCAAAGTACAAAGTACAATTACCTGTGGTCTCCTTACGTACAGCAGCATACACCGACGACTGGTTAACTGAATTCATTAATATTTTTACTCATAGATTATAAATATTTAATTAGGGAGAAGGTTCAGGTGTCATTTCAATAATTTATAGCAAGATAATATAGAGCTGAGTAATTTCATATTGTACAATAATAGTGACACTGCAGAGCTGTAGCAAAAAGCCTTTAACTCTCAGTTTAAGTAAAGGAAATAAAAACGTAAATAAAATGTTTGACTTATGGCATTATCATATCGATATCATGTATTTTAGTTGTGTATTTTAGCTCATGTAAATTTAGAAGATTATAACTCATGGGCTGCATTTGTTATGTAAAGTGTGTGGGCCAGCCAAATCAACAGTGGTTCACCACCTGCCTGACTGCTCCAGCTTTCCCAGCGTCGTCCGCCTTCTCTCCCTGAGCTTTCCTGCTGGGTCACTAAGGAACTCTTTGCCTTGTGGGGGATGAAAAAATCTCAAAATAGAGTGTCTTAGCATCCACGCCGCCGACATATGAGCTGTGTGCAATCTTAAGTACTGTGTTAAATCTGTTGACATGAATGTGTTGGAAGCCTAGATGAAGCGGACGTCACGGCTGGCTGCGCCTCTCCTCGCATGGATAGGGGAGATAAATCTTCTGCCTGTTGACTCCTGGTTTAGTTCGGGGGTATTAATGTTTAATCGTCTGCTGTATTGTATTTCATGATTTCGTTTATCTTGTGTTTTGCTCGCTGCAGTCTTGAGTGAGTGTCTGCGGTTCAGAAACACACACAAAGACACTTTTAGGCTGAAGCAGACAAGAAAACACTTATATTCCCGTCACATGTAGAGCAGCTGTACTAAAGTGACACAAACATTCTTCAGTTGTTGATCTGGGATATGCACAATATTTGGGTCTGTCCTTTCCGTCTTCTATCCATGTTAAACTATTTTCCTCTCTCCTTCGTGTGTTTTACACTTAATCACACACACTCTCACTCTTCTCCTCTGTGTTTCCTCTTTGTTACTTAATTCTTTGCTGCTGTTGCCCTCAGTCCATTTCCACCTCATGTATTTACTCCATCATACCTTCTGTTATCCCTGTTTTTTCTTACATGGTCAGGTTTCCTCTTTCTCTCAGGGGCATCCCTGACCTCAATCATTCATCTCTCTTCAATACAGTGGATCTGCTCTCAAGAATTTACTCTACATGCCCCGCTCTTGCTGATATCCCATCCCCGTGTTTTCCAACCGCTTCCACATCCACGCCAGCCCTTCCTGGTTTATCCTCTGTCTCTCTTTTGTCTCGCTCTAACCCATCGCCCAAGGGCAGTGATTGACATGCAAGCTGGGGGTCTTGTAAGGGGGAGGTTTCTGATTGGTGGTGAGGGAGATAAAAAGGATGAAGCCTCCTAGATCTGCCTGGACTGTGCAGTGTATTTGTGCTCAGTGTTAAGGAGAATCCCCATCAAACATGTCTGAAGTCTCTAAACTCAGCAGTTTTATTTAGCATTAGCTTTAGTTTGATCCCAGTGTCCTCCAAAACTTAGATTCCACTAAAGAACTAAACTGATCAACAGCTGTAAATGAGGTTTCATTTACACATCAATGTAGTTTAGTCTGTGTCCAAGTAGTTTCCTCAAACAGGTCAACAGGATTTCACTGGAAGCAAGAAGCAAAGCCATGCAGTCCTCTTGTTCTGCATTAATGTGGATGTGTTGGTTGGTCATGGTGTGTTCCTAACTACAACCATACAACACTTAAAGGAAGACTCATCTGGACCCTTTCAAGGCAGCTGTGACATTGTGACATAAGCAACTATAGGAAATAAATATGATGTATAGACTGTTTGGTATGAGGAGACAGATGTCGGCATCTGGCAGCCAGCATTTCCTCATGCTTGGAAAGTCGAGGGGAAAAAAGAGGATCTGAGCCATAGATGCACACATGCAGCTACTCACTGTACTTCCAGAAGAGTCACAGCATGAATTAGTCCTTTATTCTTGGACTCCTACTCACCTCAGTCTCCTTACTACTCACCTTTTAGCTTTTTATTGCAGAGCCTCCAAATGAGTTCAGGGTCTTTATGTCAGCTAATAGCAAATCTATCCAAATATCGCCACCATGTGGCAGACATGGTACGTTGTAGTGACATTACATCATAGTTCTAGTCATACGTTCTAGTCAGTGTTTCATATTAAAATGATGATCTTTGTGAGGAATCACAAACCTAAAGATGGCAAACACTTGACAAGGTATGGACCTGAGACAACAAGAGCAGAATACAGCTGCTGACACACAGCATGATGTTACAAAGTGACCTGTAGACTGATACTGTCTCCTGTTTTAACCAGGAAGAACCAAAGACAGGAGACGTTCTTTGTGTTCGCTCAGGTGGCTGTTCCCTGTCTTTACTAAACAGAAACATATCTTTTCCATTTGACTCAGGACTAACAAACTGTAATCCCAGGAAATGCAATGGATGACTACTGCATAAGAAGAACTTGTTAAATATATCTGTGCAATATAACTTACTTTTTCTATCTGCTTTATTAGTTTCCAAAATACACATCAATAAACCTGGTTCTGGTCAAATTCAGCCCACTGACCATGTGACACGTCTGGAAAACTTAACATTTCTCTGAAATAACAATAAGGTTAATCTGAATAACTAAAACTAATGCTTCAACACCATGAAATTCAGCTACACAAACAATATCTCTAGTGAAACCCCAATTATACATTAACACAATAAACTAACAAAAAACTGTCTCACTATTGTTGCGTTGTTGTTAGCTAACAGGTCATAGCAAAACTCGCTCTATGCTTATGATCAAATACACTCAGAAAGATTTAAAAGTGTCTAGGATTAAGTTCCTACTGACCTGTTTTAGTTGCGTTACCTGAGGAGCAAAGGCCTGGCAGCTGGTGCTCACTTCGGTGGGTGCTCCCCCTGCTGGCACCATTTAGTAATCACAGCTGAAACCATGGCACTTAAATCTACACCAAAACATATTTGGGCTTACTTTAGAAAAATAACACATAAAATGCTAATTTAACTCAACAATTGTGATAGTCCATTGATGCGCGCCATTGTATATAATTTTTAAAAACACAATATTCATATGAAGGCATCTGTGCTCTGCTCATACACACACACAAAAAGACAAGTGGGGGTCAAACAACACTGGGAGCATTTGCAGTGCAGCCATGCTTGATAATGAAATATTCAAACTGAAGAAACTTCTGTGTGAATAGAAGTGATATGAAATGCCTCTGAAAACAGCTGTTGTTGTTCTTACCATCCACACAACAGGCCTGGGGAGCAGATGATGAGAAAATGTAGCACTGACGTCTTTATCACCTGACTCATGCAACTGTGCACATACATACACAGAAACATACTTATACTTAGGCCTATATCTTTGTGAGGACACTCAGTGACAAAGTCCATTCCCTCCTCCCTTATGCCAAAGTCAACTATAACAACCAAAACCTCTAACCCTTACCCTAACTATAACCTCCAAACAGCCTCCAGAGGACTGTTTGCATGGCTGCACAGCAGTATAGATAATTGATGGATGCATGTGTAATTATAGTTCATGCAGGATCCAAATAGGAAAATGCAAATTGCAAACAACAAACTGAGCTCAGGAGTTTGTTGTTGACAGTGTTACAAGCTTTCCTCTTCCAGGAGAAGTCTCAAGTTAATTCTCAGTTTTTTTGTCACACATCTTCATTGGTAAGTTGCAGTTAAGGCTGCAAGCCTGGCAAATGAAAATTAGAGGGGAGTAGCACATTTCCTTTCCAAATTAGTGTAAACAGTTATTTTTATAATTCATTTTCACAAGTCTGAGCTTCAGTAAATTAGCAAAGAGTCTGACTGGAAACTTCAGATACTGTTGCTGCTTTGGCAAATTAAACTCATGCTAATTTCTATTAACAATCCAGGTTTTCCTATTTTTATACTTAAAACCTTCATGTATTATCATTTTTATCACAAGTGAATTTTAAAGCTGTGTGTGCATGAATTTGTGATCTATAACAGACAGCTCATTACTGCAGCTCAGGACAGGTTGTGAGAATGACAAAACATATAATTAACTGCTCTGTGGACTCTGTGGTTGTCGCTCATCATTTAGGGGCCGTATTTCAGGATGCGTGGATCATTATTTTAAATCGAGTCTAAAAGTTGTCTTGTTATTCTGTCCTGATGCATAGATGCTTTCTGACATCTTATTCCTCTGCACGCCTACAAAGGGCTCTGTATGTCGGGCTGATAAAACACTGTGGCTTTGGATCTTTCTGAAAATGTTTTTCAGTCGTTCTATATGGTCTGTGTTGGCAGGAAGACGTATCATGCCTGCGTGGGTTTGGACCATCATCTTGGCTCTTGGACAACCAGAACAGGTGGAAGGCATCTTGCCCCTCAAAACACCATAAATCAACATTTTTTTTTATTTTTTGCTCTGCCTGTAAATGTACTGATGTCCTCGTGACAACAATGAACTATAAATCTTAAACAGATTAGAAAGTAACAAAATACTGTATCAGAACTTTATCGAGAGAGAGAGACCGAGACAGAAATTTCCTAAATGATTCCATTACTCTTAAAGTTTCTCATGGCTTAGTTGTTTAGAGATATAAGACTAATTGTATCTCAAAGGCATTTTCCTTCAGCTCTAAACTTCTACATTGTCTTCAGTGTTGTTTGCCAACAAATAAGCTTTTATAACTTTGCTGCAATGAATGCTAATATTCTGAATCTGCTGGATGTGTAAATAAGCACCTAACAAGTTTCTTCTATCAACATAAGAGGTAATACTATGTCAAGGTTGTGTTTGCTGCTTGTTTACATGCCCCTCACTGTTTTCAGATATGGCGACATTTAAAAATGTCTGATTTAACATGATTTACACATTTCATAGCAGTAAAATTACATCATGTGAACAAGTAGGTACTTTACCATAGCAAGCTTCATAGGCGTAACCAAGTCCAGTGAGTCCACAGTCGAGGTACGGGAGCATACCTGAGACAGGACACAGAAACTAGGCAATTCATGTGATTATTGCTGCAGTTTTATCTTGTGGAAAATTACACTTTGGTCTAACACAGTGGTTACTGTAAATCTGTGAGGCTACAAAGTGTATCACTAATGAAAACAAATGGCATTTGGCAGATACTTTTACCCCCCAATATTCATTTGTAATGATTTTAGGGAAAAATCCCACTACAGTCTTATTACCCCCAATTACTTAAAGACGATTATAATGATCTTCTAGTGGATAATTAAAATTTGAATTCTTACATTGTTAAGCTAATTGGGAATAATCCGTGCAGGGTTATTGTAGAGATTAACCAATAAAACCCAGTTAAAATCTTCTCTCTATGAAATTTAGAGGTTGCAGTAATTGCCTGCATGGTTTTCTATCTAGGCTAAACGTAATTTTTTATTAATTGCATAAACATAATTACAGTGACCTTAACCTTGGTGAAAATCTCCACTAATTATTATTGTTAATGACAAACAACAAGCAGCTTTGCCTGTGCTGCCCACTTAATATCACAGATTAAAAAAAACAAATCACATATGTGGTACATAACATTTAATAGAAAGTGTGACAGGGAAATGCAGGACCTTCTGAATTGGTACATTTTCTAATCGGAGTTCTCTTCCTTCCACCTTGCTAACCTTTTCTTTCCTATTTGCTTTTTTCTAAGAAAAAGAAAGAGCTACAGCAACAAGTAAAGGGGGACATCTTGGAAATTACAGAGAAACTAATAAAGGAAAGGAATGTAAGAACAAAGGACGAAAGATAAAAAGGACAAAGGACATATCACATTTCATTAACTCATCACACATTTGCATCTGTATGTAAGTGCATGTACAGAGACTGGGATTTTCAGTTGGAAATGCAACTTCTCATACTGATTTTGTCACCAAAACGAGTGAGGATGTGACATATATTTTACACAGAGCACCAGCATATAGTGACAGTAGAGATGCAAGAGCAGCAAGGACTTTCAGTTAAGACAAACTGCATGTAATGCAGAAGGCCTCATTTATAAAATATCAAAACTTTGTGCACAATTTATAACAATTTCATAAGAGCAAGTGAACGTACGTCCACAGGATTCCCACCACAGATAACTCATAGAAATAGCTTTTAGGTTGTGCTAAATAACAGAAAACCTGAGGAGAAATGTGATGTAGCCAAAGTAATTCTGAATCAGAATCAGAAAATCTCTGTAATCAGACAGTAATTTATAAATGAAGGCCAAACAATCAGCAGAGGGGAAGGAAGAAAACAGCATGTGAGAATTTCCACTCAAGAAAAAAGGATGTAATTGGAGAAAAGGGGTAAACACAAACAGTATGTCATGCTGCCAGGGTTGTATGAATCCAGTGACTGTGCGACCTAAAGGCAGTGTATAGCAGCAGAGCAGTGTCAGTGCCTACATGCATCTGACACTGTAGCCGCAGACAAACACATAGATTCAATCCTGCAGACGGGTGTAGGTGGACAGATGTGTGTAGGAGAAGGTTTGGCACTATTATGTATATTTAGATGGGATTAGATACTTCACAGGCAGAGACAGCTTGTGAAGCAGAATTGTAAATGTTACCAGCTACAAGTGCATTTTCACTTTGCAGATTTGTGTTCAGTTTGGTTTCTGAATAATTGTTTTACTATTGTAAGAAAACGAATGAAATTGATGACATCTGTCACAAGGCTGAGTAATTCTCCCCGTTTTTAAAAAGTAGTGTTTCTGCTCCTGCACTCCTATCCCTCTACTGTCGTTAAAAACATCGGCGTTATTGTGTAGCTGTTCTGCTGTGAGATGAAGCCCGTTCATATCAGCAGAGGTGAGGATCAGCTCTACATGTGAGGACTGGATAAATAAAAGGACAGACAAGGCCTCTTACCAGACAGATGGGAGGAGGTCAGAGATTTTGATGTGTGTGTGATGAAAAGATGCCAAAACATGAAACACACCACAGATAGACACAAACTGAGCATACAGACAGTGGACAGCATAGGGTGAGTAAAACAAAGAATACTTTAATACTGTAGTAAATACAGCATCAATTAACAGTAGACAGGTATTTTAAATAAAACAGTGTCGGCTAAACATGTTTCCCTTTTCATGGTAAATAAAATCTCCAAAAAGTCCATTAAAAATTCAGTCACAACATTTCATGCAGTGAGAAGTGAGCCTGTAAGGTATTTGATCTCCGCCTGTGATACCACTGTTTTCTTTTAATGTAAAATAAACTAGAAAAACCACACACACACACACACACACACACACACACACACAAATAGGTAACTGAAATGGCAACAAACACATTTCAGAGATTTCAATTTTAGGTCATTATCCCCTCAACCCCCCAGATTTAATAAATAACACATTTGGCATAAAATTCTTAAGATATATATATATTTTCATGCCATATCATGCATTTTATAACATGTTGGCACAACGACCTAAATGCTGGTCATGCATTGTTTTGCACTTTTTTTTGTCACGCCTTCTATATCTGGTACACTTGTGATTTGTCAAGCAATGATAGATAGAACTAATCTGAGGGCTGTGAGTAATTATGTGAACACAGCAATTAAGACTCACTATGAAGAATATATATATTGTACAGGTCGACACTTGGTTTTAAAGCTATCTAAGTATTTGTATGGCATTGTAAATACAAGGAAGGTAACACATGTAATTGGACCCTCAACAACAAAACCTCAGACAGTGACTAGGACACTTGTGTGTTTCAAAGATTTGAGTTAAGTGACGTCACGTTGAGGACACTAAAATAATAATACAGCAATTTAGGAAGATAAAGTCTTACCACAGTTTATATGGGACTAATCTCTAGTATCTGGTTCGGTTCTGTGGGTTGTTGGGTAAAAGGTACATAAACATGCTGCATGGTAACATGATTAGAGCACATATCTCCATTAACTGAGACAATGTTGATTTGTCACATTTGGCTTACGTTGCCTAATGGAGCCACTAATCCGAACGTAAAAGAAGAGTTTGATATTGTGGGAATTAAACTTATTTTCTTTCTTACTCAGAGTTAGAGAAGGGGAAAATAAAAACTTCAAGTTAGCTTAGCTTATGTTAGCTTAGTTTAGCATAAAGACTGAGAGCGGGAGGCAACAGCTTGGCTTGGTCCTGTTTCTTTAATCCATAACAAAACTGAAGCCGAATTCTGCCGTCTAAAAGGAGGGTGGGGGTTCTCAAGTGGAACCAGTAAATGCCCTTCCGTTATAAGACAACTGGTCCCAGTGAAGAACGAAGTGACAGCATAGCCACGTGTTAATTTTCTGAGCTTTACAGGTGCCTCTGTTAGACGATGCCTGTGGCTCCAGCCTGTATGAAAAACTAAGCTCATAGTTGCTTCAGATTTACTGTTGACATGTGTGAGTAGTAACGTTATTGACCTTCTCACCCAAGAAGAACTCAAATGTGTCAAACTGTTCCTTTAACAACATACGAACAGCTCAGATGTTACTGGAAAACGAACTGACATTGCATTACATGATTGATGGATAATGACCACTTCAAAACAGCAGCAGTATGTTGAGCTACAGCAATCATTCACAATAAGCTATAAAAGCTACATAGTGGGCAGATAAAACAGTCTCTGACTGTAACAGCCAGAGACTGAACTACAACACTGTCAAAACTAGGGAAAGGTAAAAATTGTGTCAGTCGGATACACTTAATTTGAAATGTCTATATCATGAAGCTACAATTGCAAAATGTAAGTGAGTTTGTGGGTGGGGAGGTAGCGCTACCACTGAGCACAGGACGAGTGAACTATGTCGAGGCTATAGCTGCCTGATGGGGGGCAGAGTAAGGGTGTCCAGGGCGCTGTGGTAGAGCTCTCTCAACGCTCTCAACAGATACAGACGACAAAACATCTGGTTAAAGAGATGAGGTAACGGCTCCTGGACAGAAAGACAAGAAAAGGGTTAAATAATAGAAAGACAAAGGGAAGATGATGCTTAGAGATTTAAAGAGACAAAGCTGACAAAAAAAAACAAACAAAAAAAAAACACACTAATCTGCATGTAGTGTACAACAGGAAGGGAACACAGATACTGCACATGCAAAATCACACACGCATCATAGACATCCATGATGTAATCCAGTAATCAGCCTGATCTCCTTAATGAAAAGACACACAGAAATATATAAATACATCCTCACCCCCAGCACATGGACTCTGTTGTAGTACGAGCTGAAGTCTTTACTGAGAGACACGAGAAATTTACAGATCTGAGGAAGACGAACACATTGATGAGTTACAAAAACATCTCAACTGCAGACTGTAGTTGAAGGCATACCACTGATCACATATCTGGAAATCCTCCTACCTGCTCTGTCTTAATGTTGACTCTGGCTCCTCCCCCTTCACTGTCTAACGCTTGCCCTGATTGGTCGAGCAGCTCGGAGAATGGAATGACGTAATTGAACAGGAGAAGCCACTCGCCCTGTCAATCACAGCACAGAGACAGCACAAAAGCATCACTACTGAGGTGCTGCCATCAGAACTTACAGTTTATAGTCAAACATCTTTTTAATGGAAGGAAAGAAAAATAAACACAAAGGAAACCTAAAGGCATGAAAGGAAACAGCAGAGAAAAAGTAGTACCTCTTCTTTCAGAGCAGAGAAGTCGAGTTGGGAGCCTTCAGGGATTTCTGGGTAAAGACCTGCAGATAAACAGTCATGAAATCTGCAACTTCTATCTTATGACAAAGTGCCAATATTAAGTAAAACAAGAATCTCCTGAAAAGCACACTTCTTACCTTTCTCCACTCCTCTCTCATAGCTGTCAAACAGAGTGTGCAGTCTGGCACAATTATACATCACAAACACGCCTCCTCTCGGTCCCTTGGTGGACACGCCGCCCTCTCTCTGGACATCCAGTGTCACCTAAACAGACAGCTGTCAATCATTCTGGCACAACTAATCACAACACAGAACAAGCTTCAATTAATTTCTCTGAACAGAGGCGATCATAACTGTCAGGCTTGTCAAATCAAACACACACACTTCCTTAATTCCTGACAATGCAGCGTATCACTTGCTTCGAGACACATTAGGTGCAAACATAAAGATTGTATTAACTCACAGGGCTGGTGTGGACCGTTGACAGCAGCTCAAATCTGACAGTGGCAGAGGTCATGACCCTGATGATGTCATCCCATGTCTGACCTATAGAGGAAGAGACGGTACTTCACACCAATTCACTGACTTCATCTATAGTTAATACTTATTAGTATCAGGGAGGTCATAAGGTCAGGGAGGAATGACATGGTGTCTTGTGGCCTGTTTGACATTTCCAGACTATCTTTGCAAAGTTAGTGCAACTGGAAAAATGTTTCAATATAGATGTAACACTAAGTATTTTCATGGTACTTTTCAGTTGTACACAGCTGTGCAATTGGTTCATCAACTGCACAACTGTATTTAAATAAAGCAAAACAAAATGTAAATGAGCAAAATTTCACTAGAAACACAATTAAAAATAATCAAATAGCAATTACGCATTACGATTCATTAAGTTCCAAAATGTTATATAACATCCTATTAAGGCAGATATTTTATGGTGCAATAAAAACAAACGATCATACTTTTTCCAATGATTACCAAGTGTAACTTAACCTTAAATAAGATGAAGTGTTTTGCAATAAAAATCCACATTTTTATGCAACATCCATGTGTGCATATATGTATATGGTGATCACAATGAGCATATACATAAATACAGAATGTTTAATGTGTGTAAACAAACCTTCCACTTGATCTCCATACTTCATCTCTGAGGCCTCTTTCATTTGACCTCTTCTCAGTCTGGAAAAGACGAGGAGGACAAGAACTATGAAAACCTCATTATGCATAACAGACAAAGAACTGCATCATCACCCACAAATGTTCTTTTAATTTAGTGTTATCAGAAGAGGTGGGGAAGGCAGACAGGGCAGAGCAAATATGGGAAACAGAGGTAAAGACAGAAAGGGTGAAAAGAGACAAGTGTAGACAAAGAAAGTCACGAGTCTTACTGCAGGTACTGTGCAGCAGTAAGGTGAGAACCAGGGGTCTTCACAGGCCCACACACCAGATGTCTCTGCAGACACACAGAACAGAACAGGTAGAAAGAAGAACTCAATGCAGTAGCCAGATGGTTGCATGTATCTGTGTGTGTGTGTGTGTGTGTGTGTGTGTGTGTGTGTGTGTGTGTGTGTGTGTGTGTGTGTGTGTGTGTGTGTGTGTGTGATTACCTGTGTATGCATTGCTCCACTAGCTCTCCAAAGCATTGCTATCTGCTGCTGGCGGAACTCATCTTGACAGGAAGTCACGTGTAACGCTGTTGCTGTGGCTACCTGTGAAAAATACAACAGGGACATACAATCAGTGTCTTTACTGTCTGTTATTTCTATCAAGAAAGAAATGTGTTTGTATAGTGCACATTTGTGAGTGTGTGTGTCTCACTGTGCAGTCGGCTGTGGCTAGGTCCAGCTGTGCCAGGTGGGAAACACTGTCTCTGTGTACTGAAACAGATATACCAACAATCGCTTACCAGGAAACTGATAATACCAAGTGTTACCACACTAATCTTTGCCTCACATAAAGCTGCGATGACGCAACACGGGTAGTTTATTAAAGGATCTTGGGTAATACACCAACTGGACTTCTTGCCAACACTAAGCAGATAGCACACTTAAGCCTGTCTGTTAGGGTATGTATGGAGTAAGGGTACACATGGGAGAGCCGTCAGAAGAAAACCTTACCTGCAACCTCATCACAAACGCCGACATGTGAAGTATGCAAACCAATATTTGAAAGAGCCAGTGATTTGGGGAAAAGAAGAGCAGCATTAACCCCCCCCCCACCCAGGATGACACTGCCATGCAGTCAGTCAAGAATGCGAAAGTAAAAAAGGGCTGTCATCTACATCTGGATAACCAAGCCTGAAAATCCACCATGAACCACAGAAGCTTTTGGAAAATCCCTCACAGTCCTCTGACCTCAGCATCACTTAAGATCTGTGGGTAGATTTTAAACGATGCTGCAAGAAAGCATGAAATATGTCACAAACGCTCTGCAGGAAGTGGGTGACAATCCTTCGGTCAACAATAAAAAGATTGTTCTGTTTAAATAACTTTTAACATAAAAGCTTTACACTAAATTTAATTTGTCACCACTGAAACAAAGTGAGAAAATAACAAGATGAAAGAAAAAAAAAAGAGCATGGGTGTACCCTTATAATATAACCATAAACTGCAGCAAAAATATCAACAGATTCTCAAAAGCATGTGGCCTCACCTGTACAGGTACCAAGGCTAGGGTCATATCCCAGCAGCCCCTCCTCCTGGAACACCCGTTTAAGGTTGATTCGTAGCGCTCTCTCGTTCTCCCCATCCTCCACCTTCCTCCCTCCTCCACTAGTTCTCCTGCCTCTCTCCGTTTCTCTCTCTTTGTACGTGCAGTTCTCCAGCGCCTCCTGGATCTTCTCCTCACGCTCCTCATTGGTCCAGTTGGCTGGAGCTGTCGGCCAATCAATCCCCAGAGCTCGGAGGAAAGTGATGATATCGCTGTCTTCAGGAAGCGTGGGGCAATAGGTCACTTCAAATCTGACCCAAGCAAGAATAAGGGTATTAACCACAGCGCCATTTTTTTGGCTTGCAACTATTATTTTCACTGGCAATGTAGTCAATTACTTTATTAAAGATTTAGTCTTTAATATGATGGAAATGACTTTTTAATGTCTTAAAGTTAAATACTTTCTCCAAACATCAAAACATCAAAAATCCAAAGATATTCTATTTGTAATGAAGAAAGTGGATGTAAATATAAATCTGTTAGTATTATAATTCACTACATATATTTGTTCTATAGAATGTTCTCTGATAGATCCATGCTTTGACAATTTCCCTCTACACATAAGAGCATTTTGCCCTGCTAGGATAAATCCAGAACCTCACCCCTGTCTTCTCAGCAGCGCCCCCATGTGGTCAGCCAAGAGAACTGTCCTCAACTGGCCCAGAGTCAGTGTATCAGGAGTGGGTGTGTTGGGTTTAGAGTGCAGTGCTGGGCAGTTCAGGACCACACAGCCCTGCTTCTTGCTTGAGGGCATCAGGTACTCAGTGGCTCCACCTGCCAGAACGGCCCTGAAGGCTGCAGCTCGGTCCACTCGCACCCTCAGCCCTTCGTCCATCACCTCCCCAGCTGCTACAGGGAGAACCCCACTGCCACGGAGAGACAGCACCCTGGACATCACAGCTGGAGGCACCTGAATGGATACAGAGAATCATCAGAGACTGATGAACGACATGAGGGGAGTGACATGAGCTGACAGCCTCTGCAGAGAAAGATCAGACATTGGTAACTGCTTATCATCCATCCATCCATTATCTATACCCACTTATTCCTAACCAGGGTCCCAGGGATCTGCTGGAGCCTGTCCCAGCTCTCTTTGGGTGAAAGGCAGGGGTCCACCCTGGACAGGTCCCCAGTCCATCACAGGGCCACATAGAGACAAACAACCTCACACACTCACACTCACTCCTATGGGCAATTTAGAGTCACCAATCAACCTGACATACATGTTTTTGGACTGTGGGAGGAAACCAGAGTACCTGGAGAAAACCCACGCAAGCTCATGATGCAATGTGACGTGAGTCCACGCAGACACAGATACCTAGGGTCAGGTTCGACAACATAAGGCACATTTATCATCTTCCTGCACAGGGACACGTGAACACTCCCACCGGGGAAAGCTGCATAACCTTCATCACTATCCGTCTGACAGACAGATATAAAGAACAAAACAGGCCTTGAGATTTTTCAGCACAACCAGGCTGCAGCTGTGCGTGTTTGACCCACATTGCATCTGGTCCGCATGGGTTCATAATTACGGCCGCAGGCTTTTGGAGTCTGGTCGATCCTGATGGGGCAAAGTTAGCGGCCTCTCTGGAACCTTCTGGTCCCCTCGCTATCATTAAAAGCCGTGAAGATTTCTGGAGGTTTCTGGAAGTTTTACTGAACTTCTGTGACACCCAGAGGAAGCAGCGGGGCCTTATAAAGCAGGTAGTTCCGGTGCTCTGCTCCTATTGGCCAAGTCACGTTCGAAACAGTTGAAAACACCTTATATGAAATATTACTGCGCTACATTAAAATCTTATCAAACATCAGTGCTGGGACTATTTTGCTCAGCGGAAGTTGGAACATGTAAAGTTATAATGCTACAGTTATAGTGATAATGAGAAATCCCAGTGCTGACTCCATCGGTGAAAAGGGCTGTGAGCGCTAATCGGTGTTAATGGCTATTTCTGGTGCTGATAATACGATAAAACCCGCAGAATGAGCGTTAAATGAAAAAAAGCAGCAGCCAAACCAACCTGTCCGTCCGCGTACAGCGTGTTTAGCATCGTGCTCGGAGACAAGAAGTCCCTGTTTCGCAGATTTTTGGCGCTGCTCTCCTTGAACCAAAGCTTCTCGGGTTCGGGGAAGATCCTGTTGCTGTTTCCGCGACTGGACTCGGGGACGTTTTCACGCTTCCCACGCAGTGCGGAGCCCAGCGCCCGGACGGTAGGGGTGATCCGGAGCGGAGAAGGCTCCTCGGTAACGTTATTCTCCATCATCTCCACCACAACAACACAAGCAGGGAGCTGTATCAGCACAACCACACGACGCTCATCTCTCCCGGGGAAACGCGCTCACGCTGATTGCGGCTGATGCCCGTTGTGCTAAGCGTCAACACCGCGGGGTTTACGTGCAACGTCCCAGCCGATCACTGATCGATGTCGGGTATTGGCTGCACAGGAGGACCGCATTGGCTGCGTTTCCTTAGCGGAACTAATGACATGCAGTCCGTGTTTCCGTCGAGGTGAATTTCCGTGTTGAACCAGTGGAAGGTCGGCTTATAGCGCCACCCAGTGTGCGGCAGAGTAACTGCGGCTAACAGCTGGAGATAATAATGAAGACTTTCAGTTACCAAGCATCTACCAGAGTTTGTGTACTTGTTTATTTCCCAAAGCTGATGAGGATGAATGATTTATTGAACATCAAACATCCGTCTACTGTCTGAAATGTTTGTCCTGCATAAAGACTGAGGGCTTTCAAAGACCTGAAGTGATGAGCGACACACACAGTTAGTTATATCTGCTCCTCAAGGTTTAATCTTCCAACAGCTGAACAACTGGACAGAAACCCGCCTGCAGCTGGAAGTCAGAGCAGGGTCTGATGTGTTGAAGCACAGAGGAAAACAAAAGAACTGAGGGCCTGTTTCTGTCCACTGTTTCTTTCTTTACATGCATGGTTTTAAGGAAGAAAAAGAAAATAGTGCAGGTCTGTACTTTGGTGTGAGCAAAGCTCAGAGAGATGACAGGAGGACACCGTCTGCAGAGGTTAATGGACCATGACAAGGAGATGCAAAACAACCTAATGAGTCAGCTGGTAGGCGTGCCCCAAGCTGAACTCATATATAGGACACGCTCTAGGTTTAATTCAGCTTCAGTTCCCTGACTGACTCTTCTTGTACGACAGCGTCATGAAAGTAAAGGCAACTCTCTCCTCCATCAGCCGACTGGTGTCTAAACCCACGGTCATCTTTATTTTCAGCTGAAAGAGCAGTTCATGAGTGTGGCTTCAGTAGATACTGATGTTGACTGAACAACAAAGGTGGTAGCACTGAGACGTGGCATTTAGAGAAAGCGTTGCTGTGTCAATATCATGTTCCTGTCAGGCAGCAGGAAATCAGAGCGCTAACACTGTTGGTTGATGAGTCTACCTGTAGAGCAGGTAATGATGCCAAGATTCACACTTTCATGGAGCTCAAATGTGTAGATTTATTTCAAATGTCCACTGATGGATACAGAAGTGGGAAGAACAAAGTGTAGCGATGTACTTTACAAACTGAAAATAAACAAATAAGCTCCTCAACAGCTGTTCCAGGTGTAATTCATGGCTGACACGAAATTCCCGGTTGCGTTTGCTGTTTTCAGCAATCCGGGAGAAAACGTGTCATTGAGGAAAAAACACCGTCTGCACCAGACAACAAACAAACCAAGTTGAGTGTTTACACGACAATATGACTCTTTAAAATTCTGTCACAGTTATTGTTGTTAATTTCACTTTCTTTATTGATTTAACAGTCAGAGTCTGAACACTAGAGCTAAACTAAAGCTAAAGTCTTTTTTCCCTTTGGAACAATAAAGTTTCACCTGAAATCATTTCAGGTCGATGTGCCTGCCATCAGCCTGTGTGCTCGGGATGTCCTGTGCGTTGTGGGATGGAAACGGACCCCATAACCAGCTGGAGCTCAGAATCACAGCTGCATTATGGGTTCCGTTACAATCCCACCCACCAAAATAAGGTTCAGAGCGGGCTGGGCTCAGGTCCGGGCAATAGAGCATGGCTGAAAGGAGGAAGAAAAGAATAAATCAATATCAGATGGAGTTACTTATTTAGTTTATGATCGACTCTTTAAAGATCCTGAAAGAAGTTGGGGGAAATGTTTTATGGTTAATTGCATCTCTCTAGAGAAAGGAAAGATCATGTAGCATGCATTCAGAAACAGAATGAATGAAAATAAGTTGCTGGTTTACATTTAGTAAATTATTTCTAGTTTATCAAAGACGCGTCTACTGTTTGGTGCTTTGTATGCTGCTCGTGTGGAGAGAGACAACTTCAAATTTCTATTTTGAAGCCAAAGAGAAACACCAAAGTGTTGTGAAACAGTAGGCCACTTTTCTACCTTCAGGCTGCTGAACTACCCATTACATAAATTCAGTGCCTTGAAGGTGAGTGTTGTTTGTAGAGTGTGACTGTTTGCAGTAACAGAAACAGAAAATAACAGAAATACTTGTCTTTGTTCAGATGCTAAGTGAACTTCATACGACAACAAATATCTGCACCAGTTTGGATTCACAGAGGAAATACTCTGCTGCTCCACAGCTGGTCATTGAACAGCAGCCCTTCGATTTTACCGACAGCTTCACCGCTTTGCAACAGCTATTTCCTCAGCTGTCGTAAACCAGGGGAGTCCAAGTTCACGGGACTGTGGTGTGACATAAAACTGTACGTTAAACACTCTTGAAAACCACAAGATTGTCATAAAAGCAGTTAAAGATGCAGGAATCAGAAAGAGTAAAATGACAAAGTTGACATATTTAGAATCAGCCTGAGGCTCAGTGTGTTTTAGAAACGCACATACAGGCACATTATCAAATGTTCTCCAAGAATATCTGTTAATGAAGCGGGGAATTTAGACCTAGTGCTTACACTATCAGACTTATAAACAGGCTCTTGGTGCCACATCTTGAAAAACCTGTTGTGTGTTATCTGTTTAGAGAGAAAGAAAAAGAAAGCAAGCTAGATGTAGCACGAGAGGTCAGCCTGACGAGGAACAACTGATAGTATGATAAAAGGAAGGAGCAAGCTACAAAAAAAAAATTAGGGAAGAGATTTATGCTTTAGGACTCTTCCTGTGGCACTTAAATAGATTTTAGACCATGGATTAAAGCTACTTTATCTCAACTCTCACATCTTTAAAAGCTTCAAGTAAACCTGGAAAATAAAAAATGAAAGAAAGATGACTTAGATAAAAGAGGAGCTGCTGCATATTTTCACTTTGTTATCTGTACCAGAGTACACCCGAGTACTTTTTAGTTTTCCAACAATGAGATGGAACAAATTCACTACAAGCAACAAAACAAGATTTTAGGAGAAACACAAGGACGAAGTTTAAAAGTGAACGAAGAGAGAAAAACAAGAGGCTGAATATTGGCGCTCGGAGACAAGGCTGTGAGAATCAAAGAAAAGCAAAGTGAAAGTATGAGGGAGCTGCCAACAAAAGACTCACACAGATTATTCACAGTGATGACACATTTAGTGAAATAAGAGTTGAAAAACTGCACCTCACCAACATCTCTGAGCAGTTTGTCCGCTTCTGTGCTCCTGTCTGCCAACAGCTCTGGGACTTCAAGCTTCCTCTTTAAATACTCTAGAGATTCATTTCACTTTCACTTCTCCTGACCAGTGAAACTCCTCCTTTGCTTCCTTTGTCCACTCCCCTCAATCCCGCCTCTCCTTGAAGGAGAGAGACCACAGCCTCTGTCTTGTCTTTTTAAAAATGTTTTATATTTCAAATATACTCTAATGCTTTTTCTTGCTGTTTTACCTGCTGCTTTAAGAAAAGCAGCCAGAAGTGCCTTTATTTGATCAAACCCACATGAATTAGGTTTCATTTGAATTAAAAGAGTGAAGATTTTATTGTATTCTGAGATATGTCCAGACATTTACATACTCATTTTAAATATCTCAAGAACAAGTGAAGTAAAATCAGTAAAGTGGTTCCTGTGGTTTTAATGGTTTTGTGTTGAGACTGGAACATGTTTATTTTATTCAGCATGTGAACCTTGACACATTTACTATTGTACTCGGCTCCTTTCTCAGTGCAGCTACACTAGTTAACATGAGGATTAAAATCTATTTACATTTTATTTATTTAAATCTATTTACATTTTATTTATTTATTTTTTATTTTATTTAACACAACTTGCTGCTAAAGACCAGCCTCTCTTACCCAGATTAAAAAGCACATTTTGAAACGATAAGAAACAGAAGGAGATATCTCAGAATCTGGACAAATCAAACCAGATCTACCTGTGTGGTTGGGTACTGCTAACAGCAGGTGACTACATAAGTTTGTGTTTTGTCATTTTGCTGTACAACTCTTACACCTTTGTATTTTTTGTGTCTGAAACCTTTCACTACTTTGCATATCTTTTACTTCCCTATGATCCAGACAGGTTCTCTGCCATTCATGAGGTTCCTCAGTGTGAAAGTTAAGACTATAGCTAAACACACTTTTAAATGCATTTTTTAAAATGACTGATTTGGTTTTGAATTTAATCCTGTTACTAGTTCTGCCAAACAAGCTGCACATTTTCTATCCCAAACTATTTAGATTAGATCTATTGACTCATGTTAAAGAAATTTCTAACATTCCTACTTTAAAAAGTCACTTGATACAGACAGTCCTGGCCCATGGGCCTCGTGATCATTTAGGCCTGTGGACCTGTGCATGGTAGGCCCGTTCAGTAGCCCTGAACAGCCAGAGGTAGTAACACTAGTAACATCTAGTTGTTTAGGTTTAAAATGGGAGGAATTTGGAAGAAAAGTAGGATTGGTTTGAAGAAAGATGTTAAGGTTTTATACAACCACTGTTCCAACAGCCGGTCATAATATATTTCAGAATATATTAATTATATATGAATTACACCGAAAGACTGTAATTCACCATTTTTAATGACATAACGTCATAACAAACATCTAGACGTCTTTTGACAAACCAATAACCAAATAAAAACATACTGTGTCATGAGAAGTAGTGGTATTAATTGTATCAGTTGTGGCAATAGTTTTATTAGTACTAGTTGTAGTACAAGTAGCACCTGCAGCAATGGGACCAGTACTGGTAGTGTATTCCCTCCTGTGAAACCCCGATCTTTCGGTTGTGCTAATTGAAGCCTGTAAATTGACTCCTTCCTCATGTGTTAATTAGAAACGTCTGCATGTGACATGATGGATGATGTGGGACAGGTGAGACCAACAGAGTGTGACCGGAGGAGGCCTATCAGTCCGTCTGGGTTTCAGCCTGGAAAGTCCGGTGGAGTTGGCAAAGCACCTAATCCTCCCTGGAGACCTTCAACAGCCAGAAGGAAGCTGAGGTAGGTGGAGCGAAGGCGGCCGTTCTGTGAGTGAGGAAACCTGGGCATCACTCCCACGCTTCGTCTTTGAACGTACTTCAGTAATTGCTAGTTTAGCAGAAATGCGGTATATTATCTGACTGGACAGGCGGCCGACCGGGCTTTGAGTTCTCTGAAGTGCACGCTAAATAAAATAAATGTCACAGAATAAGTGCATGAAAATAGTTTTTGTGGCAGCAACTTAGCTCCTCAGGGAAAGCCTTTCATTCTAAAAGCTCACTTTGCAATTTGATGCACTACATGAAATTAGTTTCCAGTAATTAAAGTGGCACATTGGTCAGTTTTAGCAGTCACAGAATATTTGCCCTATAATTAAAGCCAAAAGATTCTTTTTTAAAACAAGAAAACAAAATATTACCTACGATTGGAAAAAATAGGAAAACTCAGTATTTTTAAGTTTGGCCCAAATCAGCATTTAGCGTGTGCTGTATTTAACTACAGTACATAAGCATTATCAATGCTCGACTTTATAATAGGATTAAATGAACAGGCTCCTTTTCAGAGTAAAAATGGACGGTAGTCGTCTTTCTCTAAACTTTAAATGAAGAGATTCTGCTCTGCTTTGCTACATGAGCTTGAACAGAAACTAAATCTCTTGGTTGTTGATGTGAGTTTTTTGGTTTTTTTTTTTTTTAGTAGATACAAGTTGCAACATGTCTTTTTGAGGTATGCTTCTCTGCCCAAGTAACACGAGAATCCAGCAATATGAACTTACATCATGTCATTGTCTTTAATTTTATGAACGCTGTAGAATTTTTATCTGAAGGTTTAACTCTACAAAATCTGGCAAATTATTAGATGCACAAATTCACAAACTGCTATTCTTTCCCAAATTAAATATAAAAGTTGTACAATTGAGCAAAACAGAACAGCAGCTTGTGGAAAAACAGAAGCTTTATTATCAGACATCTTTTTTTTTTTTTTTTGCCTTACTGGAGACATTTTAACATGAAACGCATTGGAGGACTCAATCACACGTGCACTGATTGATAAATGTTTAGTTTCTCCACACACAGTTGTCAAAAAGCTTTATCAACACAGACAATGCATAGAAGACAGGAAGACAGATGGATGCTTGGAAGAGCACAATGTGAGAACTTAATCTTAAAAGTCTAATTTGTATGAGAAGTTATTGGTGCATGTGTGGAGTGTGAATACTAGAGGGCCTGACAAGTAGTGTATTTGCATAATGTTTCTGTTGGAAGGATTCTCCATTTGTAGGCTGAGTGGGTGGCTTCTTCTCAAAACAGACGCTTCTCGTAACTGTGGGAAGAAGAAAAGATCACACGACTACAGATGATGCTCCCTGAGCTGTTCAGACAGAAGACAGACGCAGCAGCGGCCAGAATGGAGGCACTAAAGAGGAAGTCTGAAGGTTTGAGTGGTTGTGGCGAGACATGAAACTAAAAACTTATAAAATAATGTATTTTGAAACGAAACAAAACACTAAAGCTGTAGCTACATAGGAAAGAGTTCCTTTGTGGGCACTGCTATCTTTGTGCAGACAGTTTGAGCACAATACTGTCAAAGGGAGGACATGTTGGAAAGCACTCATAATAGATGTCCTCACACAGATAGAAGTACAAGTGTGGATATGTGCCTGTGTTTGTTTTTCTAACATTGTGGGGACCAAACATATTTACACCCTGGTCACCACTAAATAATCGAATTTTAGCAGCTTAGTCTATGGCTGGGTTAATTGGGAAAGTAGTGGTTTTTGTTAAGGCTAGCAAGAGGGAAGTTAATGTAAATAAGTTCCCCTAAGTGGCAAAAATAAAGGTGTGTGAGTCCTTGTACTTCTATCCTTAAGAGGACCAGTTTACTCCCATTATACTATGGGAGTAAGGACCTTTTGGGTGGTCCTTTTTTTTCTTCTTACCACTGGGTTGGGGTTGTGTATTCAGTCGTAATGTTAGCTTAAGGGGCTTAGGAAAGCACTGAGTATCCTCACAAAAACGTGTGTGTGTGTGTACGTGCATGTACCTGTGTAGGCTGTGGACTCCGCCCTCAGTCTGAGCTGATGATGTTCTCTTTTCAAATTTCAAATCCCCAGAGTACATCATGGCTCTGCAGGGAGGGAAGAGACGCCGTTACAACACCAGGCATCACAGGGAGGAAATGCAGTTCCACACAAACTTCAGGCAAGTAACTTGCATTTTCTTGTGATGACTTAAGGTTTAGCACGTTCACCTTCTTAGTGTTGTAGCAATCAGTCACATCACTGTTAAGTCTATTTTAGTGCAAACTGTATACACAAGAACTATAAAAAACAAAAACAGTAATTTTGTCTTGTGTGCTTTATGTAATGCTAATGCTACATACAACAAAGATATTAAAAGCATTTTCACCACACATTTACTTAATTTTTGTAACCTAGGAATTCCAAGTAGACGGCAGTGTTATATAAGCAATGGCAGAAATACATCAGCAGAAAATGAATTTGAATAATAATAATTTTATAAGTAATGTGCGTTTCGCTACAACAGTTAAAAAAACAACTTAGTACTCGCAATTCAAACTCTGTTCTTGTTATTTTTGTTTCCTGAGACAAATATCTGGTTCTTTGAGAAATAGCAATGAAGTTCAAATCACTGTGGAGCCTCATATTTTTTCACCTGGTTGTTTTTAACCATTTCATTCAGTCCTGTCCATGGTCTTGTGGACTCTGAAACAACATAATAATCCTTTGACTACTTAATTTATATTTACATTAGGTGTAGCTGCTGTTACAGTTATTTTGTTTTGCCACAACGTTGTGGCCGCTGTAATGTTGGCCTTCCAATATGTGAAGATGTAAATTTAATAAGCTTGGTGCCCAGTTAGCTCAGATGGTGGAGCAGTGTTGTGGACACTAATGCTGCCATAGCTGATCCCAAGCCTGAATGAAAACAGGGAGGACTGGATGTCAGGCTAACAACCCTTCCCCATTAAAAAAAAAAAAAAGCCTCAGAAATGAGGAACATCTCTTGCTATGCATCACACTGTGAGTGAGTCACATTGCACTGGAGAGATCTTGTCACCAATGTGCTCAGCAGCATGGGAGGAACTAATTCAGTAAAGTTTAACGCCACATTAACTTTTCATTCACAGCTTTCAGCAGTGCTGTAGACATGTATACAGTGTGATAAATCCAGGCTCGATGAACATGAGCTTTTACATATGACAATATATTATTTTTCAGTTTGTGTCTATACATATCAATAGCACCAATGCTGCTGAAAACAACTGTTTTGTAACCATAAGAGCAACCAAAAGAACAACAGCTATAGCTAATGTTAAGATCAATAAAACAGTCAAAAGATCATCATGTGTATCAGTCTCTACAAACCAATAGGAGACGGTCAGATGCACGTAGGTGATGCTGACTGACTTAAAAGGCATTTAGTGAAGCTGCACAGTGAACTGTACTCAGCTGATATTCCTCAGTGACCTAAATGTGGAGTTGACCAAATACAGTTTCAGAGCAAATTAACATCTATTTATATAATAATTTCAATTTTAAGTTTATTTGAATTTAGTTCAGAAATACATTAAATTTCAAATGAAGTTGATCAGATTCAGTTTATTCAAATTCAATTATGAAAGATTTAAATTTATCCTCTTCTGACGGGCTTCTGTCCATAAACCTGTAGGCAGATGATCGTCTGTGTTTCTACCTGAGCTGTGTGAGGCTCTTGGCTCCGATGTCCTGGCAGGAGTGCTGAATGCCAGCCAGCAGGTATGGAACAAACTTGTGGATGGAGCCTTTGTCCTGCACTGCTCCTGAAACACCCTGGGCAACTTTAATCTTATCACTCTCGCTGTGAGGGTAGAGGAGGAAAAAAAGAAGTAGACTGGTGGGTTTAGGGAGGTGAGGTATCCTGTATTCCTAAAAGCCTATCTGCTAAAATATCTGATAGCTTTTTTTTTTTCTTTTACTAGGCTCATCAGTCTTTACCACCAAATGTTCTGAAAACCAAAAGAGGAAGTGTCATCTGAGAAAAACAGGCAATCAATTATGAATGGCACAGTGCTGAGACTAGGCCGTACTCTAAACTCTTGCAGTGTTGTTGTTTAACTACAGTGTTGTCATTTCTACGGTGTAGTTTGTGTACCTGAAGTATCTGGTCTGGGACCCCAGGTTTTTGTCCATGGCATCTAGGGAGCCCATGCCACGGTATTTCTTCAGCCTTATGCCGTCAGAGAAGAAATACTCGCCTGGAGCTTCACTGGTGGCAGCCAGCAGGGAGCCCATCATTACTGGACATGAAAGGAGAAGTTAGTAAGTGGAAGTTCAGTCAGAATACTGGAGAGTAGTGAGAAACACTGAAAGGCATAAATGGATTTGATTTTAAGAGCATAATTGCAGTTTCACACAGAGGGCTGTCAGCACTCTAATTTAAATCTATCAATCTGATGTCCAAGTTATAATCATCTGTAACAGATTTAAAAAATAATAAATTTGTATAATCTCATCTAGCGTGTTGTATTTTCTCTCTATAGCACTTTTCTATCCATACCTGTGGATGCTCCCAGTGCCAGGGCTTTGGCGATGTGCCCGACAGTCTGGATGCCACCATCAGCAATGACGGGCACACCGAATCGCCGGGCATACTCCGACACCTTGTAGACGGCTGTGGCCTGGGGTCTGCCACACGCCAGCACTAATGTGGAGAAGGAAAGAGAATAGAATCATGGCCACTGGTTATAAACCGATCCTTCACCTAACAGAATACAGAGGAACAGCTTTACACACAAAGCTTTACAGATTCATGATTGAAACTGCAATAAAAAGCTGCCTCTGTGTTTTACAGTCTTCCACATGATCATTATGTATGTTTACAGGAATATAACTGACACCTGCTTCTTTAATTCTTTTTTTTTTTTTTTTACTAATATTGGAACATATGAACAAATACAGATACCGTATTGTTCCGAATATAAGACAATATTTTTTTCATGAAAATGCATCTCAGTAAATGATGTTGTCCTATATTCGAGTTCTAGACTTTTATATGTCAATACACCCGCACAAATAGGTGGCAGGTCATTGTTGTGGTTTGGCATTTGTGTTTCCGGTTATGTACTTTTATTTTGGGTTCTGATTTCCTGTGTCACCTGTATAGATCCAGGTAGTTTAAGTTGATTAGTATAGATTGGTCTCACCTGTTTTTAATTAGTCTTGTGTCTCTGATGTATTTATACCCCCTCTGTTCTTTTGTTCTCTGTTGGAAGATTGTTGTTAATATGTTTTGTACCTGAGCCAGTGAGGGATCGTCGAGTGGTTGAGTGTTGAGTTTTGTTTGACGCCGAGTGGCGAGTTTATGCGTGTCCTGATGCCGAGTGGCGAACTTAAAGACTGTGTTTCTTCCCAGAGTGCGGAGACTGTCTCCGCTGTACCTGAGCCTGTTTTCCTTGAAATTAAGAGAACTGTCCTGCATTTTGGTCCTGCGCCTAGATCCTTCACCACCACACCACCCCCTATGTAATAGTTATGTCATATGAAAATTATTTTCAGATTAAAGTATTTTCTTTTTAAAAGACAAGAATTGGTCTTTAAAATGCATTTTTCCAAAATGGTACACTTTGAAAAAGGGGGATCGTCTTATAATCAGGGACACCTTATATTCGGGACAATACGGTAAATGGATAAATTGATTAACTGACATCACAAACTTCCAAATTGCATTAAGACCATTCAACAGGATTTGGATATACATGCATGGTAGGAAAACTGCCAGGAAGTGATGTGTAAAAATGTATAAAACAATCACAGTGACTGATCAGCCAGGCTGGGAACATGCCTGCTTCTGTTATGTTTGTTAAAGAAATGTGAGAATGAGGAAGTCAAACTTGTCACATCAGCAGACAAATGCCACACTAAAAGTCCAAACTCATCTCAGTAGTTTGCGCCTCATCACCTGAGCGCTTCCGACTAATTCAGTTACATTTCTGAGACTTCAACTAAAACTCTATCATGCCCTCTAGTAAAGAACACTAACGTTTAAATTGTTTAAAATTTCATGCCAACAAAGAGAAACATCCCACTTCCTTTTTTATTCACTAGAACCGTTTTGCTTCCCAGTGAACTCAGGGCTACATGGTACTTACCAAACTAATAAAACCAACAAACGAAATTAAACATTTCTGGGTTCTGCTACTTTTCAATACGGGATAAAACATCACCTGTTACAGACGGTGCAGCCTAATATGTTCTTAATACTAACTGACGATTACTCGCCGTTTGGATCAGAAACATATGAGCCGAGCAGAAAAAATAAAAGCAGACAAGAACAGCAACACAGCCATAGGGGGAGAAAGACTGCACACAGAGGTGGACAATACTGACGTGAAAAATGTGCCGCCCTTAAATGCAGCAGTCACAGCTGGAAGTACATTTTAACATGAGCTTTGAGCAGATGTGCCACTGCATGTCTGTACGCAGCGTGAATGTACCACCAGGGAGCGAGTCACAGACACTGCAACATGGCACAAACATCTGACCTCCATTTATCAAGGTTGCATTATTATTTTACAGTTTCAGTCCTGAAGCAAAGCTGCCACCCAAATTAAGCCTGTTTGGTCCCAACCAGCTCAGCAGCATTACCACCTCTGCTGAAGAGAGACACCCTGTGGCTGCCCGCTGCATTACTGAGAGCTCCAGTGCTGTTTGTTAGAAATGGCTGTTAGAAATGAATGAGTGCTGTGGTCAACAACTGATGGGTGGGAGGGGAGACAATTGTGTCACAGAAGCAGCACACAGAGGGGTTGGACTTAAACCAGCCACCATCTGACCAATGGTATCCTTAGACAACCAAAATACACAAGTGGATATAGTGTCAATCTGACTTTAATCAACCAGAGACCAACAGGTCAGTAAAGTGGGTGGTGGAAGAGCAACATTCACTCTGGACGACTTCAGATTAGTGAGGATGTAAGAAAAAGCAAAACCCCCAAACCCCAAAACACCCAAGGCCAGCTCTCAAAACAAACCATAAACCTGCTACCACTACATCTACCACTAGTGCAAACCAATCAAAGCAGGGTGTGAAGTGGGGGTGGGCACCACACTGTGGTAGTCGAGCCAACCGAAGCCTAGCACAGACCAGAGAGGGTGGGGAAACTTACTGGAGTACCCCGTAACAGTGGTTGGGGTTTTGGGGCTGTGGAGCCTTATTGCTGGTGGTACACTGAGGGGAGCTGGACACAGACACCCACATACACCCACATACACACATACACACACAAACACCATCCAAACACCATCCAAACATCAAGGTTTGGGGTGGTGGGGATTTGAGAGGGAGAAGACAGAAATGAAGGAGAAAGAAGGGGAGGAGGTGGGTAGGACGACAAAATGAAGATGAAGGACATAAATGAAAAATAAAACCAATAAGAAAAAGATAAAGAATGAAGCAACAAACGATTTGAGAGGAATCTTGGGAAAATGCAACAGTTTAGGTCAGACACAACAGAAAGCACAGACATAAACAATATCTACACTTCTCGATACCAGTTACCAGTTAAACCACAGCAAGATGCATCCTAATTTAAATTCAAAACCACGTAGTCACTTCTGCACCAAAACAAGTTTCAAAATCAGCTTCTTTCTTCTGTCAGTGTGACTCAACAACAACATTAACTGCAGCATATAACCAAAAAGCTTAAATTAGGATCAGACAGCTCTTTGCAGACTACTATCTTTCCAGATAGTCACAGTGTCAGATCAGCACCTGAAGTGACTTGGTTAAGAGAAATGTGAGACCAAACACTGAACCACAACCAGGTGTCGCTTGTGTTCTTTTACAGCCTACATTTAATGAGGAAAAACATTTCCAAGATCAGGGATGTTGAACAACCACAGCATCCAAGCATCAAGGAAAGTTTCTAGGAAGGCAAAATTATCCATGAATGCTTATATTCTCATCTGCCTCTGCTGAGGCGTTCTGCTAATTCAGCTTACTGGCACTTCGACACGCTACGTCAGATTTAACAAGATGACGCACTCCCACCCATTGTGCCGCTGTGATATTGTGGCGTGTGCCCCAGGCGTTAGGATCAATAATCGAACTCAATCTGACTGTTCGAAAAGAAATGGACATAAATTCACTAAAAGTTTCCTCTCTCCCTTTGATTAGCAGATTGGCAGTAACCGTGTCATATTGAGTGTTTCCTGCTTTGAGAAGCAGTGAGGTTGGTGGTGTCCCGTCAGCCACTCACCTTCCTGCGTGATGCAAATGGAGCCACTGCCCATTCCCACTCGCAGGGCGTCCGCTCCTGCATCGATCAGGTTCTTAGCCTGAGCTGCAGTCACCACTGCAGCGGAAAAGGGGAGAGAGGGGAACAGTTAGAGCTGGATAATGAAAACGTTTCAGCCTTAAGCAACATAATCAACAAGCCACTGTAACTCAGTCAGCTTTCATTAGCATCCAGGAAGCTAAGTCAATCGTTTGGACACTGAACTACCTCGAAGGCTGCAAAACACGACACAGCTCATCTCTTTTCAGTCCTAGCTGACGATAAATATCTGATGTGTGCTTCCTTTTGTTTTTCAAAATCTTTCACAGTAGCTGCGACCAGTAGAAATACCTCTTCTGGTTATTTTACACGTTGGCGTGTAGTTAAAGACAGGTGTAGTTACCGTTGCCTCCGATGACTTGGACGTTGGGGTACTTTTCTTTGATATATTTGATCATGTTGATCTGGAAGATTGAATTGCCCTGAGACGAGTCCTGGAGTAAAGAATTAAAACACAACATCATTACCTCTAAAGCTTTACAGTTCACACCACAGTCAGCACAAATTCAACCATGTTAATTCAAATAAAAGAGTTTGCACACTATTAAACTTGCTCTGACAGCTGAGAGATCGAGGTTCTCATCCCACACAGACCTTTAACTACATGATCGTATCTGATTAATAACGTAAGAGAAAATTTAGTAGTGCCCAGATTCTGATTTATTGATTTTACAGAAAGATTATGGATCTGTAAGAAGGTTCTTCTCCACTCTGTTCCCTAGCAGCAGGTCCAATACTGTATCTTAGTAACAAAGGTTATTATTATCATATTCTGTCCTCAGTGTAAACAGAGTCTGTGTTTAAAAACTGCACTGAAATCCTCGTTACCAGTACAACCGCATCCACCCCGCTTTGCACCAGCAGGTCCAATCGGTACTTGTCGTCGTTGTGGGTGCCAATGGCTGCACCGCACAGCAGCTGTTTCAGCGAATCTTTGGAGGCCAGAGGGAAGTCTCTGTTCTTTTTCAGGTCTGTGCGGGCGATAATGGCCACTAGGGACCCCTCTTCATTCACAATGGGCAGTTTACCTGAGAGGTTAAGCATGAACAGACATTTAAATATACTGCTGGTTAATGCAATTTTAGGTAATATTTCTAAAAATCACACAAGGCAGAAATAAAAATAATGAGACAGATGTACTGTCCTCACCTTTCTTACTCCTCTGGAGGATTTCATTAGCTTCTTTCAGCGTGACTCCTGCAGGGGCCACCACTAGGTCTTCACGCTTTGTCATCACCTGAAAAAACAGTGACAGAAAGAAACTAAGCCCAGGATCTAAACCCAATGAGGTTTTTGAGATTCTGGAAAGTTCTAGTTTTTTCACAACTGTTTCTTTCCTTTCTTTGGAAGGTAATGTTTTAAATGTGAAAAACAAATGTAACAGACCATAACATTTTCTGTTGTATTGTTATTTCAAATATTATAATTTATATATTTGCAAATCTTTGTATTGTTTCTGCTGGCTTTATTAACATAATAAACTGCACTGACCTCACTGAGCGGCAGGTCGTGGTCGTCCTCCTTCAGGAAGTCGATGTCTCTGGAAGAGATGATGCCCACCAGTTTGCCACCCATTCTTCCAGTGTCTGTGATGGGGATGCCACAGAAGCCGTGGCGAGCCTTGGCCTGGAAGACGTCCCTTACGCGCTCATTTGGACTCATCACTACAGGGTCTGTGATGAAGCCTTGCTCGTAACGCTGGGGGGGGAGGAGAGGAGGGAGGAGGCAAAGGAGGGAAGGGGACATGATGGAGCAGTGGTATAGAACAAAGAAATAACTGCCTACACTCTAGAGCAGAAAAGCAAAGGATGCAGGAAATCAAACACATTTCTACAACAGATCGGACAGCAAATAAAATGTCCTACAGCAAGCACAAAAGAGAAATATGTGAGATGAAGATGAAGATTAACATACAAAGTGAAGAACAAGGAGACTGAAGACAGAAAAGGCCAGTGACAGTGATAAGAGAAAGCTCGGAGGTGGAAAGAAGAGAGAAGAATGAATAATACAGATTATAAAAATGAAAGGAAACAAAACAGAAGAAGGGAAGAATGAACAGAAAACCATGTAGACAGTCATCATCACTACCTTGACTTTGCGAACTTCATTAGCCTGGAACTCAGGAGTACAGTTGTGGTGGATGAAGCCGATGCCACCTGTTAGCTGGGAAGAGACAGTACATCAACGGTGTGTGTAGGGCTGCAACCAATCCTCGAGGAAATCGATTACAAAAAATCCTCAAAGAAAATTCTTTGTCTTGAGGAGTCGTTCAATTACTATCACTTGTGTTATCGGACCTACTCCGCCTAGGGATCATTGTTCCACACGGACCGTAATCACTGTCGCACAACACGTTTCAGTATCAAAAGTTGGTGCTATGGCAGAGAGCAAAACCGTCTGTAAAATGCAGAAAATGCAAAAGTCTATTTTATCCGATTACTTGAGTAATCGCTGAAACCTCCGGTAGAATACTCGACTCCAAAAATATGTATGCAAACATGACAAAGTGCAGTTGCGTGTCATACTTACTGCCATAGCAATGGCCATGTTGGCCTCTGTAACCGTGTCCATGGGAGAGGAGACCAGAGGAGTTTTCATCGTGATCTTTTTGGTGAGTGCTGACGTCAGGTCCTGGATAAAAAAAACAAATTAGGAAAATGCAGTTCAGCCTTTTGCAGTGAAGACACCAACAGGTGGCAGCACATGTGTTTAGGTGCTTCCTTTTCACACCACAGGTGCTGTGTCAAAGTTCACTGGAACAACTGAATAGTGACAGTTACCTGTGATTCTCCTGCTATGGCGAGCTGTGTGCCAAGCCCATACTACATATCGACCGCACACAGTTCACACTACAAACTGTTTATTGTATACTGCTTTTACAGTTAGTTGGTAAGAAATCGTTTTACATTCACGGGAGTTGATATATGTGCACTGTGCAGAGTTACCTGTACTTTGACTTTACGTGAACACACTACACACCCAAACCTTCTGTAAGTGTCTAGGAACTGTGACGGGTGGAACCATGAAGGAGGGAAAACGGGGACTGTGTGCATCATGACTGCGACATGTCTTTTTTGTTGCTACCACTGGAAGTTGTTTTAGATATCCTACATATTTAAATTGTGTCCAGCTGCTGTAGGATTCTATATAACTGCAGCACTGTCATATGGGACATATGTCTTAATAACAGTGTGTAGTAAAAATGCAACAGTCGCTCAAACTCAAAGCCTCAACAGTTTGAGATAGCTAATGTCAGCCAACCTTAAACAGACACTTCTGTACAACAGGCAGGCCTGAGTGAGTCTGCTCACTGTTAATGCTCTTGTTACACTTTTGTCTTTTTCCATTTTCCCATAAAACAAAACGGACTGAGAGGTCTATAAATGTCACATGGGCAGCTTTTAGCAAAAGTTACAGTCTAGCAGTGAAGAGAAAATACCAGGATTAACTGTAGACCCAAAGAAGGGTCCAAAGATGCTTCACTGCTCACGCTTATGGAAGCATCGTGAGTCTGACTGAGGGAATATTTAAGATACATGTCACCTCATGTGCTTCTTGCCCTGGACATCATCACAGACTCTCATTAGTTTAGTATGACAACAACTTTATTCAGATTTTTTTGGTCATTAAAAAAAAAAAAAAAAAAAATTCGTCCTCACCACTTGATCTGCTGTGAAGTCGATGTAACCCGGCAGAATCAGAAAGTCACTAAAGAAGGGACAAAGAAAGATCTGTTAAAACTGACTTGCTTTGCACCTGCCTCAGCAAATCAAAACCAAAGACAAGAAAGACTGAATTAATCATCCACAACTTTACCGCTGCCATCGTGTCATACAGCGAGCTAAAAGATAAATATTAAACCGACCTAATATAAGCATGTAAGCATGTTTGTGTGAATATTTTCCATTTCAAAAATAGAAAAGCAAACAGGAATTCAAGACAAGAATGTGGCTGAAAGTGCTCTCGATGGACATAACTTGAATTTCTTCCGTCTGAGGGTGTCGGTGCGAGTGTGTTAAATGCTTCTGCAGAGAATTTCTTAAATGAAAGGCATCCAAGTGAGGCCCATGTGTAAGTGATCTACAGAGGTTAACGGGGTTACTTGTGTGCACTACCATACTTCCCTACTCATTAAACATAACCAATGTATTATTTATAACAGAACAATCAGCTAATGACTGATTTATTAAGTCAAAATACATGTTGTGATTCTTTTTTTTTTTTAATTTTTGGATTTGATTTCTGAAAATCTTCCACTGCAGTCTCCCCAAGAACTGCTCAAAGAGCCACCTTTAACCTGCTTGTCTGATTAAACTTTAACATATCCCATAAAACTGTGAAACAAAGCACCAAATCACTGTATTTGAGAACTTGCAGCCAACAAATGTATTTTGCACGCTCAATGACAAGTAGAGCCATTATTAAAACTGAGTGAACTTTAATTTTTTAATATCCAGTGTTTGAAGATGCAAAGAATTATCCATCTTATTGTCACTGTACCTCTTTAAGCTGCTGGTCAGACTAAGCACCATCATGGTAGTACCAACAACAATCCAGTACATCAGACTACTATTTGTGCTATATTGAATAGACTACCAAGCAGATGCTCTAAATATAGCCAGAGTGCACACAGTCCCACATAACAACACAGGACTGTGTATAAGCCACGACCTAAATTTGGCACCAGCATGTGCACATAAGGAATGTGTGCTTGTGTGCCCCCCCCCTTACATCCTGGACGATTACACCACTGTTTCCACATTGGAAGCCATGAGCTTCATCCACCTGCGACCCCCTTTGGCTGGAAATGTGTCATTTAAAGGCATAAACTGTGACTTAAATGTTTGAATTCAAGGCAGTCAGAAAACACTGATGGCTCAAGCCCAAACACGTTTTTCTGTTCTGCTGCCAACAACAGTTATCACCACAGCGACTTACACACAAACTTTGTCTCCATAATGAAAAACAGACAGTGGATTTAACTATGCTGCCTCTGGTAAAACAGGCAGAGAAAACTTTTTCATACTTTATTATTATAAATCTAATTATTTATAGCGATTAATGATGTTAATTAAAAAATAAATAAGACGCCACTTTGTCTAACGCACATGTATTATGGCTCTGGACGTTTAAAGGGACTAAACAGTTTTTTCATGAGAAATAATACTGTAAGTGTGTAAAACTAATGTCTCCTGTAATTTTATTTTATTTTTTGGTTGGGGGTGCCACAAGGTTTGCATTGTGGGAAATGTAGTATTACTTTTGGAGCTGAAACAAACTAGGGACTGTCCCTTTACCAGAATCACAAATGTTTCTTTAAACAAATAAAAGAAAAATGAATCAATAATGAAACGATGAAATAATAATGACAGTTTGTTCTTCAGTTTTTTCCGCCACTCGGGTCAACTCAAGATGCGGATCTAACTTTGTCGCAGTACCGCTACCGAATAACCACGGGTGTTACAACGCCGTTGGTCCCGGGACGGGGCAGCGGGAATGACCGTATATCTTTAGGTAGTTACTTGTATGTGAGCCCGTCTCCTCCGTTGAACAGCTGCTGTCCCGTTAGCCCGTCGTCCGGTACGTAACCGGTCTGCCCGCTGATCAGGTAGTCCGCCATGACGTCCAAGTTATCCCGACCGGTCCTCAGCTCAGTCTTTATTAGTGATAAATCAACTTAAAATCACGACACACACACAGGCCCCCGGAGACGGACCGAGAACTTTCGCTCCCCTTCACCGTCACAGTTGATCAGCGAACCGTCCAACAGCCGCCCTGCTCCTCGCGCCTTCGAGCAGCGGAGATGATTCGTGTCGCTCGAGGCTCCGTTAGCGGCGACAGAGCGGACAGAAACGGTCGGTACGGAGACTTCAGCTGTCCCGGTCAGGCCTGTCTACGAGCGGCAGCTGGGTGCTCATCTTCTTTCTGCAGCACTCGCCGACACGTGCATCAATTGCAGTCTGACAGGTTTCCGACGGTGACGTCACATCCGGCGGCCCGGTCCCAGCATTCCCGCGATTATAAAAGGGAAGAAATGTACAAACAAAGACTATTTCACTAAAAAGAAGGAGCCAGCTCAGCACCAGTGATGGATAAAACCACCTTTATGAGGTAGAGAATCAATATGAAGCAATTCTGATGACAATGGTTCACTGTTTCTAAGCATTGTCAGAAATGGCGACACCTGTTGGTCAATACCAAACATTACATTTTTAAATATCCGACGTGATTTCTGCAGTCATTGATAAAAGTTATATAGGCATTAGCAACACTGATAGACAGACAGACAGACAGACAGACAGACAGACAGACAGACAGACAGACAGACAGACAGATAGATAGATAGATAGACAGACAGACAGACAGACAGACAGACAGACAGACAGACAGACAGACAGACAGACAGATAGACAGACAGACAGACAGACAGACAGACAGACAGACAGACAGACAGACAGACAGACAGACAGACAGACAGATAGATAGATAGATAGATAGATAGATAGATAGATAGATAATTTGTCTGATAAGTCAAAGAGTCATGAACCCAATAACACTGAGCATGATATCTTATAAAAATAAAATACCTTCAAATACTCAGATTTCAGCTGGTAAAAGAAAATGAGTGTTCTTCCCACTGACTAATGAATTCACTGGCTGATTATTTAAGAGCTAGAGCAGCTTTCTGGATGGTTACTGGGTGCCTGGGGAAATAATGAAACTGAATGAAAATAAGAATTAACTATCCTTGGAAATAAGGAACTGCCGAATCTAAAGCTTTTGAAAACTTAGCTTGTTACATTTCCTCCAATTTCCTATCTCAATTTTTTACTCTAACTAGTGTAGAAAATACTTTTTATCATGCTTTACATTTAAATGGAGCTGTGGAGCTAAGCCCAACACATTTACATTGATGTACATGTCCCCACATACAGGTAACATTTTCTCAATCAAGTATTACTGCTGATATTTGGTTATAGGGAAGTATATATACAAACATGTGTGTTTTGGATCTTGAAACTGTGACACTGACACCACCTCAATGGTTTGTATCTAAAACAAAAAACACATCATAATGTATGTTGGGGCCAGTGATTTCAAAGAAGTTGAATTTCACACAAACGTACCCAAAATTCTCTCGCTTTATCTGAACTCATCTGACAGCCCACAGCGCTGCTTTATAATACGAAGCACCTGAATATCCTGCTTTGGAATAAACACTTGAGGGTGCAATCCTCCGCACGGTCCAACTTCCTGTGTGAAGGTAAAACTGGGTCACACAGATAAGGTCAAAGCAGATCAGTGGAGCAGTTAATACAATCTTGGCACACAGTTAGATGTAACTATATTCGGCTGTACCAGACACATCAAGGCCTGTATGAAACAAGATGCCAATCTAATAATGTCAGAGGTGGCCTGGGGGTTTGAAGCATGTCAACACTGCAGTGACTTCTGTGAAACATTCATATTATAAACGTTAAAGCAAAGCCCTACAATGGCATAGATACATAGGTCTGAAATCCTGATATAATCAGAGTGGTGATGTATAATCACAATATGGACTCTGCATTAAAAAGAGTGGTGTGGAGTAGTGTGCACCACTATTTCAATATTATACAACAGCTCATTATGACCAACATACAGTGGTGTGAAAGGTTTTTATTATTAAGGGAAAACAAAATCCAAAACTACTTGCCCTGTGTGAAAAAGTGTTTGCCCCCCCTGTTAAAACATAACTGTAGTTTATCACACCTGAGTTCAATTCCTCTAGCCACACCCAGGCCTGATTACTGCCACACGTGTTCGCAATCAAGAAATCACTTAAATAGGACCTGCCTGACAAAGTGAAGTAGACCAAAAGATCCTCAAAAGCTAGACGTCATGCTGAGACCCAAAGAAATTCAAAAACAGATGAGAAAGAAAGTAATTGAGATCTATCAGTCTGGAAAAGGTTATAAAGCCATTATCTACAAATGGCGAAAACATGGAACAGTGGAGAACCTTCCCAGGAGTGGCTGGCCGACCAAAATTACCCCAAGAGCGCAGTGACGACTCATCCAAGAGGTCACAAAAGACCCCACAACAACATCCAAAGAACTGCAGGCCTCACTTGCCTCAGTTAAGGCCACTGTTCATGACTCCACCATAAGAAAGAGACTGGGCAAAAATGGTCTGCATGGTAGAGTTCCAAGACGAGCTCGTCTCAGTTTTGCCAGAAACCATCTTGATGGTCCCCAAAACTTTTGGTTAAATGGACTGTGGACTGTGGACTGACGAGACAAAAGTTGAACTTTTTGGAAGGTGTGTGTCCCATTACGTCTGGTGTAAAAGTAACACAGCATTTCAGAAAAAGAACATCATCCCAACAGTAAAATATGGTGGTGGTAGTGTGATGGTCTGGGGCTGTTTTGCTGCTTCAGGACCTGGAAGACTTGGTGTGATAAATGGAACCATGAATTCTGCTGTCTACCGACAAATCCCTAAGGAGAATGTCTGGCCATCTGTTTGTGACCTAAAGCTGAAGCAAACTTGGGTTCTGCAGCAGGACAATGATCCAAAACACACCAGCAAGTCCACCTCTGAATGGCTGAAGAAAAGCAAAATGAAGACTTTGGAGAGGCCTAGTCAAAGTCCTGACCTGAATCCGATTGAGATGCTGTGGCATGACCTTAAAAAGGCGGTTCATGCTCGAAAACCCTCCAATGTGGCTGAATTACAACAATTCTGCAAAGATGAGTGGGCCAAAATTCCTCCACAGCGCTGGAACAGACTCATTGCAAGTTATCACAAACTCTTAATTGCAGTTGTTGCTGCTAAGGGCGGCCCAACCAGTTATTAGGTTTACGGGGCAAACACTTTTTCACACAGGGCCATGTAGTTTTGGATTTTGTTTCCCTTAATAATAAAAACCTTCATTTAAAAACTGCATGATGTGTTTACTTGTGTTATTTTTGACTAATATTTAAATTTGTTTGATGATCTGAAACAAAGTGTGACTAACATGCAAAAAAATAAGAAGGGGGGGGGGCAACACTTTTTCACACCACTGTATCTGCCACTGTCTACAAAAACAGTGTTGAGTTGCATTAAGGTCTAAAAGTTAGTCTGTTCTGCAAAAATCAGTGAATCTTCTGTTAAGAGTGTATGAAATATTTTCCTATAATCATTCTAAAAAAAAAAAAAAAATCACATTTCCTCGTGATATGGTAATAAAGAAAGTTATTGTGTATTGTACGTGTGTGTGTGTAAAGAATACACAAGAAACAGGGTCTGGTTTTAAAAACTCTCTCAGTATCTCTATTTCTGTAATAATGTACAACCGTTGAAAATTACAGCAATTTTTTTTGTATTTTTTCATTTTTTTAATTTTTTTAAATGATCTATCTATCAACAGCCATTTTCCAGAAGAAAGTGAGCAGTATGAGCAGGAACAAAAGAGAAAATGTAGGACAAAATAAAGTGAGGGGATGAATGTAAAGAAAGAAAAGAGAGCATGAGATGGGGTAAGGAGACAAATTAACAGTTAATGTTTATTTATTTGCAGTGGAGTGTTTGAGTATGAGTGTCAGTATGTGCATGCCATGTCACTGTGTGGTGCTGTAGTGTGCATGAATGGTTGAGATTACACTTGCTGCTTCAAGGCAACTCTAGCATCTGATCAGCAAAAGTTATGAGGGAGGTCAGGTTCGCACTCAGTTGCACCTAAAGTAGCTGAGCACAATACCACTATGAGGATGTAAAGACACAAGAATGGGAAGTAATTCAGTAGTTTTATTTAGACCATAAAGACAATGAACTATTCAATGGCAGTATTGGCTGGAGGACCTCCTGCTTTAACAGCTTAACAAACAAATGAAGAGGGAAGGTGTGCTTATTGTGAAACACTGGCAACAAAATCTAAAAAAAATTTCATCTAAACACACATTCATCTTATTCTTTAATATTGTGTTTACATGAACATGCATCATATGTAGGAAAATACTGTATTTTAAGGAGTATGTGAGACAGCAGTTTTTTCACAACAAACACACCATATTCCCTTCTATAGCAGAATGTAAAAAAGTGCTTTTCTAATAAAATTGTTCCATAATCTGCCATTTAGAAAAGTTCACTGGTATGTCAAGTTGTACCTGTCCTGGTTGATAATAAAGTTAGGTCAAAGCACAGCCAGAGCAGTGACACTGGCATGTTTCACATATAATTCTCTCTGTTCGTTTCCTGCAGCTCATGAGAGGAAACTGAAATTAAAATATCTGAAAAGTGGTGAATTTCACCTTTATATGTGTTCAGACAAATCTAGTCAATGCTACAGGTACCAAGTACTACCAACAAGTCCCTCCTGGTCATTAAGGTCTACCTAAAACCATCAAATAGAGAACTGTATACCCACTGTTTGTGACACTGGACAAAACAGAATTTGACCTCTGTGATCAGATCTAAGTTGCTACATGTGTAACCACAGTGGATGTGATGCTTTGAAACCAAAATATTGAAGTAAAGTGAGGTTGAAAGATAAGAGGAAGGGCAGATACAATCGTGACCCTGCAGCATCTTGGGAGTAAGAGGAGGGAAAGAGGAGGAAAAAAAAAGAAGCAAATGAAGGAGTGTAGAGAAGCAAAAGGAGGGGATCAGTATGACCGCACCGGGGGATGGTCATGGAAAGAAGCAAAGAGAGGAAACAAGGAAGAAAAGGAAGCAAGGAGGGAGATGCTGGTGCTTTGCCATCATGATGGATCTTCAGGTGTCATGGAAATCTTTCAGCAGCGTGCGTCGCCTCTGCTCAGCAATGTGCATCTGATTCTCTAGATCCTGTTTAAAAAGAAAATGACCTGTCATTATTGTTAAACTATGAGGCTGCTGATATTCTGTTTTTTTTTTTTTTTTTTTTTTTTTTTACTGTCAACAAAGACCATGAACAGACCAAAACCATCAATGACTTAATTCTACTGACAAGTATTATCTGTTTGACCTAAACCTGAATAAGCTGAACCATCAGGCTCAAGCCTGAGAGCTACAGACATGGTAGGAAAGTTGGAAAGCACTTGTTGATTTTGGTTTTTACATGAGATGATAAACGTAGAATAAGACCAGCCATAACCATGAAAGACTCTTCACAGACAAAACATGAAAACAATACAGTAAATATCATTTGGCCTGCTGTTCTTTGTCAAGTCTTTCCTTTTTAACATATTGACCAATCCAGGCACTGTAACATCAGCGTATAAATTAGCAGACACATGTCCATTCACAGATGCCGCACATCAAGTCTTTACCATTCACTGACAGGAAAAGACTTTTCTTTTTACATGACAAAACAGTTATTACTTCAATTGCAAAAATAGAATTATATATATAATTATTTATGTTAGAACTATTATAGGCAAACAAGTATGTATTTATATGGAAATGTTGCATATGAATGACTGTTTTCTGTCTGTGCGCTCTCGTCAGTCACAATGCAATTTAAGTAGCACAGCAAATTCCGCAAAACAAAATACATTCCTGTAGTCATATTTCTCCAGTGTAATTTTCTTACCCCTCTATCACTGGCACTGAGCTCCCCCTCGCCTCCCACCACTCCTCTCTCATAGCTGTCGGCCCGCTCCACCTTCCATGACAGGTTTTCTATCTCTGCTTCCAGCTGGGCCTGCTGGTACTCAAACTGCAGAAATGAAATAAAATAAAGTAAAATATATCAGACAGGCCAAATGAGTCACTTTTAACACCACTGAGAAAAATAAAACAAAGATTATTGGGTCGAGACTCAAAACAGAATACAGGAGAGGGAAAAGGTGGTATGGGATGAGAAAGACACCAAGATAACCTTTGATATAGTTACTACATAGTTATATGTTCTACAGTAACAGCAAGTAGGAAAAGTTTTCTTTCTCACCAGTTTCTTGCGTGGACCGGACTCCATGTAATAGGCATAGGGGTATGTGTACTGCAGTGTGTAGCGACACTGGAAACAAAAAGTCAAGGCACATTCATGATGCACTAACTGAGAAAAGTCTGGAAAATGTTCAGCGTTAGAAGGTAACAAAATTATGAAAAGCTCCATGACAGTTTATCTACATGATTTATTATTGTACCACTCAAAAGTTGTAGATACACTAGAGACAAATTGGTTAATACACATCATATACCAACACATGGCAAAAAAGTAAATCACAGAGCAGAGCTATATTACTGGAATCCTCCAATCAGGAAAGAGAATTAAATCAGATGACCTTCATTTTTCCCCAGAACATTTCACAACAAGAGATGTCACTAAAATGATAAACACAGGTTTTCATTTCAGTGAGCCAAATTCCTTGAAATACTGTTGATGAATGAGTGACATTTTCTAACACCTATTAGTGTGAATTGTGTGTAAACACTGATATACTTTGACCCAGTTTACACACTGTGAGCTAAGGTTCCCTTGTTTAGTTTTACAATTGCAAAGTTATAGAAACTGAATAAATGACCGATTTGTTAAAAATTAAAAGTTTACAAATACCTATGATATTTGATATTTTTGCACCCTGTACACCTGTCTGTCTATCTCCCGTTCTTCCTCTGCATTATTCACTTTCTACCTCAGCAAGTACATACACACAGGTACAGTTTAGTGTGTGAATACCTTAGCCAGTAGCTTTGCAGCGTTATGCAGGTACTGCCAGTCAATCCAGGTTCCCAGGTTGTTCATCACTCTCTCCTGGATCTTCTCTTGGATCCTCTGGTACGTCTGAGCCTCCAACTGCAGAGACTTGTTGTGATTCTCCCACTGCAGGGATAAAGGGGGGAAAAAAAGGACTGGATAAATATTTCTCCTGTAGATCTAAAGCTATGTGGAACAGAAACTTGCCTGTGTGCTAATGTCTTAGTTGGAAGCTTCAGACTGCAGAGTCTTTTGTCCTAAGAATGGACTCTACTTTTACAGTAGAGCTTCAAAGTAGAGTAAATGTTATCTCCCTCTACCTTAAAAAAATAAAATTAGAACAGTTTGGAGTTTGGGATAAAGAAACAAACAACTCTCACCCTCTCAAAGTAGAAGAGATATTTCTTAAGAGCCTCTCTGGCCTGCGCCTGCTGGCTCTGGTTGACAATATCAGGGTTTTCTTTGTAGCGGCTGCACTCATAGTATTCACTCCCGTGAGTTTTCCAATCACCAAGACACATCCAGCAGAAATCTGTCAGGAGACAAAATACTCCCTAATGGACATTCCCTATAACTGGTGGAGAATTTCTTGGAAGTTCAGTCATTCTTGTAATGTAATTATGACTGATGGCTATTCTATGTGTAATGTATGATGACACTAGGTGGATGCAAAGTGCCCCAGTAAGTGCCTCAACAGCAAGACGATGAGGAGGTAAAACGTTGGGACAACCTACTTACCATGTTTGCACTTGGAGCATTGCTGAAACAAACAAAGCCAGAGGAAGAAGTTAGTGAATCAGAAAAACATCTTATAAACAAGTAGAGCGCTGACTGAGCCTGACACAGTGAGAAACTGAGTGTGTTTCTCCAACATTTTGCAGCTGATTTAACACAACTGGAGTGTCACACATGAAGCTTAATAACTAGTAACATACAGGTGCTTTAGGAAGTATTCAGAGCCCATCAGTCAACACTCAACAACCCATAATGACAAAGTGAAAATATGTTGTTAGAAATTTTTTGCAATTAACTTAAAAATTCTAAAAACATGTTTTCACTTCATTATTACTTTACTGCAGAATGATGAAATGGGCCATTTTATTTATTTAAAATTAGATCAACAACACAGTGAATGGGTCTGAATATTTTCTAAAGCAACTTTATAAGTACTCAGGAGTGACTCAACCCACTAAAAATGAAAGCTGAGGTCTTCAGCTTTTCAGACTGATAATGCATTTTTAGCATTTCCTGTGTTCTGGGAAAGTGTGATTTTCAGATTTGACTCACCATGTGATTGCACCCTCCGTTCTTCTCAATGCAGATATTGCACTTAGGACACTAGAGGAGAAAAATAAATCATTTAAGTTTCCATTTTATCCGGACCATAGAAACTGTGGCTATAAATGAATATATGTGCATGTCTGTCTGTTCATGGACCGATCCATCGTACATCTTTAGTGTGTGCGCTGATATAGTTGGCTGTCTCTGAGTCATCAGCACATTTGGTCAGCCACTTCCGGATTGTTGCACAGTCTGTAGGTGCATGGTACATCTGACGGCATTTAAAACTAATACATGGAAGAAGAGAGAAAATAGAGAGTCATGTATTTACTACTGACATGGGTATAACAATCTACAGATACAACATGCAAATATGCACAAGTTTATTGTTTACACATTTAGAAGCATTTGAATACTAGCTATTACTGGGCTATTACTGCTAAGCAAACAACTCCTGGACTGGAACTGAAATTGTTTAATGGGTTAGTAATAAACAAAACATGTCACGTAAAGCTCTGAGCTAAACTTAAAATGCCTGTTTATGAAGAAAGCCTTTAATTTACTCAAACACAACATCATCACAACAATGTGCATCGTGTATCAGATCGGCTTTTCCATTCGGCTTTCATTAATTAAGCTCTATTTAAGTCTGGAGCTAAATTGAACATAATGTATAACACCAAAAGTTTTATTTATTAAAAAAATACCCATATAATATAATTAATATGTCTTCATTTTATCCCATTTTGTCCAAGACTGTAATTTGCTCTTAATTGCATACAAACCGGTGCAGGATATAAAAATGCATCTAGAGTAAAATCTAAATTACTAATAATTTTAAAGTTAGACTCAACACCATAGCTCTTGTATATCTGCATGTTTTGTGCGTGTGTCCTACCAAAAGACTTCACTGCAGCGGCTACACTGCACCCTGCGTGCCCGAGGTTCCTGCACCTTGATGACAATGGGGCAGTCTGCACCGGGACACAACTGCAACTGGAAGTGACTCTGCAGGTCAGGGCAAGAGAGATGAAGATTAGGTAACACATAAAGTCAAAAATGGACAGATGAATCATTAGGATGACTTTTACAACTGTCTACCCTTGGACAGAGCTGAGTTCCTCTGGATCAACCTCTAGCTGTAAGATCAAAGTCCACCCAAACTAAACAAATCCAACAAAAATGACATAAAAAGCAGGTGCACAGACCAACTTTTGACAGGAAATTGTTTTGATCAAAACTTAATATTATCCATTATCAAGCGTTACAGGGACTTTGTTTCTGGAAAGGTGTGTTGAATTTGGAAATGTAATTTTTTCATTGTTGTATTACAGTCAGTGACCATTTCCCTTCACCACTATTGTAGGCAGACACAAAGAATTCTGTGAAATTTCTCGTCCATGTGCTTTTGAAGTCTCATTTATTATACATGTAGACCTATCTGAGTAAACACAGAGATATGAACGCACCTCGACATAGTCTCTGAAGAGGTAGCGTCTGTATTTGTCCTTCAGCTCCTCTCCTGGCAGCAGTGGCAGGACAAAGTCTTCTGGCATCTGCAGGGAACAGTCCTGAGCCATGCATGAGATACCTGAACACACATGCAGAAATGTAAAAAAACGCCCCACATGCAAGCACACACACACACACACACACACAACCACATAGAGTCCTAAATTATTGGCAAAGAGACCTCCATCAACCTCTCTTTGTTTACCAATTCAAAAATACAAGATAGCTTCAGCTGTGTGGGCTGCTTTTTAATGTTTCAGTGATGCTGAAGCTGAATTTGGATCATTACAAATGTGTCCTTCACACAACCTGATAGAGAAATACTTATCAAGATAACGAGGACTTGACTATGTGGGACCAGCGTTAGACTGTTAGAAGGAGGCATGTAGACATACAACAGATTGCTGCATACATACAAACACACCGAAATTCGAAACCACTTGAGCTCCCACACACTCTCAACTACAGGACAGAGATTCTCGTAAACTTTATGTACTTTACCACATATAGACTATACTTTAGAAAAACTTCAAACTGGTCTGTGTACACACCCACACACCCATCTGCTCTCCTGCTGACACATGCACACACTCCAGACACACACTAATAATCAGGCTGTAGGGGCACTGGTAAGTTTAACACCAGATGGGAGTCATCAAAACCTCATATTACACCTCCCTTACTTTCAAAGTCACAAGTCAGTCTTGGAGAGTGCACACACAGAAACACATAAACATGCCTGTACACAAACATTCAGCCAGGATCTGAAGTGTTTTCTGCCATTAACAAAAATATTAAATTGCTGATTAGCTAATCCTGTTAAATTAAATACCAATCTGCACACCCTGCTAGTCTGGCAGCAAATCACTGACTTCAGTGAACAAAGGGGAAAAGAAAAGCTGATGACTCTCTGAGCAGACACACCAACACATATATACAAGGACCGATTATAGAGATACATGAGAACACACTGGGGAACTCAGATCAAACACTGTAGCTCGCCCACTCTAACACCAGATTTGATGACTACACAGATAACACACAAACACACTGTACTCACCCACTCCCATGCCGTCTTTGACTAGTACAGTGCAGTGCTGCTCCCAGCATGCTTTGCAGAAGGAGTGCTGACAGGGCAGTGCCAGCAGGGAGTCTCTCCGTACGACCTGTAGACACACACCACACTGGAGGGACTGAGGGGCCTAAACACACAAACACATAAATCAGTTAAACACCAACAAATACACAATGCACTCAAGAGTTCAATCTACATATGAAATAATGTACTATGCTTGTTAAACAGCACAATCAAATCAATAGGTGAGATCTCACACTTTGTATTTTGAAAAACATGACCCAGTCCTGCAAAAGCAGTTAGCGCAAAAGGTGAATTATTATCACACAAGCACTTTATATTGATTCCAGTTTCTTCCTGTTGAGATGTGACTTACGTTCACTACATAAGTTGTGCATTGTTTGCTTATTACACAGTAATATGTTTATGTTTGCGCTTCCTGAACAATGATCTTGAAACCAGTTTCACGTTCACTGAGTCACCTAGAACGTGGACTCCTTGCACATGTAAACATTAAAGCTGATTTTCACTCACACTGAATGTGGCCAAGTCAAAGCATATATTTGTGATCTGTTACTCACAGTGACTGATCTGCAAGTGCTGCTGGGCTGAACCAGAGCGTCTGACAGCAGCAGAGACGAGTTGGACTTATACCTGTCAGGAACACAAACAGAATCAGAAACAATGTGGGGAAGCGAGAAATAAAGTACCTTGCACAAGAAGAAAAAGTTAAGACAATAAGAAAACAGGTGAGATATAACCAAACAGTGCAAACAGGAGAATAAGAATAGACCGAGAGAAAATATTAGCATAGATGCAATTAAAAAACAGTAGCTGCAAAGGAGAAGACACATACCTGTCCAGTATTTGTGAAACCTGCCAGTGAAAATGCACTAGAATCAATTTTGCTACTGCTGGCAAAACCTGAGAGAAAAAGACAACAGTGACAGGCTGTTTCTTGGATATTTCAAAACAATGTAATGTGCTTTAGTAACAGATGAGTGATGCCCGTGGATAAAAGCTGACACTACAACTAATGAGCTGGATTTTTTAACAAAAGGCTGCACCGATTTTATCAACACCTTTTGTGTTTCTATTAATTATCTGCATAAAATAATGAAATATAGTTTAGTCACTGATTCCCCTGTTGTTCAACTGATGTATTATCTCAGCAGAGGCTGTTCAGTGAGTAAAGTGGTGAGTTGGGAAGAGAACTCAGACTATTTAGGATTACATCAGCAAATCACCAATACAGGCTGGATATCAAGGGTTTGTATTAACATTAGAGATGAGAAGAGCCTACAGGTCAATGATTCAAGTCCAGAAAAATGACTAAGTGTTTCATTCATTTGCCCACTACCATCAAGAAACACACAAGTGCTAACACTGAGCAGCTCCCATGTGTGCTTACGTGCAACTAATAGTAACAACATGCACACTCAGCAATATTAGCCCAAATAAAACAGCAAAAAAAAAAAATAAATTAAGCATGAAGGGCCATATTTAAGATAATGTGAGGCAGCCTCCTTCAGCCCAGAGTGTAAGAATGTATAAATATTAACTATAAGGACTCTTCATGCACCAATAATTGGCTTTGGGTTACTCTGAAAACTCACTAAATGACTATTACAGCTGGGATATACTTCAATTGGTAAAAAGATGACTGTATATCATCACAGCACCGAGTCAAATTCACTCAAGATACTCAGTAAAGACTGCGACAAACACATTAACAAAATGTGACAATTTATCTGAAGTTAAAAACACATTTTATCAACACGCTGTCTGTGCCCAATTTAATTTCAGATCCTGCTTTTGCAAAGACACCATCAGAATATTTAATTTTCTTCACCCAGTTCTGACAGCACAGAATAAAAAGAATCCAGCTGCGCTCACCTTCATTGCAGCAGCCACAGTGTTAACTTCCTCCGTCAACATAATCTGACTCTCTTTGTAGGTCATACAGGTGAACTGGTACTCCTCTGGGTCAAAGGAGTCAGCGCTCTGTTGCTCCACGTCACTGGCTACACCCTCATAGTAGCTTGCGATGTCAGCCTGGTCCTCCTCCTCTCCTCCATCGTCGTCATCCTCCTCTTCTTCAGAGTTCACCCCGAAGTCTTCCTCGTTGCTGTCTGACGCTTGGCTGTTCATGTCCACAGACATCCAGTCGACTGATTTAATCACCCGGACAGGTAGACGGCCCGCCTACCTGTCGGATTCTACTGGTTCGATTGGGTCAAATGGCTCGTGTTTTTCCCCCCTTTCCACCTGCTTGTGTCACCCTGCCTTCCTGTCCGCGCTCAGCAGCAGCGGAAGAAGCAGAAGAAGTCACACTCCCCGTCACTCATTTGGAAAACTGGTTAGAGGGTGACCTGATGAGAAAAAAAAAAAGCCTAGAGAGGAGAAGAGGAATGAGAATGAAGAAAATGGGAATCAGAGGAGATGAGAAGAAAGAAACATGAGAGCAAGAAAGTAGAATGGGACAAATATGGGGATGAGAAAGAAGGAAGTGGAGGAAGAAATGAGAAGTGGGGAAATAAGAAAGAAATGTTAACTATTACTCCTTGCACATGTAAACAATAAAGCTGATTTTCACTCACACAATGGATGTGACCAAGTCAGCAGTGTCACATCTACAGTAGGTGCACACACAATTAATTAAAAAAAACATATCAGATAACACAAACGTTAACAGCTAACAGATGAAGGGAAATGTCAACTCTCTACATGATCCTGATACATGTGAGTAATATTATGACATTGTTCTAGGGAATTTTTTGAGTCAACGGCTGACGTGAAGATGCATTTAGCCACAACATACCACTGATACTGACAACGCAATGATCCTCAGCTCTACTGAAAGCAAATGTCCATTAACATCTCTAAGGTAGTGCAGTGCTGGAGGGAATCTCAAAATAATCATGCAGACTAAAAGCAATCTACATTAGCATTACAGGGGAGGTTAATAGGGTCTACTGAAGACAAGGATACTTTCCACAGGCACTAGTTCAAAGCTTTATCCATTAAATATCTGAGACAAAGTTGTATGTCTTATGGTACAAACCCCAAGCTAAAATAAATTCTAAAATAAAATATTTTTGTGTTTTTCCTTACTGGTCATTTTTGACAGTGGAGGTAGAGATTCTGAGACAACCAGAATTCCTAAAATGTTAAAGCTCCATGACAAACTGCACAAAACAGGCTTACAAGAATAAAATGCTACACAATAAGCAGAAAATACCTAATCCTATTACTCATTCGTTTCCCACAGTATAGCACAGCACTGTGTTTTCTCGATATATTATAGCTTTGCTTTATTAGAGGAAAATGTAGTAGAAATTGAGTGACAGACAGATTATGATAGACTGCATCTGACTTTATAAATCTACTACTCTTTGACAGGCATTTTATTAAAAAGTTTGACTGGAAGGTAAAAGAGAATCTTAATATTCCTTTCTTACTGTGGAAGGTAGACAAAAATGCTAGCTTGCTGACTAAAGCCCCTCAAAAACAGCAGAGCTGGTACTTCACAGACTTTACAGAGTTTTATGACAAAATCTCCCCATTGTTTTGAAACCCAATGTAATAAAAACACATTTTGAGTTCACTACTGTAAAGACTTTGTTTTAAACCTTGTGCAAAGTAGAGGATACTAATTTCACCACAGACAATCACTGAAGTCTATGGTTTATTTATTTTCCACAAATAATATATGTCAACAGAAAACCACCAGGTATGAAGTGGAGGATGAAAACATTTCTTTTGTGTTCAGGAGGAAAACAAAAATCTACCCTTTCTTCTTAGCAGCTGACCTTAACTGTACTTAACTTTTTTTTTGCAGGCTAGAAGATAGCTCTACCTACCCCACACACCATGACACCTACTGTATTTCTATGCAATGAACAATTAACATCCTCCTACTTACTTCCTTTCAAAAATAATCCACTTCTCCCTCTTCTCTCTTTCTGTGACCCTACTTTTGTTCACTGCGTCTTCCTGTAGCTTTGGGATGGAGCTTCACATAGGCAGGATTTAAAAATCAGCTCATACTGATACACCCTGTAGTTTTCAATCCTACAGTACTGTTGGTCTATTAAACACATGCAGGACACAAGGCAAGGGTTAAGGCTTAATGTCACGGTTTAAAGGATTAGGTGAAGATGTTTTAGCTTTGAGGATGAGAGAAACACACGGCACATAACCGTTAGAAAGTTGTTGGCAAACCCAGCAGCAACAATGGACGCAGAAAGGAAACACAAAAAGCCTATGTGAGTTGGAACTAAACCAAAAATAACTGCAAGCACAGATCAGCAAAGCAGTGATGCAGGATTACATGACCAGAATCATTATATAAATGACTGCAAAGAGTTGGCCAGTGCAGTTTTGTAATGACATGAGGGATTTTTTTTTTTTTTAAATCTTGTGAAACATGGTAGAACATTTCTGTGTCCAAAATACAGGAGTCTGACTGCAGCACTGACCTTCCTCTTCAAACCTGGACAGGACTCAATATTAACTGTCATTCATCTGTCTAACAATAAGCATAAAGTCCCTTTCTAGGGAAAAAGGCTTTGGGGGAAGTAAGTTCCCTGCAGCATCAATGTCATGTTGTCAGAGTGGGGCTTCCTCATGTTCACACAGTTTGTCACAGTCCACATTGTGTTTTTGGACACGGCTCATGTCTCTAATCCACGTAACACGGGTAATAAAACGGGAAACTTGCGGTGGTGATGCACAAACTCTGACACGACAGAAGATAAGCGGTCTTATTTCGGAGTTGTGGCCGCTACAGGCAACAGACACCGGATGAAAACAGTTCGTTGGCACCGGGGCTCAAATGTGACTTCGCAAATATCCACTTAGATAGAAACTAGGTGAGCCGGGGGAAGCCTGCCAGCCGGCTCCGGTGCCAGCCCAGTGACAGACCGGAGCTCGCATTCCGCCCGGTCCAGGCTAAAAATAGGCAGAAAACTGGGTGACACACATCTTGCTAGGCTAATGTATCACCGCGACTCAGCACGGGTTTGATAACACGTCCCGGGGAGGGGGGTGGAAAAGCGTAGGGGTTCGGGACGAGATGAAGCAACGTAAAATCCAGCTCGGCTGGGGCTGGACATCGGGATTTGGGTCCGACTTCGGCGCAGAAACCGAAGCAGAGTCAAACCCACCGCTGATGAACCGTTAGCCGGATTAGCTCGCTGGCTAACGTGCTGATAATTACAGCAGCAGCGAGGTACCGGCGGTTTGTCGAGCTAGGCTGCCAGGTGCTGTCGGGACACACTTTTAAAAGGTTTTCAACAAAAAGTCACATCGACAGTTGACGATATAAGCGCCATCAAAGTTAACCACCCCCTCGTCGTTCTGCCCGGCTGTGTCTCCGCCTCTCACACACTCTAGTCCGGGGATTGGGATGTAAACAAGGCCCTCTGGAGCTCGGGACTACACACACACCTTTAAACAACCGCCGCGTTCATTTTCTCCGGTTCAAGTCGGTTCTGTTTACCTGTCGGAGAAGCCGCAGCTCGGCCCGCGGTGACACGCAGAAGTGCTTTTTGCGTGAGGAAACCCAAAGAGCGACTTTGACTGTGTCCGCCTGACTGGTGGGCGGAAGATAGACCGTTACAGAGGTACTTATCAGTGACGTCACGTCCGGGTTTCTCACTCCAGCCTCCTCTGTCCTCTCCTCCGGGGAAGATGCAGCAGCAGCAGCAGCAGCTGCAGGCCAGGTTTTACAGCTGGCCATTAATACTTCATCAGTTTTGTTTTGCATGGAGGAGCACTATCTTTTCTTTTTTTTTTACGTTTGTACAAATACACTCCAACAAATATGAATTTTATTGTGCATTATTTGTCTCTAGTTGCAGGGTTCGAGTTTTTAATGACGCCTAATTAAAAAATAAAAATAAAAACTGAAGAAAAAATGTTTGCAAAATGCTTCCCCACTATGGCCCCCACTATACATGGCTGTTTCATTATGTCCCTATAGGCAGTCAGAAACCACACACAACTCAGCAGCAGAATGTGAATACTTGCTAGATGTTTACAAGAATAAACTGATCTGAGAAATGAACTGAAGAAATTTGTTAAGACTGCACTTTACAACAAACTAAACCAATAAGGGCATTAGAGCCAGGCTTTGGCACAGGGTCCCCCTACATGATAAGACAATAAGATGGTGGACCTGTAACGGTACAGGATGGCCTGTAACTTTTAAGTGTTGCAGCTCCACAACCACATAGAAACATTGCACGCAAAATGTTTTACCTCTGAAGGTAAAGCATTGATGGCTTTATAAACTATTCATCAGCCTTTGCTCTTCTCAGCAGCTCCTGAGAGAAGCACAGGGTTGAGCCCCTTGGGGTGACTAAATTGGTAATTGTTCTTGAATTGCTGAGAAGAGATATACAACAGCGCATATTGCAGCAATGTTTTAGCAAAGTATCATTTGCATTTACCTGTTACTGATGCAAAATTACACACTGATTATTTTGAACAAACCGTGCAAACTAGATTTCATAGAGAAATAATTTAGTTTTTTAATAAATAAAATAAACCTGGGGGTGGTCCAGCAGTTATCCTGGACATCTGCTTGTTCTGACAACCAAAAAGATATGAAAAGAGATTGTGTTGCTGAGGGTATGACTCTGCCCTGTGTGTGTCGTAGGCAGTTGCATACAATTTGCTGCCTCAAAACCTGTAATTTAGTTTTTCATGTACAGGCAGCTATATTTTTCAGTCTTATACACACACATTCAACTGTCAGCGTTGTAGTAAATAAAAAGGTTTAGAGAACTTGTATTAGGTCTGTATGTGTCTCTGAATCCTGCTTCGCTCAGCAAAAACCAAATCCCCATATGACTAAAAAATGAAGGAAATGAAAAAACAAAAATAGAACAATGGACAGTGAATATTACTTGTTTCCTGAGGTTGTGAATCTGTTAAAAAAAAAAAAAAAAAATCAGTATAACAAACAGAAAGCACATTCTATTACAGTTGATTTACAAGACGACAATTTTTATTTTCTTCTTACTCATATTTAAAGCATTCTTACAAAAATACTGTTCATACAAAAATTGTTTACTAGCTCAAATACAGTCATCATCTGCTGCATATAAACACAGACACAAGGTGTGATACAGTGACCAAAGTGTGAAAGAGCCAAGTGTGAAAAAGACGCTGACCATGACAACCGATCTGGCCAAATACACATTAAACAAGTAAACCGCCAAAGTCTCAGGAACCCAACATGGAAAAATAGAACATTTACAAGTGCTATATTTGTCAGAAATCAAGACAGAGCACATGAGCTAATAAAATAAACAATTGTTTAGTGAGTTTCATATTTTACCCTCCTAAAAATGATGACACGGCTCATATGTTTCTCTATCATATAGGAGCACAATACGCCCCACAAGCAGCTACATGGTGATGGTTTGTTACTTCCTCTCAAATGTCACGACCTGATCATACAAAAGTTTCAAAATGAAAACATAACTACATGTTTATGCTTTCAGAGAGTCGAGTCATACAACGAACAGTCATTACAGCAATAGCTGCCCTACATTTGGTTCGGCTGGCATCCCACTGCTTATATGGGATTAAACAGTAGCATGTGGTGGAATGACTGTAATAATAACTGCTAGTTTTTACGTATTTGCAGTTTCTGTTTCAATTCAGCCAATGCAAGACATGAGGAATGTGTGTATTACCCAGTATTTTTGGCAGTGTTGTTACTATACATGTTATTTCATTTACTTTACCCACAAGTCTTCAAGTCAGCAAAAGCAATATTCGTCTATTGAACTGAAATAAAAACTACACCCACCTGGCTCAAAACAACACTGTATTGGTCAGATTTTGAAATGCACCCACTGAGTGAATCACAGCTGTCTGCATAAAACCTCCAGCACAGTGTTCTCCTGTGTACTGTTGTACAGGATATTGATGGACACCTCCCTGATCTCACAGTCATGGGTTTGGTCTATCCAAGACAACCTGTACTGCAGAAGAGCACACACATCAGCTTGTTGGATTTGATATCGACCATGCATATAGTGGTGAACTGGCACGCACTGCATCATTAAGCTCTGCTACAAAAAGCTAGCACATGGGAATAAGTATAATGAGAGTGGAGCAGGTTTAATGCATGCCTCTCCTAGTGTTACTGTCAAAGCTTTCAGAGTTCACCAGACGAGCTAAAATTATTTGAAATCTTTTGCACTTGAAATACATTCTGTTTTAACGGTATGTGAACAAGTAAATATCAGGAGTAGTCTATCAAGTATGTTTTTTAAAAAGTGGAACCAGTCTTGATTTATCAAAACTTTATATGAATGTGGTTTTTGGTGTCTGATATCAGACTTTCTCAAAGGGGAACAAATGTTTCTCTTGTCCCCTCTTCTCTCGTTTAGTTGTCTTCTTTTTCAATCTATTGGAGCTGCCTCCTTCCTCCTCTGTCTGTCTGTTTTGGGGCCAGGACATAGCCAGAGTCTCAGATGCCGTCTTAGCTCCAGGACTTCCACCCTCAACCACTTCCTCATCAGACGAAAACCCAGCAGTGTCACCTCCGTGAGCAAGGCTCCCCAGACCCTGGTTCTTCTTGCTGTATCGCTGTTTAAGCCTTTCTCTGATGAGGAGCCCTTTCACCAGCAGTGTCCAGTTGGAGACAGCCCTCTTTTCTTTTTTCTGGAAAGTGAAGTTAAAGAGAATATGATGTGGGGCTTTGGTGCTCACAACTTACATAACTGGTTGCAATCCAGTAGTTTCATCCAGTATCCAGTTTATTCCTGAATAACCCATGAAAGTTCTGTTTCCTATAAAAGAAAATGCATGTGTTGGCATATACACACACACACACGCACACACACACACCTCTTTCTCCTTTTGTTTCTGAAGCTCTTGTTCTTCCACCCAGGCGGCTCTGAGAACCTCCTCGTGTTCCTCACACACAATGTAGCCATCAGTCCTGACACACACACAGAAAATAAATGTTACAAACCCTATTCATCGAGAACAATGCAGTTAAACATGGAAACTAATCAGCTAATCAAGCTTTGATATCAAAACCATCTTAGCAATAAAGCCACAGTCAATTTAAAACCCGAGAAATAAGGGATCACAGGCAACACTGATACAAGTATGTGAGAGCAAACGGTAGATTATGTGTTTGCACACCAACACATAATGGAAACTTTTCACAAACCAATAAATAGAGGTCACTGACATGCGTCTGTACTGTTCATGTTCCCCTACATCATTTCATTTAACTGATCCCATCCTAGTGTGAGGTTTCTCAGTGGCATCTTACACAGCGTGTGAGTATCCCCCATGGAAGTCAAAGCCTGTGACCGCAGGGGCGGCCTCCATGTTCAGCTTCTTGGCCACGCGGTGCAGGTTGGGCAACCGGATGTGGACGCAGCCCACCGGTAGCATACAGGGCTTAAACAGGTAGACATTACCGTAGTCATTACGGGGAACCTGAAGCGAACACAGACAGACGGTGGGTAAATTACTGGACTATGCTAAGAAATTGACAAACAAAACCTTCACATATGTGGTATTCCCTATTTACATATTATTATAAATGTAAAAGCTTTGGGTTTGGTCTTATAGGTGGAAAAATAAGTTAGTTTAGTAAATTTCTGCTGATTTCGTCATTTCTAAGCACATGTTTGACTTTGTTTTTTTCTGAAATTACTGGCAATATTTGGCAAAGACAGCTACCTTCCCATCAACAGCTATTGGCGGCTGGTACTCTTCAGTCTGCCATTCTCCAAACAGAGGCAGATCATTTTCATTCTTCAGCTCAGACATCATCCTGGCCTTACGAGAGCGGTTAGAGAAACCCTTCACCATCTGACAGAGAGGGACACAGTGGCATATGGAAAATCATTCTTCAAGTCACTGACAAGAACTTCAACAATAAGTTGCTTTTCTGATAAACCCATGACTTCTGGAGCGTCACTGCAGCAAATCCTTAAAGTAGATGTCAGCGTTTCCTCTTGGCACCAAATAAAATGCTATTACCACAAGTGCATTATTATTAAACTGCAATTCAATCCATTTCAATGTTAAAGGGAAAACTATGGTGATTCATTTTGTTAAAACTGTGTTTGGTTGTTAAATGGACATAAAGTTCAATAAGGCAACTTTGACAAGGATTTCATTCTGAGCTTAAATGCGCCTGCAGATGTTTCTCCTTTTTTGGTAACATCAGTCATAAATCCTGCAAATAAAGTCAACTGAGGAGATTTGGCTCGAGGCTATAATGGGATTAAGTTAGAGAGAAACAGAATCAACAGAAAAACAAACAAAACACAGGCATGAACTGAGAGAAAACTACTGACGGATGGAAAAAGAAAAAAAAAAGCTAAATTTGAGAAAGTATGATCTCTCACTTTGTATGGTTCCTCTCCTAGTCTGACAGTTCTGGCTTCTTTGAGCCAAGTGTCTCTGGAGTGCAGGGTGTGCACACAATCCCTAGAGAGAAAGTAACACAAAAAATCTATTTATCATGCTGAAATTCTCATTCTCATCAGGGTTTTAATGATTTTATAAGTGCAGATGTGTAGGTGTATTTCATTTAGCATGAGCAGAGCCTACCAAGCATCAACTGTCAACAGCAAATCATAACCACAGCTTCATAAAAGAGTTTAAATGAGGAAACAGCACCACCAGCTGGACATTAGTGTTCACAGCCACAATTAATTCAGACACTCAGGTTCACATTTGTCGCGGCCCATTTCAGCTGATTACAGCACCTGGTCAAATTAAAAGTCGTCTTCAGAGGGGCAGAAGTCCAGACTGAGTCTGGTCTGCCTCCCACAAGATGATCTACCCTCCCAGAGCCCAGAGCCCAGAGCTCACAGTGCACTCAGGTACTTTCACTTAACTCCTGAAGTAAAACAGGTCCAAGTTTATGACTATGATACAGCTCTTATATGACCAACAAACATCAGAGGCATCTTACAAATTGAGACTTCAAAGGCTGCAGGTCTCACAGTTAGAGGAGCCTTTGAAACGAGGACAGACCTTATCAACTCATCTGTTTTTTCTTTTTTAATGTGGAGCATGAGGCCCCTGACGTTGGTCTCATGCTCATAACATATCAATAGATGACTGTCCTACTGTACTACAGACCTGGAGTATACGGGCTCTCCTCTGCAGTATCCAAGCACAGCAGCTGTCGGAGGGTAGATAGCTTCGTACTTCAGCAGATGTCTCTTTAAGGCATACAGCGGGTGGTTCTTATACTCTACTATAGAGACCGGCAAGGGTTTGTTCAGGAGTTTATTCTGGAGCTGGTTTGGCAACAAAACAAAGACAGAAGAACACAAGTGAAATCAAATGAGGTGATGCAAACGGGACAATCCTGAAAATGAATTAACTTTTCTAAACAAAAACATCCAATGTGCTTTTGTTTTAGCCTAAAATACTTTTGTTCTGCTGAAAATGATTTAAATCCCAACTATGATACATCAGTTATGAGTGCTTATAATAATTACAATAATTTTAAGAATATGGATTTGAACTTTGGTCAACTCCTCTAAGTGAATGTGTATTAAATGTCATGTACTTTCATTATTTAACTGTGAGATGTTCCAAGTGATGCTGTTGCGTGTCGGTCAGCCACATAAATGATATTTAGCTCTTTTATTTTATTCACGTTTAAAAGCTTATAGCCTGTTTTTTCTGCTTTTATACGCTGTTTCTTGCCTCATGGTGCTTAACTTTTATCTTCCAGCCTCACAATAACTGCACACAAACAGACAAGACACAGTTTAGACTAAAACATGTTTTTGAACTACTCTGAGTACTCTTAATTAAGCATGTGCAACTAATTTAGTCTCCGTCTTCCTCTCACCTCCACCTGTCTGCCTGTCTGTCTTACCTCCTTGTCCTCCTTTATGTCCCTGTTATCCTCAGGTCCCAGGAATGGCTCCAGTGTTTCCTCCCACCAGTCTTCATCCACCCGCCTCTTCCTGGATGACGTCATCCAGGTGGGGTCGTACCTTCTTCCCAGGTCCTTCACAAACCCATCCCCGTCCACTGACACTACGTATGTCACTGGTGCTGTTGCATTCTCTGAGCAGAGGTGAGGCATCCCGACACCGTGCTCCACGTCCATGCAAACCCAGGACGATCCTGTTTGCAGATATACCTCCAACCATTCGTCGTTTCCAGGCCCATCCATCTTCTTCGCACTCCTTTGCTTTGTTCTGTTATTCTGTACTTTTTCTCCTTCATCACTATCCTCCTCGTCCTCACAGTCTTTGTCTTCCTTGACCTGTTTTTTTGTTCCTCCACTCCTTCTCTTCCGAGGTGCAGTGTTCCTGTTGGTCACGTTGGCTCTGCTTTTACCTTTCCCCACCTTCTCCTTTGTCGATTTATCTTCACCCTCTGAATCCTCACTGGCTTCCTCACTTGTTAACTGAAATTCCTCCTCGTCAGTAAGTCCTTCTTCCCCTTCGCTGTTGCTCTCCTCCTTATAGCTGACCTTTGAGGCAACACTGCGGCGTTTCAGGTTCTTTGGTTTCTGTCTTCCTGATATTACAGCATTCTCCTCTTCGTCCTCATCCTCCTCCTTTACTTCTTTTTTCTTTGCTTTTTTTCCTCCTCTAGCTCCTTTGCTCTCCCTGGATCCAGCTGGTCTCTTAGTGCCAGGAGAGACCTTCGGCTCGGGGGAGTTGGTTTCAGAGGTTTTCTGGCTTGTGTCACTCTTCCCTGAGGTACCAGCAGATGTTCTTGCCCCCTTGCTCTGGAGAGAGGACTAGATTATGTACAAATTAAAAGAATCTAAAACACACATTGAAACTAAGCAATGATTAGAGCAAGTGAGTGGCTAATATCTTTAATTTCCTTAGGGAACAGAATTCGGCACCCTGATAGTACGGTAGAGTGTAGACAGATACTCAAAGGTGTGATTAGTCCAGAGGACTCTTCTAATAGATGACTAGGATGTTTTATGACTTTCAGCTGTGTCCACTAACATGACTGAGTATGAGGGTAAAGTCAGACTTCTCTGATTTCTGTAATTGCATCAATATGATCTAAAAGGATAAATCAAAGATTGTCGGTACCTTTGCTGATGGGGGTTTGAGAGGAATCGGCTGCAAAGAAAGAACTAATCGGCAAAAGAGCTGCAGAGACCTCAGGACCAACAGGAAAAGCTGCATTAAATAAAAAAACAAACAAAACAGAGATATAATTATTTATCTAATCTATTCTTCTTTTGTGGGTTGATCTAAAGGCCATTTCAGGCTTAGTAAAATAGTCTACTCTTGTTGCAGACTACCAACATGGGTCATCTCCTGGTGGTTTCTTGCTGAGAGGCTGGCCAGGCGCCTCTCCAACAGAGCCTGGGGGTCCGGACGCTCCTCACAGGGCAGACTGGGGTTGAGGGTGAATGTTGCTCTAAACCTGGAAAGGAGCAGGGAGGGAGGACAGGAGCGGAAAATTGTTTTCTATAAATTATTTCACAAACCTTTTCAAAAATTCTTTACAAAAGGTTATTTCAGACAGCACTAAACATGTTCCAACACACAAAAATGTGACGAGCACACACCATTTGAGCAGTCCAGAGAGGTAGTTTTCATCCATGCGTTCTTTGGCGACTATGGTGAAGCGAGCAGGCACCAGCGACAGAGTGACGGCCAGCAGGTCTGGTTCACTGCACAGACGGTTGCGGAACATGCCGCTTGCTATGAGGCACATGAGGTGGACCTGAGACAGCAGTCAGAGGTTAGCAGCTGACCAAACTCCCTCTGAGGTGACGTCAAATCAGGAACAAAAGACGCAGCATGAAGAAAAGCATCAAAAAGGCTAAAGAAGAACACAGATGTGTGTTTTCACCTTGTGTGTGTCTTCCAGCACGTCTTTCTTATATCGGTTCATCATGCGCCTCAGATACGTCTCAAACTCTGCCTGTTTCTTTTGCCTGGTCAATGAGAAATAATGATCATTAGAATTACAACAGATCTAAAATCAGTATTTACAAACTTGCACTTGACACTAAAACAGACAACAACTACCTTTGGTATATGCTCATATTTATGTCATTTTACCTTAGTTAATTATCATTGATTAACCTCTCTCTAATTAGAATTAGGCTCAAATACAAATAACACTTTTACATTGTACCTGGATTATAACTCTATTCATATACATGCTATATATAACCAAAAGTTCATTCTTGGTCAATTATTTAACATAATTAAATTACGGTAAATGTGATTATTTGTAAATAACATAATTAAGATGAATAGTGTTGTTTACGGTCATGCAGACATGTTCACTTACTTCTTCCTGACTTCTGGAGTCTCGATCTCAATCTCTACTGGCTGAGAGGGAAGGATGGGTTCTGGTGGTTCAACTGGACCCAGAGGCTCAGCTAATTCTGATCAACACACACATTCAGTCCAGTTTGTCACTTCTATTTCCCACTGTTATCCCAACATGCTATATCGCCTGTCAAAAACATGTTTTCTAACATTCTCATCTTTCTATATAAAATAAAAAAACGTAATCAATCAAAGTACGATCACACACAACAAGCTAATAACATTTTCATTGATCCCTCAACTTGCCTTCCACTTCCTCCCAATCGCCCTCATCTTCCTCACTGTCCTCATCCTCCTCTTCTTCTTCTTCTTCTTTCTCTGGTTCTCTGGTGTTCACAGTGACCACAGGTTTTGCTGAAGTCTCCATGTCAAAGTCGTCTTCACTGTGAGTCTCCTCCTCCTTTGCTGGTGACTGGAAGTATTTACTGGTTTTGACAGCAGTGATGTTTGTGGATGCGGAGGAAGAGGTGATTCCTGCTGCTTGTCTTGTGGAGTAACGTGACCTGGGTTTGACCTTTCGCTCAAGCTTGTCCTCTGTCTCTGTGATGCCACCGGCTGGATGACCAGAGCGGGAAAAAACAGAACAAGTTGTTAAGTAACGAAAAAGAAAGAAGCTTAAAATGATCGGTTTTGGTTTTCACTCTTCTCACTTTTTCTTGCCTTATAGAGTTCAAGTCAGGTCAAGAACCTTTACTGTCATTTTAACCACGTAGAGTAAACATAGTCAATAAAAGAACATTCCCCAGGAACCACAGTGTTACATAAAAACAACACAAGAACTATACAGGACTACGTGATACACATATCGAACACTGTGAAGTACTGTGAAGCCCTAAGCTCCATAAAGTGCATGTGTATGAGCAGATACTACATGAGTTAAAAATCCTTGTACCTTAAAGCTGCTCTGTTTGCCACTAATGAAACACCACATATACATATATATACAGATATACATTGTTTAGATGATGAAAAGTCACAACAGTACATTAGTGGTGGTGGTTGGACTCCCCCTCACAACAGAAAGCAGAAAAGTCTTATGTTCAGTAGAAACAGTAAAAAGGCTGAATAACAGAGACACAAATGTGATTGTGGTTAGTGATGGCTGAGAATGATGCAGCACTCAGGGTGTATTCAAAAAGGGAGCACACAAACAAAACACAATTCATGTTTTGATGAAGTGGAGCACAGATGTGCATCTGGGCCGACGGATCCACTCTGGTAACCATGCACATCACTCATCCACACACCTGCATGCTAGCAGCATGGGAAGTGTCTTTCTGGTGGCAACAATAACAAAACACAACAAAACAAAATAAAACAAAAACAAACAAAACGACACTGTATTTATTTCTGTATATTTAACCAATGAAAACTTTTTTGACAGGTATGAAACATATTGAATTAATTCTAATACTGGAAATAATTTACTATTCGCCTTAATTTGAATAATATGATGATGGTGCTATTTTGCTAATGAATCTCTCCATGCAAAATTGTTTTGTTTTGTCTTACATCATTGAGGAGTTTTGTCTACCGACAGTGGAACCATAATAACTGCATGTCTCATGGTTGCTGTATCACATAAACACATGGTTTTAGATAAACGTGTGTATTTGTTGACCTCACAAACACACAAAAACCCCCAGAACCAGCCAATAAGATGATGCGTTTAGGAGAATAAAGGAAAAGACAAGCTCAGTGTGGACCAACCTTTCTATAGAGATCAATACTCGTTAGTTACATCCCATTGAGTTATTGGTGCAAACTGGCCACATCCTTTGCAGGATGAGAAGTTTATTTAATAGTAAATAAAGATCGATATATCAATCCTGACTTTTCATACCTGCATCTTTCACCCTGGCTCCTGCTCTGGCCCCGCTGCTCTCTGCCTTCACCGTCCGCTTCACTTTCTTTGTCTCTGCACACTTTCTGCTCTTGGCCATGCTGCTTTTATTTCTCCCCTCAGTCACAGTCGGTCACAACAAACCCGAGGCCGTCAGACAGCTCTCCACACGGGGCTTAGTGTAAGCGCAGGGACGCTGCACTTACCCAACATTTCAACCTGCAGGCTGCAGATTTCATAACACACGAACCTGCGACCCGGTTGTTTTGGAGCCAGGGCTCTTGCGTCATATCCGCCCCCTGCTTCTTCTACGACACCGCTAATGTTGCACTTCCTTTCTTCTTGAAACCCCCAAGTGCTTAAAGCTGACACCGAAGCGCTGTATAGGAATACACAGTTTGTGTCCGAGTGTTGTAATACCACATTTTGTACAGTAAGGGGCGCTGTTGTGTTATATTAACACACGAAGCCCTGTCTGTGTCTGTTGCAGCTCCTGATATTAAAATGCCATCTCGAGCTCAGGCAGATTTTTCTGTGGCACATTAATAACTATATTCATTCTGTTTCATAGAGGAGCCACTTACACAGAGATGTGTCATATTTACACTACTTCTCAATCTTCTGTTTGAAGCATTCATGTAAAACAAATTCACACACTAACACAGAGACTGAACCAGTTTGTGCCTTTTTTTTATTGAATTTATTGTTAAAAATAAACTCACATTTCCTGTTTACTGCCACTACATGAATGCAACGTACTGAAACTAATATTTCAATTCAATCTGTACTTGTTGCTGCTTTGAACATTATATTGTTACAACTAAGAAAAACAGCACAACACATATTCACTGAAAGTGATAGATTATTCATGCTGGTTTCTGGTTACTGTCAGCACCACAGTGAATGGAAACCAGTAGCTGTTCTGAATGGAAGAAAAACAGTGATATACTTTGAATGCCTCATTTAAATGCTGTGAAAGGTGTGGAAGATGTTATGCAAACTTTACTTTAAAGTTTTGAAAAGCCAACTTTTAAAATGTCAGTGTCACAGCCCCATGAAGTTTCCTTACATGATTTTGTTATGTGAATTGTAACAGAGCAGGTGTTTGTGTCACGTCCACTTTTGTTGTGAATGCTTTCCCTTTTTAAATCTCACAGTCGGTGCATGTCAAGTAATAATCAGACAGAAAAGACAGAGCATCCAGGACTGAAAATAAGCATCACAGGCAGAGTAGCTACTTTATATTCCCACCTACATGACAGAAGCAATTGGAAAAGATTTAGATCTTGATCTATTGCTCTTTTTCTCAAATTTTAACCCATGAATGTATTTTATAGTGGGGCATCTCACTGTGATAGAAGTGTGGTATTTCTTTATTTAAGGACTAAGGACGTTGCTTTTCCAAATGTTATTTCAAATGTTTTCTGTGCAGAATGTGTCTTCAGACGCAAAGATGAGCCTCTGGGTGCTGATTCTACTCAGCTGTGGAGGTTTAAACATTTTGTTTGTTTCTTGGACTTTATGTATCACAATGTCTCAGTCACATCATTAACAAAAATAACTTCTTTTCGATTCATATCACATTTGCACAGGTTTTATCACAATACTCTCAGGAGGACATCAAGCTGTAAATTAGATTCAGATGTGACTGCTGTTATAAGCGTCAGCCTTGTCCTGGGAGTTTACTGTCTTCCACCCAGAGCATGCTGAGATCCTGTCTTCATCCCATTGGGACCCTGAATAAGAGTTAAATGATAAAAGACCATGACTGAATGAATTCTTTATCTTGTTATTTTGTGACAGGTCTGTGCGATTACCCTGAAACCAGTTCTGCCTCTTCACTCCCGATCAATTTGGTTCATTTTAGCTCAATTTAATTTTCATTCTGCACTGTTGTGATCCGTATCGATCATGTTGGGATTCTGTGGCAGATGTGTGCGTTTCACTTCAGAGAGCCGTCTGTCAGCTGATACTGTCAGACAGTTTCAGACTGACTCGCTGCAGTAGGGGCCTGATGGGACCAGGGTACATTTCTGCCCTGAGTGTGTGTATGTGTGAATCACACACCATAGATAGGCATAAATACATATCACATGCATACACATAATGACTGGATGTTTATGTGTGCAGTGCATGTGCTGTACCTCCCTATTTATGTGTGATTGTGTGACAGGTTTTCGCTTCATGGTCTCCTGAATGTTTGCATGTGCATCAAATTTCTCTCTGCGAATATGTCACTAACTAAAAGTGTATATATACATGTACAGAGTGTGTGTGTGTGTGTGTGTGAGATAACAGGGTTTGAGTCCACGGTCCAGTGTGCTGGGCTCCCAGCGCGGTGCATGGCTTCCATCCCTATATGAACCATCATTACAGTCAGATAGGAATAAAAAGCCATACAGCGCACTGAGCATTGGGAGAATTGGATTTTACAGAGCAAGGACACACACATTCATATTCACATGCATGTGTACACACACACACACACACACACACACAAATACAGATGACACATTGAAAGATATTCTGATATAAAACCCTTGGGTCCTGAAGGCTGGAAAACAGAATAAAGAATAGGCAAAGAACACAAACACCCAAAGAACTGCCGAGAGGTGACGCTGGGCCCTACATACTGGGTGTATGTGGGAACACACCATCATACCAGTCAACTGATTGATCAGAAGACAGTAAGAGTCAGACTCCTCACGAAGGACTGATGCCACCTAGTGTTGAGATGTGCCAACACATTCGACATCCATTTTTTTTATCCCGTGTTGTGTCCAAGGCAGCTGGTTTTCCAAAGATGCAGCTCTTGACTCACAATGAACAAAATGTAAGGAATCCTGACATAGCTTCAGACACCTCCATGTTTTTGATGGCATAGTAACAGAAAGTCCTTTTTGGTATTGGATTACTGCACGTCTGTCTTCTTCCTTCCCTCTATGTCCATAGCACATATTAAACTTTATCTCCTCATCACTTTCCTTCCCCTCAAAGGCTTTTCCAAAGGCACAAATAACACACATACATACATGTTGTGACAATCAGTCTACATACCTGTTTCAATGGATGTCTAACATTGAAAAAGAAAGAAAACATTTATTCATGTGTACAACATTCATTTGAAATATGTGGCATTACTTTCCTCCTTGGCATCACGTACCTGCGAATATTGGAAATACAGTTCAGATCTATATCATCTACAAGTGTTGGTCACGTTTTGTTTATTTTCAACATATGATAAACCATCCAAATACTCTAAACTTCAAAACTCCAGACTCTTTTATAGTTTTTCAGTAAATCAGATTCAAACACAGCAGTAACTGTGTTCATGGGACTGTGAAACGATCACACCTGTGCCACACAGACAAACATAAATCAAGTGTTGGTGTGAATCCAGCTATTGTGACAGAATTAAACGAGCTCCTTTGAGTTTTCCTCAAAGAAGCACCTGTTGTCCTCTGGAACAGGAGCTGCATGTTGCAGACACAGTAGATATAGAACAAGTTCTACTGATTATATTTAACCTGTGTGACAAAAACCGCCTCTAACAGTATGATTTCACTTGTCTCACAGAACAACCACCTTGACGGGAAAAGAATATAAAGACTAAGAGCAACATTTCTGCAGTGAAGGTTAAGTTTTGTGCTCCAAGTGAAACATGGAGCAATAATCCTTCTCTTCTGCCTGAAATATCCTGTTCTGTCCTGCATTCTCGGGCCTTATAAGCCCCAGGAATGATTTGGAAAAGGACTGAGAATTTGGCAAGTGGCTGCATTAAAATCAGACACCCCTTCGCCACCAGCCTCCTCCCTAAATCTCTACAAGTCTGGAGTAGATACGGTATTATTGTTTTCCACAGATGTAAAGCCTGAGAAACCATCCCTGTCGCGCTCTAAGAGGCTTCACAACTTCAAGGAGCGGATATGAAATAAATCCAATTACCTAGCTGTCAATCAAGCCGCTAATTAGTACGACTCTGGCAGACTAAGTGGTATCAAAGCTGGAAACTCAAAATAGAGACGAGAGAGACACAAAAATCACACAAAATGAGGAAATTTCGTCGCTGAAAACATAACTACCGCAAATAAACCTTATCACACGCTTCCTCACACAGGCTCTAGACGGGCTGCTGCTATTTCTGGATCGTCACCGATGAGCAACAGCAGCTTGTTAAAAAAAAAAAAAAAAGATGAAGAAGCGAGCATCCATGCATCCGAGCCGGGACACCGCGGGTCCTCCTCCCCCTCTGAGTCCGGGCTCCCCGCGTCCTCTGGCCGGGCTGTTGGTGCTCCCGAGCCCCGCCTCGTGATCCGAGCACCCAGGGTCATGTTTCAAACAGGTGGGCTCCAGGCTTGACAATTGTCCAAAATAGCACTTTGTCCCCTGCTCAGTCCTCTTGTCCAAAGAGACCAGGGTCGATGATGCTGCTGCTGCCACCGGTGGATATGTGGAGTTTGACCGCCCCTTTACGCATCTGTGCGTATTTCCATTCAGCGGCACAGGCAAACAGACAGAGGGGAAGAGTGAGAGAGTGAGAGAGAGAGAGAGAGAGAGAGAGCAGGGAGGGAGGTGAGGTGGAAAAGGAGAAAAGGAGGAGATGAAGAAGAGGAGGAGGAGGAGGTGAGGTAACAAAAACCCCTGAGTGAGGAGGAGCATATGAAAAAAGAGGGATGAGAGAAAAGAGGGAGGGAAAAAAGTGAGGAGGGGGCATCATCATACCTGAACAGGAGACCTCTCTGTGTTTATGTGTGTGTGTGTGTGGAGACAGACAGAGTGTGTGAGGGAGGGGAGGCTCATGTCGCCCCAGTGACGCGCAGTGTTAATAAAAGCCGGGTAGAGGGACTGAATGGGACTCTTTACTGTGTCATTCAAATACCGCCAGAAAGCACTTTCATTCTGCTGATAAAGTAGAGAGAGAGAGTGTGTGTGTGTGTGTGTGTGTGGTGGCATGCTGGAAAAATAAATGTGTGTGTGTTTGAGTGTGTGTCCATCTGCATCTCCATGTGTTTGCCCTCTCTCTGTGTCCCACCCCTCTGTCTCACCCTCTGTCTCTTTCATTGGCATTTACACTGCGAGCAGACAGGCAAACAGACGGCCAGCTGTACAGCCTGACCGACGGCCGATAAACAAGCACCAAAGTCAGACCAGACTAGACAGCAGAGATTAAACAAAGAAGAAGAAAAGACAAATCAAGCTACAAGCGTGTAGCTTAAGATAAGAAGACACAGGTGAGCAGGTCAGACAGGAGACTTGGACAGACTGAGCAGTAAAAAGAGGGATACAGACAAGAAATAAGACACTGACACCCTCTTTTTTAGGGAAGGAGGGAGGAAAACAAAAGGCAAGGAACCAAAAATGTCTAAGATACAGAGAGACACAGAAAGATGAAGCACCGAGGTGAAAACAAAAACGGGAAAAGGACAAGAATAAGAGAGAATTTAGGAGAAACACTTAACAGGGATAAAGTGGAAATACTTGCTCTCGACCTCCCCTTCCTCCACCTCCTCTTTTCTTCCTCCTCCTCCTCCTTCTGTTCTCAGGGGCTCGGCTGGAGTTGCATTCCAACGCGTCGCCCTCAATCCCCGTTACTCCCGGCAACGCAGTCCCTTGATCTGGACCCACGTCATGCCAGGCAGAAGAGGAGGAGGAGGAGGAGGAGGAGGAAGGGGATGAAGGTGGGAGCCTGAGGGGGCGAGTGAAAGAGGAGAAGATGAATGAGAAAACTGAAGAAGGAGAGGGTGGGAGCATCTAGGGTGAGGGGAGATGAGAGGAAGGAGAGGGGAGAGATGAGGACGGACGTAAGGGGGGACAGAAGGGAGAAGGAGGAGGATGCTGGGGGATGTTAGCAGAAGTGAGAGAAAACACAAGAGTAGAGGTGAGAGGAGGTGAAGGAGGTGACAGGGGACACAAGGGAGGTAGAAAATGCTGGTGAGACGGAGGGAAGGATGGAGGGGTGAGAAAAAAGGAGGAGCCAGCATAAGTGGGAGGCAAAAGTAGGAGGAGGAGATGCAAAAGAAAGACAGAAGTCGTAACACCCACAACCCACCCCCAGCCCTTATTCCTGATTATAATAAAATTAAAAGTAAAATCACTGTTAAGGATCATTTGCTTCTCCCGATGCCATTAAAGTCTGATGGGTTTGTCTGAACTGCCTGGTTTTAATAAGCTTCAATAAAGTAGAGTTAAATAGAGTGACAGATAAAGATGAATAGGATAATAAAGAAAACTGAGAGGTGACACAACACACATGGCTGAAATCATATTTGGAAAGCTGGGGCATATGTTTTAAAATGCTTGCACTACCAGATGGGATGGGACACGGGCCCATAAAACATCCCCGAATGTTTAGATGATCAAAGGAAGGTCAGAATAGGGTTTTTTTTTTCTCACCTGGCACAATGTTACTGTCAGAGAAATGTCATTGACATTGTCATGGTGTTTGTGCTGAATGTGAGAGTGCATGAAATGAATTTCAGGTATTTGTTGTGGAATTTCCCAATAACTCCGTCAGTGCTCGATCCCATTAAGTTTAGATAATTCGACCGTTCTCGACCTCAGCTGTCTAAAAGCCAACGATATAACAGAATATATGTCGCTTATTAAACCTACGGTGGCAGATGTTGTGGCCTCTGGATTGCAGTGGGGACACTGAAACTTTAGCTCTATTTAAACCTGCCTTTAGAAACCTTTAGACCTGCCTATTTACACATCGAGCAGAGATGGGGCCACATTATGATTCATTTGGAGTCGTGTTTCTGTACACCTGAGGAATGAATGTCCAATATCCACTCTCTTTAAGCTCCATCTGTGGCTGCGTCTGTAGCTGCCAAATACATCGAGATAATAGTTTATTAGGCACACCTTGCTAAATCTATCCAATTTTCACTTACTGCTTATACTGGCACATCCACGGTCACATGGGGCTGAAGCCAATCCCGACTGACAACGGTTGAGAGGTGGGGTACAGCCTGGTCAAATGCCATTCTATCACAGGGCTGACACTAAAGAGGCAAACAGCCTCAAATTCACACCAATTCAGTCACCACTTAACGTAATCCCAGTCAGCATGTGTTTGGACCGTGGGAAGAAGCCGCAGCACCTGGAGAGAACCCACTCAGACACAGGGAGAACATGCACTGTGATGACTTGCCAAAACTGAGGCAGTCTAATACAACAGTCCTATAATAAATCGTCCCTTCATGTTAAGCGAGACACTGAATCCAATGTATGGTAATTTGGGATGCTGCAGTCCGTGGTGCCGCTGAACTGTAATAATAGACCCTGACAGGTGTTTCTATTATTTTGTCCATCCCATTTATATAAGAAACACCTCTCTGACTAATTTAGTAGAGTTCAACAGCACAGCCTCCAGAATTAGCATACAGCTGAATCAGCACTTCACTAAAACAGTGAAGTGTAACAGAATCTGAACATTATCACCTTCAGGAAGGGAGGATTTATTGCAGGACTGTTGTATCAGACTGCGGTCGTTTCAGCAAGGTGTGCCCAATAAACTGCCAACTGAGTTCAGTAAGTCGCTACATTTGTCTGTCTGCTGTTTAGTGCTGAGCAGTTACTGTCTGCTGCCTATCAACACTAATGAGACTGATGGGCGTGAATTAAGGCAGGAAAGCTACGTCTGAACAACCAAAACAATTAGCTGAAAGACACTAAAACACTCTGCCGAGCTGAAGAGAACCGCTGAGCTGGGTAATAATTCCATGTGGATTCGCCAGTACAAGTGACCCCCTTTTCATATGCAAGAAGTCCTGTGACTGTTAAACAATATTGATGGTGGCAGCTTTAAAATAGACCTCACACTAAGGCCCTTTCCCCTTTCATTTGAAAGGAGGCTCCAAAAACCCTACAGATGGGAGGGCTTAAAATGTGCCACAGAGAGTTATCAGTCTTCAGGTTTTCACCCCAACAAAAGACTCCAGCTCTCCTTCAAGTAGAGGGGAAGAACTAGCAGCAACACCACCTGCAGACGTGATCAGATGGATGAAAACCTGCAGCCTCTGACGCTGACTCTTGCCAACTCTGAATTAAAACCATGTAAATGAGAGGAATCACCTTGGTTAGATGTTATGGCTAGAATGGAGGCCAGTAAAATATTATCAGCACTGCGGCAGTAATGTAACCAGTAAGCGATCAATAACAAGCATTTAGATTTGATCAGAATTTATTTCTCATCAAAGCTGGAAAGCCTTTAAAACAGCATTTAGACTTTAACATGACACTAAAAGTCCCTTGGAAACCTGATTATCCAAACTAAGGCATGCTGACTAACATATGTTTACTAATTATTAATCATAAAAGACAGAAGGAAGATGGATGAGAGGAGGTATGAAAATAGATGAGGCACAGGAGTGAGAAAGTAAAGAAGCTGTGAGGTGTGAAAGGACAAACAAGTTAAGGACGACAGCGAATGAGAAAATACAGGGGAGTAAACCCTAAACACAGGGGACAGAAGATGAAGCAGATGTGTTAGAACAAGATGAGATGCGAGTTTCCTTATGCCGACCACAGGCTCAGCTCCAAATGCCAAATGATGTCATTATGCTATTTCTATTATTTGATGCCTCTAACACTCCTACAGGTTTGAGCATCTTTAGGACCCACTGAGAACATAATGTACCACAGCTACAGCCCTGATGTCACGTTAAAACCCCTAAGTACTGAGGCTACTCCCAAATTAAATAAGCAACGACGCCTGTCATATTCAGCCGTGAATTACTGCACGAACTTTAACAAATTTGATTTTAGATTTCGATCTGATGATCTGCAGTTTCTGAGTTACTGTTACCATCAGAAATATTAAGAGCATAATGGTACCTGAACAAAAGAATGCAGACAGACAGACAGACAGACAGACAGACAGACAGACATTTTAAATGTTTCTTAGAGTAATAATGGACGTGTTGGAGTGCACTTTGTCTCCGTTCATCACAGCAAATTGTTGCCCTTCACAGATGAAGTGCAAATAGGAGAAACATGGCAGAGATAAGGTTGCAGTCTTATCTTAAAGGTGAGCTGTTATTTGTAATGTCAGAAGAGTAGTGTGTAGTGACAGCAGTGATGGTTTTCCCACTCTTATCACCAGCTGATCACAGCAACACAAACTCAGGACTTTACATCCTGATGTGCTGGTGTCAGGCAGGTGTTGTTTCATGATGCACAGCAAGTCAAGGGTTTCGTGTTATGAAATAACAACAGAAACCTGTTTGAAATAAAGTGAAGCTATAAACACATCGACTGGGACCGTCCTCCTACTTTGAACAGTAATATTTCTTCAAATCTGACCTGATCTGGTTTTTGTGCCTAAACTTAAGCAAAAAAACAGACTGATGGTTTTGGAAACCACAGACAAATTATGTTGTCCTGCTAATAAGGGTGTCAGATTAGAGTCAACACAATAATGAGGCTTTATCCTCTGGGGACCAATAATGTCTGTACCAAATATCATGGCAATTCATCTAATAGCAGTGGAGATATTTCAATCTGGACCAGAGTAATGAACATACAATTAGAGCAAAGCTGCTAAGGTGACAAATAAAAGTCATCTTGTGAATTGCTGCTTCAAACTCAACACCGAGAGGCGTGAAACGTGCACAACATAAACCACGCTTAAGTATTTTGCACATTTCCTTCCACTTTGTGTTTGGGTTTATAAAGGTATATGGCTCTGAACAAGACTCCTTCATTAGCACAATGCATTGACAACAGACATAAAAGGGCCATAATGTGCAGAAGGCTACTTTATGCTGTGAATGTGTGTGATCAGACAGCAGTGATGCATGATCAAGTTTTTACAGCTGTAATCAAACGTGTAGCAGTCAACCTGGAAATGATGTGAATTTTAATTTATGAGGCTCCGTAAAGAGAAATTCCCCGTGTGTTGGAGACCAGAGGCAGAAAAGCATATCTGTTTACTCTATAGAGTTTTCTCTTCAAGTAGTCTGACAAAGCGATTCTGAGAAAGAGAAGGTCAGTTCACCTCATTAGAAAGAAATAGTTTGACTAAACAGTCTTTTATGCTTTAAAATGCAGTAAATATATGTGAAAGCTTTTCAAGAGCAAATAGCTGGCGTGCTTTTTATGCTCACAAGCAGCAGAAGAAAAATTGCATGTTTCATTCAGAACGTTTACATCTACCGTTACAAACGGTAATTAGTGCAAGACCAGTGTGACAATGCAGAGAAGAAAAGAAAAGAAGGTTAGATTTGCCTTTTGATCATTGCTTTATGTGTTTGGTGCTTTGAAAAGAACAGGGAGAATTAGGTTTTTATGTTTCATACAAACTGGCTGCCACTGCTGACTGTGGCACGCTACGTGATTATACACAAAACATTAGTGGGGTAAGAGAAGGTGAGCGAGGAGAAGTGAGAAAAAATTGAAATAGGCGAGAGAGAAAAACAGCAGAAAATGAATAGTGTGAGTCAGAATTGAACACAACAGTAGAGAATAGGCTGCAATACAGAAACATGAAATATGAATAGGCCCTTGATGATATTCCTACTCTATCTGCCTGTCAGTGGGACTTCATTGATATTCAAGGGAGGCCTCCCCTTCCAGCAGCACATATCAAAAGGCAGTGTTATGATCAATAAATATGCCATGGGAATCAAAGCTTTTTTTCTTTGATAGCATTGGTCATTTGCCCAGACACTTTTTGGAAGTGGAAGCCAGCTTTAAAGGCAATCTGATATGAGTCACTGGATACATTTACAAGAGACCAGAAAATCTGATTTTTAACCTTTAGTGAATCAGCTGATCCTCTTGTCACCGTGTTATTGGTGAAGAACGAGCTGCTGGGCGTCTCGTCCTGTTTTAGACAGCCTTGAAAGGAAGAACTGTATAAAAGAAAGTTGGGATTGACTGTAAAAAACGTCTACAAACATCTTGTACCCTGTGACTTTTTGATTGATAATACTGCAGTAATAACAAATTGTGTGACATTTCTGAGTTAACCTGTGGGTTTAGGACTGATTGAATGCCAGTGTATATAACATCCCAGAGGAAAACCTGAGCACTGGCAGTGGAAATATTTCCTGGGCCAGTTATGTGATCAAATAGTGTTTCTAAAATTAAATAATGCAGTTTTATCAGGTTCTGGATCCAAAAAAATCCTCCCACATGCCACATTGGGTTAAAACCACAGAAAATCAATATTCAGCTCTGTATCACGTAAAAAAGACATCTTGGAGAGACTACAAACATCCTTGAGATGTCAGACTGTCCATGAAATGCAGCTCATGTCTCAAACAGAAGCTCGGAGAAAATGAGAAAAATCAGTAGCCCTGCTTTATACATCAAACTAAGAGGCATCAAATTCCTCTAATTGCTTGGCTTAAAGTGGAACAGCTCATTATATGGTAGTTTTGTTGTGTTTGTTGGTTTGATCCAGGCTGAAATATCCAATATCAAATATCAAATAGTGCAATAGTGCTACAATTTAAACTGTCCAGGACTGTCTTGTGACCAAATGCCTGCTAAATGAATGAATTCCCAACAGTCCCTGCTGCTCTGTGTGTTTACTGCTTATTAGCACATATTAGCAGAGGGTGGTGAATGAACACTGCAAAGTATAAAGCTGCTGTTCACATGTCATACTAAAGGTAGTATAATTTTAATCTATGTCTGACCTGTAAATAGTCTTCACGTCAACATCAAAGTCGTAGTCGTAGAAATTCATATTCTGCTGAAATCTCTGACACAGGATTGGCTATAGTGTGAACGCAGCATGAACTGTAGTGAGTTCATGAGAATATACGCTGTTCCTAAGTCAGTTCTATGAGTCTGCTTGGATCAATGCTCTTTTGCGTTACATGTGCCTCCGTTGCCTTGGTACTGTGTACCATTATTGTCTTCTTGGAAACCCTTTGCCCTCCGCCACAGATGACCGCTCATTGACAACATGGAAAATAAGACATCAAAACAGCAGTTACATGTTTTTTTTTTTAAACACACCATGGAGTCATACGAACAAGCCTCTAATGTCCACTTCTGAAGAGGTGATCAGTCCCAGTTGTCGCCTGGCTGCTCATAACACTTCTATTAGCACTGGAGCCAAATGCTGCTGAAATTACTATCACTGTCAAGGCAGACACAAGTGGCACAATCCTGGTGATTAGAGTCAGGCTTTGACATACTCTCATGGAAATGCAGACACACACACAGAGACACACACAGTTTGTGGCTGTTACTTGGCTAAGTGGATGCTCCATTTCTGTGCTACACTAAGCCACCTGCTGTCATCTCCACACCTTCGCGTCAGGCAGGAACATAACAGTGCCGGAGACATTAGACATTACTCATTAATTGAGCTTTAATTGTCTCATTGTTTAATTGTCTGAGACGAACCTAATGATTATGCCAAACTCAAGTGCACTAAACACCTGCTTGCAATAAACTTGAAGCCAGAGTTTCTTAAGGTAAGGGTGGGGACTGGAAATGGGTCACTGCCTGGGTCCATGTGTGATGAGAAATAACTTTTAATGAGCCTGGGACAGGTCTGAACTTGAATCCAGGGTGTAAAACTTTATAAACACATATTGAAAGCTAATGGAAAGTCAGTGTGCACAACCGCGTCTTGTACCATTGATACTTCTGCAAAGTGAGGTAATTAAAGGCATTGCAACTGTCTTCACATTCATAGGGATACAAATTGAGTGTGTGTGAGTGTGTGTGTGTGCGGGTGTATGTGTGTATGATGGAGCAAAACTCCAATTACCACAACTGTGACACTGTTGTTTGGCAGGAACGTGACAGTTGGCTTAAATCTCTAGGATTTGTTGGGTAAGTGTTTGTGCGGCCACACATACAATCACACATGTTGGCTGGCAACTGATTCACGAGGCTGCAGCAGCCACTGACGGTCAGAGCGAATGGAAGGCCACGTGGATGGAGGGATGGAGTGTGGGGCAACGAGAGGAAGGATGCATGTAGCTGAGTGGCGAGGGTTTTGAGGTTTATTGGGTGGACGACTGCCCACCCTTTGTGTTCCAAATCCAGGGGAATCTGTGGGCCATTGTGACTCTCTGCTTGTTCACCAGCCAGAGAGCTGAAAGAGGGGATTTCAGCTCCACAGGGCCAATGACTAGCACGTTTTTTTTTTTTTTTTTTAAATCATCCTCTGGATTTCTCTTGCTCTTTTATCCTGTCTTTTCTCGCTGTCTCTCTGCTTTGTTCTGAAAGCAGTGCACAGTCAGCCCCAGCCAGCTATAGCATGGTGCTCTGTGAATGACTGAGGTTAGTGATCCAGGTCTGCAGTCTGATTTGGGTTTTAGGGGTCACACACCCGTATGTGCTGTGGGGCACGTGTTGCAGCTTGTGATATGCAAGCAGTTCACATTTTATATTTTGTCTTGGCATAGGCAGAAATAGCGTGCATTCATTTAGACCAGACGATTTCTGTTGAGTCAAAATCCACTTATCCCGTTATCACCTGCACAGCACTGTTTCTCCACAGATCGTCAGCAAGGAAAAGCCTCTGAAACCAGCCAAGTCTTAGCTGAAACCAGTAGTAATGAGATTCTTTCAGGTGGGTTGGCAGTATCTCAAGGCGAAGTGACACACCAATGCCAGCTGTAAAGAAAACTGCTGTACAAATGAAATACTAAAATAACAAGCTTACACCAATATCTGTCTAGAGGAAAACACAGCTTTATGCAGGAGCCCAAATCTTTTCAACAAACAAAATTGATTCCACCTGTAATTTCCAATTCACACTAACTCCATTCTCACCTTTGGTCTGGGTTGTGTCTAGAATAATATCCTGAAGAGAACATCAGTAGGCTGCTAAACTTCAGCCCAGCACAGGTGTAACACAGATGACTTTTATAGAGGGCAAGATTGTTTATCCAAGTACTAAATGAAAAGACGTTCAGTTCAGTCTTAAGAAGCATGTCCCCTGACTTGAATCTTCTGTGCCCTGGAGACAGACTCTGTTATCAAAAATAAACTTTCCAAGTGTTTAGTAGCTAGTTAGCTCAACATTATCCTGATTAACCTTCTTGTTTGGTGACAATACTGTTAAGAAAGGAGCTAGTTACAACTTTTAGTGTGTTTAAACAATTACTATGACACTGTTAAAGAAAAAGTTAGAAGAAAGGGCCTAAAAACAAACAGGAGATTCATGGACTGTAATGGCTCTGCTCTACTATAACCCAGCACACTGGACAAACAGGGAACAATCAGCTAGAAAAGCATCTGAGTTAGCAAACAAATGGGGCTTTGGTGTATCAATGCAGGTGTGTGTGTGTGTGTGTGTGTGTGTGTGTCTGGGGATTTGGTTCCAGTCTCGTGCTGGGCTGTCGCGTCTCTCTGCTCCATTTCCTGTCTTTCTGCTCTGCGGGCTGTCACTTGACCTGCAGGAGGGGAGGGGATCGGGATGTGGATGGATGGAAGGTGGGATGGCTACTCTCCTTTAAAATGAAAGAGATGTAACATGATTCAGTGGTTCATGAGGAAAGGAGGGAGGGGGTTGAATCACAACAGCATAGTTTCTTTTTGGGGTTGTAAGCAATTAACAAAAATGTATATTCCCTAAGAAGAACTGGTGCTAACAGAGGAGACTTTGAATGTTTTCTGAGTGATAATTAAGAACTGGAAATAACTTGGCTTTGAAACAGATACTAAAAATAAAAAATACAGGGCGAAACCAAAATGCATGAAATTTGATCCCTCATGGATAAGAAAGGTCCACTGAAAGACAGAATAAGGGATGGGGAGAAAGAAGGAGCTAGATGTTAGAAAGGAAAGTTTAAGTTATTTTTATTTGTATAATATGAACATCGGGTTCAAGATAAAATTAAAATGCATGCTACATAGTTCATAACCATTAATAACCATTATGCTGCAGGACGGTAGAAAAGTAACAATATCCAGAAGATAATATAAAGCGATAAGTAACATTAAATTCAATGGAGAGAATAGGAAAAGAAAAAAGGATTGAACTGAAACAGTAAGTCTCAAACAGTAACGAACACAGTGAGCCAAGGAAGAATGAATTTCACAAAACAGACTGTGAAACACTGCGAGAGGCACAGCAAAAAAACAAAACAAAAAAGCAATGTAACAGCAAGAGGAGTCTGCAGGAGGAGAAAGAGAGACAACAAGCTGCGATACAGTCAACAGAGAACTTTCAACTAGACACCGAAGGAGCTGAAACCAGTGGAGGAATGGGCTGTGAGATGTAACGAAAAAAGAAAATAAGGAACTGAAGAGATGAAAGATATGAAAGAGGAGAGGAGTAGCATGCACGTATATACATATATGTGTGTGTGTGTGTGTGTGTGAGAGAGAGAGAGAGAGAGATCCTGTATGAACTGTGTGGAGCATGGGCTGCATGGCTGAGCAATTCCTGTCCAGTTGGCTGGTTGTGTGAGTGTGTATGGTAGGGGGTCCCAGGGAGAGCTTTGATCATTACCGAGTGTGACAGAAGAGTTCTGACAGAGAGGTAACCCCCAGCCCAGGAGTCAGACAGAAACACACACACACACACACACACACACACACACACACACACACACACACACACACACACACACACACACACACACCTACACTTACCAGTAACATCAGCATGACCACTAAATGTTACCTCTATACACTGGAGATCACACGATTCTCTATTTTTGCTTCAAATGACTTGTTCATCAGAGTAAATAAGAGCTGCACATGTGTTGCCACTGTCATTTAAACTAAGATCATTTCCATCATAAGTCATGACATCAATTGATCTATTTGGACTGATTAGTCTGAACAGTCGGAAGAAAAAGACAGTAAAAAGACTATTTTTGCCATTTTTTTACCTCTCAGCACCAAAAAAGTAATAAGTGGTGGTTAAATGTGTGTAATAACCAATAAACAGAGGGATGGTTTTTACAGAGTAGTGGATTTTTTTCTTTTATTTATTTAGTTGAAAATCAGTTTTTAGTGATATTTGGTGCAGAAAATGCCCCGTACAATATATCATTAAATAAACAATACAGTTTGCTGCTGTTTGGATCTACAGACAGAGGTTTTCTATCAGCCACATGTTGCTTCACTGGCTTGAAACAACTGGAAGGTCTAGAAAAGATGAAATTATTCCATGACATTCATCTGTGTGAGGAGCCAACAGTGAGTCATTAGGCTGAGACAGAGAAAATGTGTAACGAGCATGCTCTCAATCATGAATATATTAAGGATTACAAGATGGCGTCCAATTTATTCCTATGAAAGCATATTTTATATTTTATTCTTCATGCTGCAGGATTCCAGCCATAAAAATTACCCAGATGTTCTGCACAGTGAAAAGACTGATGCTGTCTCACATGAAAGCTAGAGGTCACTTAACAATAAAACACAATGATGCTTATTATCACCCATGTTATGGGTGATAATAAGCTGCTTTCACAAACGACCTATGGGGTTGTTTTTTATGGAAGGACAGTCTCTACAGCAGAGAGGTGGAAGCTACAGTACATGTCCAAAAGTATATGGAGACGTGAACATTACAACCATATGTGATTATTGTGCACTTCAGTCCAAACTGCTGGCAATAACATACGGCTGCAAAATGAAAATAGGCTGAAGACAAAATACTTTCTGATACTAAAACAATTCCTAAAAAATATGAGGCAAAAAATAAAATCTAACTAATCCTAGCCTCACAAACTCCAGTATGCAGTGCAACTGTATTATTTTTTATAGTTCAATAAAGCTGCCACTGAAAAGGACCAAAAGTGACCCTAAAGGCGATCAAATCATCAGACCCTGTGAAAATACCAGCCCACACACACTCTTGGCCCAATAATAGAACATTAATTTTCCAATTTATTTTGTCTCTAGTTGCCAGCGTGCCAGTCCTTCAGGTGTTTTCATTGAGGTTCAGGTTTCTCAGACACTCTGTGAACTGGTAATTAGTTTCTCCTGGCTTTCTGTCTCATAGCCTGTGTGTGTTTGTGTGTGTATGTGTGTGTGTGTGTGTGAGTCACATCCAGACAGAAATCAATTTCAGGCGGAGATCTATCAGCTTTTGTAGCCAGTGATCCAATCATCAAATAATGCATCTGATATCACGCTGTCAAGGTGGTCTGTTCACAGAATGATTCACTCTCTCTCTTTCTCTTGTTCACTTTCTCTTCTCTCTCCCCGTCCAATTCTTTTCTCCGCCACCCACACACCTGCAGTACCTTACACATTCTCTTACACACATCCACACTGAGGTGATGGATAGTATTTGGAAACAAGGCTTCACCTCAGTAGCATCAGAGGAAAACCCCTCCTAAAGATTCTTTTACACTGTTAGATATCATCAGTCTGCGATGTTCACAGCTCACCTTATTTTCTCCTAAACCCTGACATGTTGCTGTTGCATTATTTTTTGGTCCATTAAGGCATCAGTCATAGTTTTGGACTTTTTTCTATGCAGTGACTAAGAGCTGAAATTGCAATAACACTGTTAAAAGCAGTTACATAAGAGAAGAAACATGAGCACTTAGACAATCAGACAGTTCCAAAAAAAAAAAAAAAAAAAAAAAGTAACCCATGTGAAACAGAGATGAGAAAATTAAGGTGAATGATTAAATGATTATGCAGAATGCTTACTGCAATCAATACATGCATAGCGACAAACCAAATGCCTGGACTTACCTGTTTTCTGTAGTTGAACGTAGTTCACCTAAGCATTAAACAAATATTATTATTTCAGGTGCATACTCATTCAGTTTTTCCTCCAAAGTGTCCTAGTATGGTAGAAATTAAAAATAGAGCCATTGTAAAGTGTGTGTTTTTGCTGCTACATCATGGCCAAAATTTCAAAAGTAATAGCCTATTTGTAAACTCTGTAATTGTATTTTGGATGGCTCACATCACGTGGCTCTAGGAATGCTGGGTAAGTGGGTCAGTTTGCTTGTCCAATGCATTTTTCCACAATATAACAATAGCTAGAGATGGACTGCCATGATATTTTGTATAGATATTCATTGTCTTTGTCAAATCACTGACTCTCTACCTGATGCCACATAAAAAACTGTCTGACTTTCTATTAGTGTTTACTGTGTTTTGAACTAATATTAGCACAGTAACTCTTATGTGCTCACACTAGCACGTGCGATGGGGAAGTTATGAATATTGTTACAATTTTCTCTTAAGCTACATCCTTTACATGAATGGAATAAATGCCATGTATACTCCATGCTTGTTTATCACCACATGTCACTATATGTATTCTGATGCAGACCCACATGTGTAGTCAAGTGCACTGCACACAGGAGAATCAGAGGATTGACGTATGACTGCCCAGAATGGTTTGTAGATGCAGAAATGTAAAAAAATGCCACAGACACACACACACACACACTCTTACCACTCTACTTCTGGGACTTGCACACTTCTCTTGGAGAGTGTTTTTGGAGATTTTCTTCCTGCTCCACTTGAGTGTGGGCATGTGTGCGTGTGTGTGTGTGTGTGGGGTAGGGCAGGAGCTGTGCATGTTTCTCCATTTCAGGCTAGAGTGCCACACACCTGCAGCTTGGCATCATGTGTGTATTTTCATGCTAATGCGTGGTTAGCGTGTGTAGCCAAGTAGCAACTGCGTGTCCATGTGTGCGTTTGTGTGAGTGTTTACCAGCTGTATGCTGTTTGCCGTGCAGAGTATGTGTATGTTTGTGTGTGTGTTTTGGGGGTTACACATTGATGTCATAATGCACTGAGACAGACAGCCTCTCCCACTGTGACGTTGTCATGGTTACCACATGAAGACACAATGCTGTAAATATCTTGATTTAGTTCGCCACACACACAAACAGTGGGCATATGGTATGCACGCACACAGACAATCACACCCCCACATTTTCTCCTTCTCACTCGCACATTTTACCAAGTGTGACACCCAGCACACATAAACACAGTAACACACACACACACACACCATTCACTTCGCTACTCACATCAACATAGTCTACCAGTATACACATCAGTGTTACAGTGCTCAAACAATTATTCTTCCACCTCACTAACTTATCATTCACTCATTTACACACATTGTTTGCTCTCTCACGTCGTTTGCTGCCGCTCTGGCTCTCCTTCAGGAGAAAGGTCAGCTCCCACCAGGAGACCCACTGGCCTGTCAGGCAGAAGGGCGAGGAATGATGGAATACAGTCCACGCTCAGCAGCTAAATTTAAAAGCACCAATTACGTGTGAAAATGACGAGCAATTTCAGGTCTTTTTGATAAAAATCACACCATTTTCAAACAACTCCACAACCAGGAAATGGCTTAATCACTTTTTTTGTCCTGTTTCAACTGACAAACAGCAAAACTGTGCATCAGAGCTCACTGGTTAAAGAGCAGGACGGATACAGCTCAGTTAGTCTGCTAAGCCCCGAACAGATAAACCTCTGCTCTGCCTCCCGCTGTCATCTCGACAGTCCTTCAATACAGCCCATTCATAATGAAGTAGGTTTCATTTATATGTTTGTCTGCTTCTATTGTCAGACAACTGACTAAACATGATTTCATATTGGGTTATAATCACTGCTCCTCAAACAGGGGAAGTTGTTTGTGCACATTTATGAGCTTTTCACACTGGAATTGCTCTTCGTGTGATTAAAACATCCTTCAATACAAACGTACTGAGACAAGAAGACGAGGCAGTTGTTTTCCGATACCTCGGTTTAGGGGTGTAAAAATTTGTGGTTCAGTGTGGACAGGAGACAAATTTAGCCAGTGTGGAGCGTTAGTCACACGGTGAGAAATCAGGGCAAGAGGTGAAGAAGAGGAGGAGCAGCTTTCACGCGTCTGAGTGACTATTTTGTAATATCCTAATTAAACTGTTAATTTTTATATTTCAAGGTTCAATGTGTAATATTTAGAGCAACCTATTAGCAGAAATGGATTATAGTATTCCTAAATATTTTGTCATTATCGCAAAATCACAGAAAAATACCAATCACTGAGCAGCAACAGACCCACTTTTTTTTTTTTTTTTTTCAAAAGGGATCAGATGAAAAAAATACAAAACTAAAGTTACAGCTTCATTAAGCAAACTCTGCAACAAACAATAACAGTTGTCAGGGACAGTAACTACAGTACATAGGTCTTTTTATAATAATGGATCAAATAACACCATTAAAACAACATTAGGATTTTATGAGTTCACTGCTTAGCAATTCAGCCCACAACTTCACTGTGTTGGCTCACTCACCGATCTCACTGCATCGTTTTTAGCTGCAGCAGGCGGATATTTTCACATAAAAGCTCTAAAAATACATTCTACATTAACAGGCGGACACTGTGGAGCATTTAGAAGAAGACACCAAAAACAGAAGAGTGAATACTGGACTTACATTAACCAGTTGGTCAAAAACATGACACCAAAGGACTGTGCTGACAAAAATACTCTGCTTTTACCTAAAAGGGGTTTATCCTGTAAATCTCTCCGTTCAAAAATACACACTAGGTTTTAAATGAAAAAGCTGTTTTGTCACAGATCACAAGTTTAACTGGGATGTGTAAAAACACAAGTCTTTGTTAATAAGTCCACAATAAAGGCGGTAATAAGTCAGTGATCACAACATGTTTATGCCAACTACTTAAAAACAGAGAGATTTAAAAAGATCCTGCTTTTGTTTCTAATGTCATGTGTTTGGAAAGCAAGGCATACAGTTTTTATGAACATACTGTTCTATACTGTTTTCTGAAGCAAATCTAAAATTGTATTGTGCTGCATTTCAGCCAGTCTTCATTTGGCAAATAAAGCAGGTTCAGGTTTCATCACCTAAACCAAACGTCAGTTGTGTAATAAGAGTGAACAGCCAGGGGAAAGTCTATAACACTATTCACATTCACCACCAAACACCACATTAGGACACAGAGCAGGAGCTATTTTACTGTGTCTGTTGCATGTTTATATGTTGAAAGCTTCTAACTAGACCCAGGCTCCTTTTCTTGAATATTTCCATGGACCTTTTAAAAAATCTTCACAGAAAAACAAAGACTATTGCAGCTAAAAAGGTTCTGTGGGTTACTCCACATTAGGTTTTGTTTTGCCTTTCTGCTGCCAGCAGTGTGTAACAGTGATTCCTAATGGGAAAAAAATGAAATAACACTGGCGATACCCTTTAAAGCTGCAGGCATCCTTGGCTCTCCTCTGCAGAGACTACACAGGATTTTCCTCTTTTTTCATCCTGCTTACGCACATTTCACCCCGTCCTTGTCTGTTGCATCTTCTGCTTTTAATCACATGTCTCTGGTAGAAATTCAGACACATATTGCAGTTTTGTCCCAATGTGTAGGTGCTACAGTAAATGTGCCCTGACTGATTGTGCTTTTTTCATATGTTTGCATCAATACAAACAAAAACTTCAATGAATTTGCACAGACCTTGACAATTACAGTAGTTACTCAAGCAAACACACACACTACAGAGAGGAGAAGGATAGAGAAAAGAATAAGACCTTGAGTCAGAGTGGGAATAGAAAGAATAAAAAGATGAATTTGAAGGTGGATTTGATTCCCTCAGACAACTCCAAGGAGACTGACACAGGTGGAATATGAATGAGGAAATTGTGTGTGTGCGTGTGTGTACATGGGGGGGGGGGAGACCGTGTGAGAGGGAGCAAGGAGAAAAGGAACATAGTGGAAATTTTCAAAAAAGTAAAAAGAGGGGAAGGGGGGTCAAAGAGCCTGAAAGAAAAGCTGATGGAAGGCAGGAGAGGCAGACTAGTAAGCTAATGGCAGAAGACAATAAGGGAGAGACAAAAGGAGTTGATAGATAGTAAAGAAATAGTGTTGGCATTAAAGAGCAGGGAGAGCGTGAGGGAGAGAATTACAAGCTATGAAACTGTGAAGGTCATAGAAGAAAAGTCTGGAGTCTAAGACCATATATTTCTAACTAATGCTAAGGTGATTATTTATTTATTTCCAAAAAGCAAAAGTGGTTAAATTCTGCCTGAAAAACTGAACTTTTGGAAAATGATTGTCATGTAATTAACTGTCATGGTGTTTGTGCTTTTTTGCGATCGATATTCAGAGGCCAAATTTCTGTTCCCTCTGATGAGAAATGGAACAGTTCAGATGGAAACGCAGAAGGTGAACGGGATGAAAGACAGATAAGTGAAAGGAATCAAAGAGGTAAAGAAAGAAGGACAGGTAATGTCACTGAGCGCAAGGGGGAATAAAAAAGAGAGAGAAACTGGGGAAGGCTGGATTAAAGAGAAAAGGGGAAATCGAAGTGGACAAAAAAAGAGGAGAAACGTCAGAAGACGAGAAAAAACGTGTAAGGTGACAAGAGAACAGAAACAAAAGAGAGAGAGACAGAATGAGAAAAAGGCAGCCGGATGAGCATAAGAATAAAAGAGTGAAAAAAGATGGCAGACAATCAGGAACAGAGCGAGACTGACAGATCGACGGGAGGAGGGAGTTGGCCTGGGGATCAAACCGGTCTCAGAGATCATTTGACAGGAGATGAAAAAAGGGAGTGATGATGAGCGAAATGGTGCAGATGAACAGGCAGGGAAGATGAATGCAGATGAGGAGTGGAGATGATGAGATAAAAGAAAGACAGGAGGGAAAAAACAGAGGTGAAAGACTTAAGTACCTGTGGTGTCACCTTTGTTGGTGTATGACGCCATCGCTCTGCAATAATTTGAGCGAAAATGGCGTGGGCTGCTTCAAATCAACTTCAAAACTTCACCTGTACTATTTATAATTATATGGGCTTTACTTTTCGCTGTAGGGTCGGGTTTAGTGTGGAGAAGGAGACACTGTGTGACAGAAAGAGAAAGAGGAAGAAAGCAAACACTATTCAGGAAAAAGAAAAGGCATAAATTCACTTCATGTCACAAACTAGTCTGATTAAAAATGAGCCCCAGCTCTGGTGCGACGGATCGATGATTAAAGGTTTTAGTTGACACCGTCTCTGAATTTCAGCTTGTGCTGTGGGCTGCATTTCATCATCCATAAATCATTACCACATTCATTTTGAGATATTACAGTAATTACGAATCAATCAACAGCAACAACACTTAGACAATTAGAAGGATCTAACCAGCTCAACACAACACTTTAAATTCTGTGACACAAGATTGGCTTTGGAAGAAATTGTCATTATTTTATGAAACACAAGACCCTGGTGCTTTTAAAATTCCTGCAATGATGGAAAAAAGGTGGAAATGACTTCATCAAAATAGAATAAAAAGCTATGACATAAAATTTGAGCAGAGCACTGGTGGTAAAGGTAGCTGGGGGTCCAGGGAGAGGCCAGATTGTGTGAGAATGTAGACTTTTGTTTGGATGTTTGAAGTTTAGGATCACCACATCAAACATAAGGAGGCAAAAAATCTATATTTTGGGTGATTTAGCGGAGCCTGAGTCAAGCTGAGGTGGCGCAGGCATGGGCAAGACAGATTGTGATTGGCTGAGGTGCGTGTCAATCAATAACCGTCTCAATAAACAGTCTCTTTAGGTTTGGTTTCCTTCCACACATATCAATAGCGGTTGAATCGCATGTGAAGCGAAGGGACTTCTGCTTGGAACAAGCTGTTTTATGGGAATTATGAACTCACAACTTCCGGTGGCACAGCTGACAGGGGCTGAGAGGTGGGCTGCCGCCGCCACCACTCATTTGTGAAGCAAAATTACACTTGTGAAATGGTGCATGTGGCACTTTATTGTTGGTTAGGAATAATAAAAAATATGTAAATCATGTTTGCGCTGTGTTTTCTGCTTCACGGCACCACCATAAGTGTTTTTTAATGTAATCTGGTGTTTAGTTGGCACTAGGTGAGGTATTTTTGAGCTGGGAATTTTACCAATGCCTAAATTCTCACTTTTCCCTAATTTGGACCAAACTGTTCTCCTCACATTATTGGTGTGCAACTCAACCAATCAGTGGAAGTTGCCAGAGCAGTGACAAAGACATGGTCCCTCACCAACTACCCACCCATGACAACTCAACAAGCCATTCACTTTCTCATGTATAGTTTTCTTGGCAGATACAGATTTCATCGTCTATAACTGTTATAACTATTTGCACAAACATTTTCTCTCTTTGACAGCACATTACATCAAAGACGTCAAATAATTATTTGTGGGGTCCTGACTGAAAGATGAGAAAGGACAACACTTTTATTATTTCACCATACAGCCATCTTTGCCTCTTTATGTTAATCTTTCACTCTGTTTAACACGTATTCGAGATACATGAGCCAAACTCAAATAAAAGCATTACATGAGACAAAATAATAATAGGCTGGAATCAGACCTGTGGTGTTGCCACAAAATGGTAACTGGCCTTGAACCACTGACCCCCACTGATACGAGCTTTGTCACTTTTTGGCACATTCGGTGTAATTTCCTAATCGCACCTCCATGAAGGTGTGAAGGATGCGTCAGTGTCAGCATGTGCAAGTAAAAGCCGAATAGCACACTGTCAACATTTTCAACACATCTACATCAGCTGCGGCGTATCCTCCTTCAGTCTCCACTCACTGCTGTTGACATATGTTAAAAGCAGCAACATTAATTGCTCAAACAGCTTCATGAAAGTGCCACAACAAAAACCGTAAACAACTGGTATAATGAAGCACTGTTTCCTCTGCTTCTCTTCAGTACAGGTGACAAAAACATTGCTGCTGTTGAGGAGAAAGACATTCACATTTCAGAATTTTAGGGTTTTCTTACATCTGGAGTTTTTTTTATGTGGTATTTTGTAGGTAGGTGCAAATTTTCTAACCCTAGGGCCCTCAAAATCCATTCAGTATACTTAATAAGATTTCAAAGATCCACGGTCATCAATCTTCCTATGAGCCTGCCTCTAAATTTCAGGAAAAAAATGGTAAGCACAGCAGGTGAGGAGAGAAGGTGTTCACCTCTGTAGACACATAGAGGAGTACCTCATCACTCTTCCTACAAATTCAATTTAAGGGACAGCAGAGGAAAGACTTCTCCTACTTCCCATTTATTTAACATTTGCTAAGGATGAATCCTGCTGGTAACTACGTGATTATGAGCCACCCTCGGCAGTCCGACTTGTCTGGGCTGTAACAGACCTCCGGGATATCCTGTCTGAAACCACTGAGTGAAGGTCAGACATTACCACCCACAAAAACTCAGATCAGTCACATTAATGTGCAGAGGCCACAAAGTAGTGATTCAAGAAGTACTGACAGCTGTGTGGGTAGATGGGTTGCGTACGTGCACAGGCAAAATAGTAACATAAGAAATTGACAAAATGCCCTTTAGCAGCGTGCCTGATATTTGCCACTGTTGTGGATGCAATGTTTATGGTCTCATCTCAAAAACCTGTTTATAGATTACTGCTAGAGACACATTAGTGTCTGTCATTATGTATATTTTTATATTTGTATGTATTTTATGTATATTTTTTTTGTATGTTTTAGAGGAGAAAGCAAAAACAGAAGAGTCGATTTGTGAAAAATAAAAGAAATGTCTTTGATTTCTGATTGGTTTAGTGGAGTTAACTATCAGGACGTCTGGCTAGTGTGTAAACAATTTAAACCCCATAAGAATAAGGCCGGTTAATAATTTAGTCCTCTTATTGTCAACAAATTTCATGAAAGACCCAAAGCACAAATACATTAGTCTGCCTCTGAGAACGTTCAAACCTCCCTACCCTGTCTCTGCCATCTGCTCCAAACCCATTAATTACTAAAGACATAAATCTTTAAAAACAGGTCACAGTTTCAGTTTTAAAAAGGTCATTAATTTCCTAAAATAGCTCAGCTCTGATTTTTTTTTTTTTTGCAAATGTTAGCAAGAATACATACTGAATTTGTTGGGGACTGTTTTCAGTGATGGATTAGTACACATTTGATGCTCTAATGAGTATTTACAGCAGCAGGGTGACTTATGTGGGATTGAGTCTAAAGAATAAAATAAAATAACACTGTCACCCAGTGCAACAGTGGCCCAGTGATGTTTACAACAGCGAAGCCGTATGGTACATACTTGATAGTGGATTACACTCACTGCTAAATTTAGCATTCTAATTGGATTTGTTGATAATAGGAGAAAAACAGAATATCACTGGACTCATCCTTTAATCAAACAGTTATTTTAATTATAACCTTGTGTGCATGTGTTTGCATGAAGCAGATGAAAAGAAAGGGAAATTAACTACGAGTGGGACTAGAAAAGAACACAAGCACCGCAGAGTGATGGAGGGTACACCTGGCTGGTGTTTTGAGGATCGACGGACACCATTGGTGAACAGAGACACCGAGGGAGGAGAACGGGGTTCGTCAGGGGGAGCAGGAAGCCGGAGAGGAGCAGGAGGAGGAGCGGAGGAGCGGAGGGCGAGCACAGGGAGTAACGGTCGTCTCCATGGTGAAGCAGTGGTAGTCATGGTTACCCATAGAGCCTGGGTCATCGGCTCCAGGAATGTGCATGCTGTTTGCACACACACACACACACACACACACACACGCACACGCTGGTCATTATTTTGTCCCTCCGTGTTGTGTATGTGTGTGAGATGACAGATGAGCCCTGTTGTCAGAGGCAGACAGTGTGAATGTCTACGCTTCAGGAGGTAAGCAAAGAGGTGTGTGTTTTTAGTGTGTGTAATCATGAGGACTCATTAAGTGTGTGTTATCTGGCCTTCTTTACTTTCTTTTGGGGATACAAACACATGTTTGCATCTGTTGTGTGTTGCTGTTTGGGTCTTTTTCTCTAGGTGTGTGTGGCCGGGTCAAATAGGTTCATAGCAAAGAGGTTGACAAGACAACTGTGACTCAACTGAAGCTGCCACATGAAGCCGCCTGGCTGTTTGTGTATGTTTGTGTGTGTGTGTGTTTAACACAGCAAGGAGTGTGGGTTAACCAACATGTACTGCTGTGCTGCCATTTCTGTTTCACAAAACCCTCAAATCTTCTTGTGATTCGTGGTTTAGCACATGCAGACACACAAACACACACACACACACACACACGTCTCCGCCTCTGGACACGCTCACCCAAGCACAAAATCAGAAGTTCAAGCAAAAAAATTCACTCACTATTCTGCCAGTGTCTTTCCACTACATTTAGGTTTGAACTGCGATTCACATGGTTACCATGACACGCCACAAACATGCCACCCTGCCGTGCGCTAATGTGTTTGGATGCATGTAGCTGTTTGTGTCTTACTGATGTGTCTCCCATTTGAACTAGCAGGCGACCTGTTATACTTATTCTAACCCCACCTGCTCTGAAACTGAACTGGATCCACTGAACTGTACAGCTACCAAAAAACACAGCCAAGGCTTTAAGAATCAGATAGAAAGTCTTTGAGAATAGTGAAATGTGTAATGTTCATTGTGTAACAGCAGGGTAAACGTGTGTCTAATTGGCTTTTTAGTCATGTTAGCAGCCATGACAGCCATATTGCCTTGCTGATGTTAGCTGTAGCTTTCTAATACTGCATGTTACGATGCTTATTCAATCTTTTTTACTTACTTTTGGGGATACATATACCTATCTGCAGATAAAAGCTAAATTGGAGATGTCCTGAACCTGCCACTCTACACGAGTCACTGATTTGATTTAGTGCGTTCAAATAGTGCTGCGGCCAAACAGGGTGACCTCTCCATCCATCCAGCTATTTTGTTTCATGGTGGGTAATGATCGTTCTAGCTGTTAGCATAAGGAAAGTGTGTCTAAATGCTTGACTAGTAGTGTATAGTAGTCTTATGTGACCATTAAACCTATAAAACCTGGTAACTTCTACAGCACACTCCAGTGCACTCCAAGCACTTCACACTATTTCTCCATTGACCCATTCGCACACTGGAGGAACAACCACTAGGAGAAACTTGGGGATATTGTCTTGCCCGAGAACACTTCAACATGCAGGCTGGAGAATCCCAGGATGGACCCACAGGTCCTTCGGTTACTGGATGACCCATGAGGTCTCTATACCACTCAAACGCTGAGATGACAGACAGATGTTGGAGCAGCTTATGGTGGTGCAACAGTGCTGATGCTGAAGGGCTGCTGTTAACAAGCTCTGCCTTAATGTAACAAGCTGTTTGCAGTGAGCCTGACAGTGAGAGGAACTGGGATTATGTGTGTGACAGACATAAACTCAGCTAAAGAGTAATAATGAAGAAATGACCGTTTAATAAAATCTTACTATGTGCTGTACCCTGGAAACTCCTGTTCACCTACACCAACAGGGTTTCTAACCTGGGGGCAAAGCAGACCTATTGAGAAGGCTTGATGAAAGGTCATAAATTCACAGACATGAACAGGAGAGTGGCACAGGTTTCCGTATTCCTGCAGTCGTATGTAGGTCTGAGGTGTTTGAAGGTCACTGACAATACACTGAATGCCTGGTTGGTACTGCTAGTACTCAACCTGCTGCCATTTAGCTCTGACTGAGCATTCAAGAGGGATTTCTACTCCCACAAGTGTTGTATTGTTCTCTCACCTTGCATCTAATTTTCATGGATCAGAGAACAAGATTTACAGTGTTTGAGCTGTTAAATAATTACAAAAGATCTCAAGGACATGAAAAAGTTATCAAGTAAACGATTTAACTGTCGCCTGCCTTAGAAAGCAGAAAGAAATGTTTTTTTCTATCATAATTGCTTACAGAAAAAATAGTTGAGTGCTCAAAACTCATTTTCATCTCGACTGTATCTGCTTATTAAAAAAACAATGTTGATGCAATGAGACAGATATGTTTTGTTTTATTGGCAATTCTATGCAATTTAGATAGGAGAGTTCCAACATTTCTGCCTGTGACTCTGTTGGTCTAATGACTAATACAGCAATGTTAAAAGACAGTTCCAATCTAAACAACCAAATTTGGAAGATAATTAGCATTTGGTGCATCCGTTTGTACTGTGTGATGAACCCATACCCTCCAAGCCCAAATTATACTTTCCATAACATCTAACTGTGAGGGTCAGCAAAACCTAAATTTCTCCATCTGCTCAAACAACATTTGGAACAAGTCCACAGACATGCAGTGTAGTGTAGTATAAACAGTGTGGATAAAATTGGCAGAGATAAGCAACTTCAGATTCGTCAAAAACTGCATAAGCTCTTTATGTTTTACAAAATCAGTGTGCCACAACAGATTGCTAATGCTGACCACACTTGCATTAAAACCTCTGGATACTAAACCAAAGAGCTCTGTTGAGACCATGCAGTTTGTTTTAGGTATTAGTGTGTCATTTTCACATCACTGTCTGTTCATATTGATATTATATATACAGTATAGCTGTATCTTATGAATAAGTAAGTAATGCAAGTTTGTGATTTGAGAACAGGTTTGGCGTTACGCAAAACTTGTGTTTATATTTCTAAATCCATGGTCGCTAATAATCTTGACCTTGACCGCACTCTGACACGCGACTCATCAGCCCTATGAATGACCTTAGACCTCTGCAACATCATTCATCATCAAGCTCAGGTCCTTGTGCGTGTTGTGAAAGGCCTTTGAAAGGACCTGAATGGACCTCCCACTCCACCTTTATTGCTACTCCATTCAGTCTTGATCTGGGCTCTTGATGGTATGTCGGGCCCCATCTGTGAATACGTTGGGCCACATTGCAAAACACCAGAAGGCATTAAATGCATCAACAGAGACATCAACAGCCTCAATAGTCTTCAGGCGTCTTCAATTAAATTTTAGACAAGGGACTCAAATCTAATGGGTCTTGTGGCGCCGAGATGGTGCCAGCTTTTTTTGTGTTGTGTTGGGCCCCCACTGCCTGTTTTCAGTGACACATATTATGAGGTATTAAACATGCCAAGATAAATGTCCACAGTATTTAGAATATCAGCAGACTCTGGGTTTTTTGTCATATGTCACTTGTGGCACCAAGATGACTCCACTTGGCCTTCCCCTGTCTTCAAAAGAAAGATAGAAAAACCGAAAAATACATCAGAGTCACAATCAAAGACACTTAGTCACTGTCAATTAAAAAAACATTCATGTCACTTGGGCCAGTGGCTTTGTTTGTGATTTCTGAGCCATACTGACAGCAGAACACAAAAAAAAAAAACAAAACCACCCTACTGTTGGCTCTGATTTTTATGGGATTGATATTTTCATTGTCACGCTGTTTGGCTAAGTTGTTGCAGACTACACCAACACTTCTGTCATGCTTGGTGCAGTCTTGTTTTGTCTGTAAAAAAAAAACTGCACAAAAACAAATAAATATTATTTTATCTCAAATTACCAGTGAGATTTGTTTTTAACCCAAGCATGTCTCACCCATCAACAAAATTACCTGAATCTCAGACTGGAGTTTCAGTATTTGGATCTTTTTTGTGTGTGGCGGCATGCTGTGTTTGAAGTAAACAACATTCCAGTCCATTTTCAGCCCTGGGAGGAGGGCATGAACCATTAGCTTACAGAAGCCAGCCCATTGCTCCACTGTCTGTCAGCCTGAGAGGAGAGAGAGCTGGCAGCCAGGCAGGATAGCTGGCTTCCTGGTTCATTGGCTGGATGGCTGGGTGTTACACTCTGGTGGACAGACATGCCAGAAAAGGTGGCACAGAAAAGCCTTGGGGGTCAGAAAATAACAAATGACACAAAAATGGACCTTGTAATTTAAATGCAATAGTGAGGTATTTTGTTTTTCCTGATATATGCTGGTGCACACAATAACAAAATGAAGTGCGGTTTGTCTTCAGGAGGTAATGACTCGTGTGTTATGTATCTGAGATCCACACATCGCTCATAGATATTTTGCTTGTTTCATTCTTGCCACACAACACAACTTGTCGAGCTAGATACATTGGACTGATTGACAAACTAGTGGAGAAAATGTGGGAGTAAAATAGTAAAATGCATCTAAAATATTAAACCCAGTGCACAGATGTTAACATATTTGAACACGCCAGCATTGACATAAGCTGAAACAGCCCATTAAAAAACAAATAATGTTAAATAATGCACATTGCAGTTAGCATTGTGTTTAGGTATGTGTACAATTTATGGTTTTCTCACTCTTTATAACATTGCGACATCATGCTGAAATACCCGTATTTCCGATATAGTTTACAGGAGCTGGAGTTGTTGATTGTGCATGAATGTTTCTGAACTGATGTAAAAGGAGAAATCTATTTTAGAAGAAGCACAGAGACAATTCTGCTCCTCCACCACACACAATAACCACACTCTGCTCGACACAGCTAGGACTGCGCTGCAGCTTCCTCCCTGGAACCAACACGTTTTGGCTGCTGATACACAGTGTTTTCCTCCATGACATTTTCATGGGTAGATGAGTGGCAGTCCAGCCAAGCAGCTGGCACAAAGACACAAGTTACTGAGTGACAGCCACAGAGCAGGACTTTGAAGCTAAGATGGTTGCCATGTTATACTACGAAGTAGAAAAAAGTGGTCGCTTACATGTATTTGCACGATGAGTGCCAGTCCACATTCTGGCACAATTCAGACTGTTTGTAATTAGGACTCTGGGCTGGGTAATAAAGAGCACCAAACCATTTGAATGTTGCCAAAGTCCAAGACAACATGTGTTGCTTCTACATCAGAATGGAAATGACTCTTCTTCAGGCGTTTCTGTTTACTCGCCAAGACTTGGATTTGAAGCATTTCATCTCCACAGCTTCATTTCTGTCCAAGTTGTTTATAAAGGACTCCACTGTTCCCTGATGATTCTGTTCTTTTTTAGCTTGTAATTACTCACTGATAGACAGCTGGGAACAGATCAGTCCTATACCATATCGCATAGCATACAGCACATAACAATTTGATTGTGATAACCTGACAGAGTATATCTCACGTATTTAGGAAGGCTGTGTAGCCCTGATTTCCACCCTTAGGAGTCTTACTTTGTTATTGTATCATCTCTCTATCACAGGAAACTTGGCAAAAGGTTTATCTACAATAACTATGATAAGAAGCTTTTCCTATAATCTCTGAGGAACATTTTGACTACAAAAACTGATAACGTGATGATTTCACTTGAACCTGAGCTGTTGGACTTAGACAGGAAGAAAAATGTGTTCCTCTGTGATTGCCTCTGGCTTTTACCCACAGAAGATACTGAGTGACATCCACAGAAGAAATTACCGCAACACTACATGGATGTGATGTATATATATATTCATTATATACCTGAAGGAAAAGATGTTTCTTTCTTCCATTTGCTTTGTGATACAGAGGGAACACTGCAAATGTCACCATCATCACTGAAAAGGACCAGTGATAGCTGCTTCAACTTGCCTGTGTTGTTTTTCGACAGAGTGACTGCAGTTTGAAGCTGGGCGGGCAGCGTACTGCAAGTCTTTAGAGCTTCGACAGATGCTTGCCATGAAGAAACGGCACCAACGAAAGTGGTGAATGAACCAAAACAGTAAAGTTGAGGGCTGGAAAACCAAAACAAAGAGATGAAAGACGCTATCAAACAAGAGATGAGAGGAAATGTAAAGTCAGGTAATGATTTCCTTTGTGCTCGCAATTAAACAATTAAAAAAACCAATTAGCTGTGTGATCCATCTCCCTAGCTGCCATTAAGCAGTTTGCGCTGTTGCCCTGTTGCCACCACACACTGGAAATTGTTCAATATTTGCTTGTTTCTTGTTTCCTCCCTGCACTGAAGTATGTCTGGATCTGGTGTGGTCTAGTACAGGTATTGTCACAGACAAACAACAGTACACTCACTACTGTACATGTGAGGAGGACGGCCCTGGAAACTACTGCATTTTGATGGCAGTTGGCAGCATAACAGATGCAGAACTGACCTGTGGAACCTCAATCAATGCTCCCTTTAGTGACTATTTGTGTGTGCTAAACCAAAGCAAAGACGGCTGTAGATAAGTGGTTTCTGTCTGTCAACAGAGATGTGCAGTGCAGCCAAAACTGCAAATAGCAGCAGAGAAAGGGAAACTGGCCAAACAAGCACTTTGGAGCTGAGCGCTGCTCAGGCTTCATGCTACTCAATGTGAGTGGAGCTTGAGATTGTTTATTTCACTGTGGAGGAAAACACTTGATTGTAAATATTACTATCTGATAAAAATAACATAACTTCAAGGATACTTTTAATACAAAATCATTACACTTATCTCTCTTTGTCAAGTTAAATGAGTTAGAAAGACAACACAGAAATAAACAATCCCTTGGTTCCACCTCTTGAATTTCTCATCTACTGAGCATACATCAATATAAGAACACTTCAACAAATTACATTAAAGTGCTGCTACCAAGCAGCATCTGTCAGAGAGTTGCACCATGTCTGGTTTCAGTCCGCTGCTGCTGAGCCTCTCCATGAAACACCCAGATGGGGCCTCGCTTGCCTCTGTCTTCAAGTGCTTGTTTTTTAAAAGCTGAACTGTCTCTCAAAAATCTTATGCATCGGCTGCTGTCGTAACTAGAGTTTCTCCCTTCAGCTCGTCTCTCCTTCGCTCCCTCTCTCTCTGAAACAGCTTTTTTGTGTTTGGTGAGAATAACTTTGACAAAGTACATTTCAGACGTCTCAAACCTGTGGTGTTAAGACAGAAAGGGCTATGCAGCAGCCAATTAACGATTGTTCAGAGCGGCTAAGAATTTCAAAATTATCCAAGTGGATTCTTCTCTTCATTTGATGCCTCACTGGTTTCATGTGACACAATCACAGTTCTTTGGTCACAACCACGATGGATCATTTCACTTTACTGAATTTGTGTACTCGTTTAGGCCCAGTTACACAATTACTCACAAGCCAAGCGTATTCAGCGTGAAAATATTATTTCAGGGGAACGTTTTCTCCCAGTGGTACACATTTTGAAGCAGCCGGTTTGCTCTAATTCAGTGGGAGTGTTGGGAGTGAAAAACCGATACATCCTTTGTAAAAAACCCATTAGAGCATTGACGTACAGAAACACTACAGCGTTCCCAACAGCAACTAATGCATGAAGTACATTTTACACCAACAGGCTAATTATTAAACACGTTCTTTCAAAGTTCATTGAGAAGTACTTGAAGATACACACACAGCTCAGGTATTTCAACACTGTCATTAACAGGTCAGATGCTAAATTTAGCAGTTAGCTCAAAGCACAGCATCACATCGCTAAATAAGTTAGCCTGTCTATATAACGCTGGTTGCTGCCTGGCTGTATTATTAATGTTCAGAGTGGAAAAAGGTAAGAAAATGTATTTTATTATATACGTCAAAGCTAAAGTGTGTCTGTGACAGTGTTACTTGTCTTACTGTAGCAAATAAACAAACCTAATCCTGTAACTGCATTGTTCTTGGCTGATTTAACAAATTAAATCGAAGTAAACAGTCTAAAGATCAAATAAACCACTCCGCATTTACTCCAAACATGCACAGCTGATCCTATTTTCATCCTTTTGCTTTCTTATCTCTGTCACTTTCTCAATTTAATTTCTCAGCTTGAATCACTGCACTGGCACGACTGTTAACTAGCCGAAACGCTGCCAAAGTGTTTTACGAAATGTAAAATTTCTGCCAGCCTCTCTTTCTCTCCCTGTCTCGATGTTTCTCCTCTCCCTCCTGTTTACCTCCTGCCAGCTCCCTCCCCCTTCCTCCTCACCCCCTGCCGTCCCATCTTGAACACAGCATTGCGTGGCGGCTGTGCACTCCTAAAGAGCTGAAACTGTCGGCCGGGGAAGCGGTGAAATGGAAAAATTTAATCGCATTAAGAGAAAAACCTTCTCTTTTCATTTGTAAATTCCTGGGACACGCTTTTTTCCACCCTCTTCTTCCCCCCCCCCTTTTACACCTACCCCACTTTCTCTCTGTGTCCTTACCCCGACACGGCTGCTGAGCTCAGAAAACATCCGCCTAGACACACACACACACACACACACACACTCTGAAATACACACATTCAGTACATGTAAGAACACACCCAAATGCTCAAGTCCTCACTTCAGTTCAGCTGCAGATTTGAGGCCTATTGAATGGGAACACACACACACACACACATTTGTACACTATCTTTGTGAGGACACCAATTCTCATAATGCCTTCCCTTGTTTCTTACCTTAACCATCATGACTAAATACCTCACCACAACCCTTACCCTAACACACATCTAAACTTGATTCTAACCTCAACCCTACAACATTTTTGAAGGTGTGTCAGACGGCGTGGTCTGGCCCAGAGTATACAATTCAAAACCGGTCCTCACAATGTATAGCCATAAAACAACTAACACACACACTACAGGTCCTTTCCTTTTCCTCCTTAAATGAGACAGAGATCAAAGACTGCTTCACCGACTCCTCCTCCATCCCCTCCCTCCATCTTGCTTTCCCTCCTCCAAATCAGTGAGCACCTCAACAGTTTCTCCCACCTTCTCCTCCTCCTCTTCCCTTCACTTTTACTTCTTTTCTCCTTCTTCTGTTTCTCTTACCCTAAATGTTTTCCTCCTCTACTTTTTCCCCCTTTTTCTGTAAGAAGAGACATGTTCCGGGTTTCATGTTGTGTCCACATCCGCCTCCTTTGTCCCACAGCTCCACAGCAGCCCTACCTCTGTGGCAGACACACACACACACACACACACACACACACACACACACACACACACACAATTTTCATTCCAAGACAACCCATCCCCACCTCTCTGTGGTTTGCCTCTTTCACCCAAACACACACAGAAACACACACAGAAACACACACACTGCTTCCATGGGGACGAGCCACCTGAAGAAAGCTGGGGATTAACGGACCAGTTCAAACAGTGTCAAGAGCTTTTTCTCTCTCTAACTCTTCAGAAGAAACCCATCACCACACCCACACACCCACACACACACACACACAAACACACACAATAAACAGGCTGGATCTTAGGAGTTTCCGAAATGAGACGTGCCAAAAGTGAGATTTACTGTTACAGAGTTATCTGCAAAAGAAAATTAAACTCATCAGGGATTAAGAGTTTAAGGCATTTGTCTTAGAACTATAACCTTTAAGACCGTAATCAATAATGGTTTTCTTCTTCCTGCAGTTATGATGTGTAGCTAAGAGGACAGATTGCTTTGCCTCCAATTTAAAAGTCAGGATTGGATGATGGGTTTTATTCGAAAACACTAGATTTTAGAGAAACTCCCTAAAGCAGAATATATTCAGGATCTTAAGTGAAACGTTGTCGTCTAACTGTTGTTGGTTCAGTGATTTTTTTTTGTTCATATTTTGATTCTTGCTAACAGAACACAAGCTGCAGTTCCCCCATCTCTTTTCTTTCATTTCTTTTCCTTTCTTTCTTTCTTTGTGTGTCAGCTCTAAACTCTGCGGCCGGTGTTCCCGTTGAACTCGATGGCGTGTATTGTGTGTAAAAACGACCAGTTAGCTTCACATTCCTGCTGGATACTGTCACACTAAAAAACACAATAGAGGTGCTTTCACGCTGCAAATCTTTTAGTTCAGACCCGCAACGTCAGCCAATCTATAATACCACTCACTCGTCTGTGTGTGTCTGCATGTGTGTCCCTGCTTATTCATTTGCTCTCTCTGTCCTTCTCTCTCTCTCCTGCCATCAGAGGGAGCTCACTCTCTGCAACCAGATAATTACAAATCCACCTAAATGTTATTTATAGACTATGACAGAAATCACCAGTTTACAGCTTCAGGTGCCATCTGTGTCTTTACTGTCAGTTCTGCATGTATGGCCCATTTCATATGAGGAATGTGCAACACTGCTTTGTTTTCTTTCAAAGTGATGTCTTTTTGGCATTCAGACATAGATCTCTGAGCAGAACATGGTCAGTAATGACTCTATTTCAACATGACAGGACCATTATGGTCAGAGCTGCAATTGGTGATGTGGTATTGGGTAGCTGGTGCACAAGAGGGAGCAGCAGCGTGGCAGGAAAACTGCGATGAGCTGGAAAGTTATCATCTGAAAAGGGAAGAGGGTTCTGTGCTCATTCACAGTTCGTAGTTGTTCGTAAAATGTTGCAGTTTAATGATTCTGCATCTCCATGTGTGAAAGCTGTGAAAGATGGTCTCAATATTATAGTGGCATGAGAATTTCTTTCCTCTTTTGCAGTCCACCGTATGGGTACAGATGCAGTGAAATCACAACTGTAAAAACTGATCTGAAATAAGACAAATCTTCACTCTAACTACAAATTTTGACACGTTTAAGAGGATCTGCCTATTTAATCTTGTACTGTTATTGTATTTGCATTAATAAGACAACACTGAATTATTGGGTTGGGTTGAGAAACGTTTTGTAACTTTCATAAGTAAGACTGCCATCACAGCTTTCACTGAAAATTGAGCGTAGTTGCTTGTATGTACTCCCATGTTCTGGAGAGAACAAATACATCTACAAAAACATCTATCAAACTACCCACCATATTTTACAAATTGTTGGTGGAAGAAAACACTGAGTAAAGACCAACCACAGCTAACAGCTCTCATGAGCACAGACTTTGCCGGTGCAAAGCTCGTCAATATAGAAGTTACTGCAATGAAAGAGAGTTTCAGAAAGTAAACATTCCCACTTAGAGTAAACCACCATCAAATCATCAACTACTTACACAATATTTGGCCTCTCCCATCTCATAAAATCACATATTTGTGAAAAAGAGACCAGCGTCCCTCCATATCACATGCCTGTAGTCCTACTGACATAAGTGCTTTATCAATGACATGCAGAGGGTAAAGAGATGACTGAAACTGATGGGGAATGCCTGAGCTTTGCTTCCAGGGGTGTCCGAATGCAGCTCAGCAGCACCTGAGGCAACTGTATGTTGTTACCGTCACAATATTACCTGAAATTAAAAGAAGCCAGGGATTTGATCTCAAATCCTGATATATGATCATCAGATCAATGTGTGGGTTGATTGACTAGATTTATTTGCAAACCTTATGCAAATCCTTCCTCCAAGCTATTCCATGCCTCCTAGCTCCTGAACTGCGTCCTCCCTTCTTATCAGCTTCCTGCCTCTTTATCTGCTCTCAGTCTCCCAGTGTGTACAATTTCTATTCGCATGCACCAGCTTTTGAGATTATATCCCCTTGCTGATCTGTTTCTAAAGAAAATATGACCTCAGAATAAACTTCATGACCTGAGGGTATTGAATGCATATAATCCGACTGATGTGCCAGTGTGTGGGTGTATCTATGATGGCCATGTGTGTTTTAACTTGAGGGTATTGTTGATGACCTTTATATAATCTGTGTCCACCGAGTGCTCCATCCGCTCCACCTTGAAGAGGGCAGAAGACCTCCCCATGCCAACACAGATAAATACAACATGCTGTCCAAGCAATAACATCTATACCTGCCAGACATGCTCAACCAAAACGGTACCGAGAGGGACTATTTCATTTGAAAATACAGGATCAGCTGGACCGCTTACACAGCTAAATAAATACACTAAATAATACACACATGTAAACACACAGGCATGTTATACTCAACATAAATATGGAAACAAGCAATAAACACACACACACACACATTATTGTCAATAATAGATTAATGTTAGGCCTATAAACAGTGGAACTGCTTTTACTTTAAGAAAAATAAAAAACCTGATGCTTTATAAGACAATTAAAAAAATGTTTTAGGTCCTTATCATAAGACCTGTGTTCTTTCAGGCCAAAGGTGTGAGAAAATATCTGGAACATTTTAAACACTTAGGATCAGCAAGGTATACTTCTAGTATAAGTAGTAAAGGAGTTGACCAAAATCTCACACCAGTGTTAAAACAACTTAAGTAAACACTGCAGATACAATCTTCTTTAAATTTTCCTTTCCTTCCGAGACACCTAACTCCCTTCTGTTTCGGTTCAGTGGAGCTGTTCAGTGACCAAAAGATCAGAAAGTGATTGGACAGAACAGCTTCTAGGTGTGAATACAGTATGTGTGTAGAAAAGAAAAGAGCATTTCCATTCACATATGCTAGCGAAAATACATGAGGACAGAGATACAACTGTAAATAAACCAGTTGTTCACAGTTAAACAGGGAAATATGCTTTTTTTTTCTCTCAAGTGCAATGTAATGCTGCTGTCTTGGCCAGGACACTCTTGCAAAAGAGTTTTTTTAATCTCAATGAGTTATTTCCTGGGTAAATAAAGGTTAAATAAAATAAAAAGTAATATATACAAAAACACAGATGAAACAAAGCATATACATCTACTGGAGAAGTGCAAAACAACACACATGCACACAGATACAACCCAGTGCTCACGGAAAGATATTCATGTATTGCCTGTCACTTGTCATGTGGTAGATGCTTTTATCCTGAACTTCCTGCAGTGTGATGCATGTATTTTTAGTGCGCGACGACTCAGTGGGAATAAAAAAAAAAAAAAGAGGTTGCAAAATGCAGGATCCAGGGAGATTAGCTACTGTGAGGAAGGCACAGAACTGCACAAAAGTATACACAGATATAGGAATCCAACAGTTAACACTCACAGGGTGACATTTTGTCATCCACAGAGTGAATTATGTGGAGTGTAATAAATCATTTCCAAAGAGGTGCTGGTATGTTATTGCTATAACATGTCATGGATCTGTCACTACAAGAACTGACAGCATTCACAATGCTTTGCAATATGTGTCCTTTTTACAGAATTGATAAAAAGCAACAAAAAAAAAAAAACAAAAAAAAACTTGAATTTGAAGAGGATGTAAAATTTATTCCTGATCCACTCTAATTTCATTTTCACGTTACATAACACAGAGTGAATGTAGATTACCTAACATTAAAGAACAAAGAAAAATAAAAACCAGGATGGGAGAAGGTGACATGACATCACTAACCTCCTCATGAAAGGACATAACAGATATTATGAGAATAATCGTGGTTAATATAATAAACATAAAATACTAGAGGGAGAATAAATTGTGACAGCTACTGTACTAGGTAAAACCTAAAGACAAATAACAGCAGGGAGAAGAGGGAGGAAAAAGGAGAATTTATAGAAAAGGCATGAGAGCACAGGTGTGATTCTTTGACCAGGTTATTAGCTATTGTGTGCAGTGACAGGTCTAATGGAAAAAATGACAGGTAACTTAGAAGAGGGAGATGGAATGTGAAAGGTATGGAGCCTAAATAAAGAACTCTGCTAGAAATATAAGAGCCAAAATGAAAAAAAGACAAAAACAATGACGAAAAATATAATGTGGAGAGGAACAGAATATAGGCAGGAACGAGTGTGATAAACGGAGAATATAAATATGGGATTTGTTGAACAGAAGCCAGACAGTGGTGGGGCAGCATTTCTCTATATTGTGTCTGACTACAGAAATATAATATGAAGATTAGTCCAGTCCTCCATTAACCCTTTAGAGTATTGAACTGCTCCATTCTGGATACTTTATCTTTATAGACCACATTAAAACGTAAATGATAATATCTGTTTTTACTTGGTTTATCCACATCAAACAAAAACTAGTGTATTATTCCAAACCTTCACTTTCAAAATAAGTTGATGGCAATATTCAATATCTTGAATCTTCTAGTTGCCATCTTGAGCATCTTATTTTACAAAAGGCAATGATATTACACAGCCATATGGCACCAGTGAACGGGACAAATTAAAAATACATTTTCCAATTTCTAATTGGTGATCTGCATAAACAGAGAGGTTTTCCTGTTGGTGTAGCCTAATGGACAAAATAAAAGAAACACCTGGCCAGTTAAGCAGCACCACAAACGACGTGTTCCAAAACGCTCATAGTGTTGAATCAACACTTTTCTACCAACAGTCTGAGCCAAAACCATAAGATTCAGCCATGTGTACCTGTCAACTGGGTGTATAGGGAATAGTGACTGAATGAAGAAGGGATTTAAGACACAGCACATATCACTCCAAAGCTTCATAGTGCACTAAGCCACAGCCACTCTTAGCAACATATAAGCCATTTAATCAGGGAGTCTCATTGAGATTAAGATCTCTTATACTCTTTTACAAGACAGGCCTAAGTAAAGAACAAGAAACAAATATAGCCAGACAAAACAACAGAACAAATACACAGCCAGATAAAAATCCAATCTTAAGGATTTGACTTTAATCCCTACAATCTCTTATATTGTGTGACTGTTGAAAATACACATTGCAGAAGCAGTTCTGATTCACTGTGACTTTAATATAACACTGTTTCTAATTATTCAGGGAATTAACTCAACTTAGAAGATGTGATCTTTTTATAGTTTTATGTTTCATTGTTGTAACATTTCATATTTACTTAGACTACAAATTTTTTATTTTTCCTATGTGTGCATTGTTTGTCAGCATGTTTGTTCACACATATTGTCTGAGTTGAAAATGTTAGAAAAATGAAGATTAAAATATCTCAACTTTGGGATATATCACCCTGAAAGATGATGTAGACATTTATGGTCCTAGTGACCTCACTGATCCCCTCTTTTATATGCTGCCATCAATGGGTCTAAATCACATCTTTATTCTTTACTTCAGGACTAAATAATGCCTCATGAAAACTAGACACCCTCATGGGGGTGCTGCTCTACATTTCTAGACCAAAGCTCACACAACAGAGCAGAGTGCCTTCAGGCACAGAAGTAGTGTATGCAAATGTGTGTGTGCATGATTTCTACTCAGGAGACATAAATGGTGAGTACTTTCCCAAGGAGCAAAAGAGCAGTATTAAAGAAAATAACACTGTTGGACAGGATGAAAACTTGTGATCCATCAACAGAGAGAGAGAGTTAAAAAAAAATAGATATGAATAAGAAAAAGAGAGAAGAGACAGAAATGAGCGAGCAGAAAGAGCTGCGTCATACCAACCCAGACAATGCTGGTGTTTTCTTGTGCCTGCTGAATCCCTGAAAGGTCAACATGAAACAACAGAGAGTTAAGTGTGGAAGAAAAGAGATTAAGGAGAGACGGATTTGGCAAGGGGCAATGGAGCAGGATGGAGATGAGGAGGAGGAGGAGAAGGGAAATTAAAGAAATTCAAAATTTACAGAAATTTGGAAAAGACCTGAGGTGAAGGAGGGGGGGAAAGTGACGAGGCAGATGAGAAGAGACAGATGATGAAGAAGTGGAGGGAAGTGAGTGGGAGGAGGATGAAGAGGAAGACAGGTGTTTGTTTAGCCAAGAGCAGCAGCAGTGGAGCACAGGATTATGGGATTATGGACAGTGTCATTGGTCATGTGAGTCATGTGATCCTGCTTACCTTCTCTCAGTAAGGAAGCTTAGCCTGATGTGAAGGTGAGGTCACACACACACACACAAACACACACCTGCCCACTCATTTTCCTCTCTCCTGGACAAACTCTCAGCTTTTCCTCTTCCTCTCTTTGGCTTTTTTAAAACCTTTTTTATGTTTTAATTTCTTCTGTTCCCACCCTCTATTCCTCTCCTCTCTTTTTAATTCTCTTGTCTATTTCTGTCTCTTCATCTTCCTCCCTAAGTCCCGCTCTCATTTCCGGATGTCAGGCTCCTTTTTGCTGCATGTTATACATGTACAGCTTATCCATGCCCTCGCAAATCCAGACGGATACTTTGATTCTTCTATCTCGAAGGGTTAGGAATAAAATTGAAGACAGAGGAATAAAGTACCGTAATATCCAGAGGAGAAACTCAGATGTTGTCCAGACTGTGAGGAGTAAATACAATAACAACCCCGGCCTCGGTAAGTTTGACTTGTCATGACTTGGTATGGGAGTAGTCGGTACAGCAGGTGTTACTTTAGTTTTTTGTTTTTTTTTTGGCTGTTAGCTTAATTTTATTTGCGCATTGAAAAATGTGTAAGCAAAATAATAAAATCATTAATATAAAAGATATAAATATTTTCTTATTGCTGTTTATAAATTAAAAAGGCCAATTTTAGGCCCAGAAATAGTTTTGCAGTTCAATTAAATTTCACCCTCACAGATTGCATGACCACAAACAAGCACAGATGTAATCAAATGCAATGATATTGTGCTTGTTTGGACTAGACCATATTTTGAACTATCACCTCAAATGCAATTGTAAGAAGTCTGTACATCACTGAAATTGATTGCATGTAGTTATTTGGACAGTGAGGTTTACTGCTTCTAAAGAGTGAACAAAATAAATCATTTATCATTCATAAATCAATAACAGAATACTTGAGCATGGGATAGTGCATAAAATACTCATCATGTATAAACTTTATAATATAGAGGTTGTGAATCTCATGGCACCAGGAAATTATGTTCCAGAGATGATTCAACTAAGTTTGTGGTGTTTGGTTGGTTTGGATAAAAAAATGATTGTGACCATAGAATATAATAGGTATTTCATACGGTAATCTTTATATTGTAGCACCGCAGTATGTCAGGTAGAAGGGCAACTGATTCATCTCACTAAGGAAACAATCATAATGCTAGCTTCTAGCACGTCCAGTATAAAACTGGCTGATACAAAAATTATTATATTGGACAGAAAGTCGAGAGATCAAGAGACTTCCTGGTGCTCACTGTACAGGAAATGTCATGGGTTCACCAAAAACGACTGGGAGCTAATTTTATGAGATCCTTTCAGGACAAGAGGAAATTATGACCTGATATTAACAAAACAAGTCATGGCTGGACCGAGACGCTGTCTCTGACTGAGAACAGGAACCCTGCAGTGCTGAAACCTTCCAGTTTTAATGTCAGTCACTCAGGCAACCTCACTTTTTAAGACATGCAATAACATTTTCTACATATGAACTATGTATGCCGTCCTCTATATGGATGGTTTTTTCTGAGCAAGCAGAAGCAACTATAACTTCCTTAACTATACTCCAACTGTACTAACTATACTCAAACCAAAGTCCAGATATTTGTACATACGCTACATACTGTACACACATACAAAATTAAGGTCAGCAGCAGCAACACTGTCAGAAGCTATAAGTGATACTTGAAATAGTCAGAATGGTGGACTACTTTTCTATAATCAAATGCTCCAGTACACTTAAACCAGTCGCCGGTAAGCTGAAGAGTGATTTGCTGTGGCTCAGCCACGCTGGTTCTTTTCTGGGCATCAGATCGGAGTGACGCATTTAACATCCTAATCTCAGATGATTTCACATCCTGATTGGATCCTAACGTCATTTCTTTCCTGTTCATTGAGCAGCAGCAAAGACAGCGGCACGTCCGGTAAACGTTATAGCGATAGAAAAAACTGTTAAAACTCCATATATTAACATAAAACTTGATGACGTTCTTTTAATTGTACAGTACTCCTACAGATTTGTGCATTTACCTACACAGGCAGGGTTAAAACCAAAAAGAGGCAGCATGTGCAGCTCTAGGTTCACTGTTTCTAGTTGCCTCTAGTTTTTAAAAGAGACCTTGAGGTATAAACGATACTTTTCTTCTCAAGTGCAAAATTGGATTTTTTTTAACACTATTTGATCATGACAAGATCAAATCATAGTCTCAGCAGGTTAAAACAGATTTCCCTTCTTTCTGTAAATGGCGCAGCATGGTGGCTTTGATGGAATAAGAGCAGACAAATGAAGTGTGAGGTGAAAATAAACTAGAAAAACACATTAAAAAAGAGAATTACAGGAAGTTAGAAATGCTGGAATCATAAATTAATTCCTTTTGAAGAAGGAATAATCACATGAAGTGTTGATACATTTAATAATTAGCAGTTTGTTCTAATCAATTAATGAAAATGGACACTGAACAAGTATTGCTTTTTTAATTGATATCTGAACTAATGTAATATGATATAGAGGCTGACATATTAAAGGCTCTATACATAAAACCACTAAGGATGAACTGTGTCTTGTTTTGCTTTGAGCTGAGCTTGTGGGCTCAGGGTCAGATGAGTAAACACAGATCAGAAGCTTAGTCTGAACAGATTAGACAGTTATCACACTTACCACTCATTACTACCAGTGAAAAAGAGATTACATAGAGTATGATGGGATTACAGCTATTCCAGTAAAAAAGGTAGCAGTTAGAAACCAGATTACTGGCACTTCTGAAAAAAGCAGTAATGATTATAATAATGTGACATAATAACAATAACGTGAAATTATAACATATGATCATCCAACACTGGTTGTAGACGAATATGTCAAGGTTAAGAATTGGAAAACTATAGAAATTGACATTTGATGTTCAGCATTTCAGTTTATGCTAAATAACCCAGGAAATATTGAATAATTACAGTATGAGATTCAAACAGGATAACTCCAGCTACTGTTTGATGAACTACAGTGAAAGAGTATTTTACAGCCATTAAATTCATTCAAAGTTATTAAAAGTCATAAAAAACTACAAACTATGTTAAAGTCTTGTTTACCAAAAATACTAAAACATTAATATTAATATTAGAGGAATGACAAGTAATCTATTAAAATGTGGAATTTCAATTTTCAAAATATTTTTTTATAAATATACATTTTAAAATAAATGTTAATATAAATAATTAAATATATAAATATATACATATACTGTATATGCTTACTGCTTGTACCTATATAAGGATACCCAAAACATTCTCCCTTCATTCTTTCCTTTTGTTTATGTATATTTTCTACGATGGGTATAGCTCTATCTGCAGGACACCTGTGACCTCTGACCTCCTTAGAATTAGTGCTGTAAGTAATCTGGAAGCTTATTCAACTGATCTTATCCACCCCCTCTGGATAAGAACATCAGTTTAATGATTAAAAGGTACAATCCAATGAATTGCTGTGGGATTCACTATGTAATCACACAAAAGTGTATAAAGGTTTTCTTAGCCCATAACAGTTATGCTGCGTTATAACCAGTTCAAATGTGATTGTTGACGTGAAATGGCCTTTCATTTTTATACTGAGCTACTTTATTCACATAACCAAATACCACATAGACTGATTAAACATCTTCTCAGGATTACATGAATGTCTATAAACAAGACTCTCCTATCAGCTTCGGTATGTTGCACACTCACATTTCTTATATATGCATACACTTTGGTGAAAGAGTGTAATTACAGCATAGCTCCACCCACTTTCCACCTGAGCAGACATCAAATTAGCCAGACTAGCTCTTCCTTTCCCGCCTGAAAGCCTCCATATTTATATACAAGTAGTGTGTTTAGTGTTACAGGAATCCCTTGACATTTTGAATTGTATTTGTCTCCATCAGACACTGGTCACATACTATGGCTAGTTAATGGCTTGTTAGAGAGCATTTAATAATCTGTGCTGTTCAGAAGAACTGCCACTGCTAACAAGCAATTCCTGGACCTTTTTCACCAAAATGTGACAAGTTCCTTGTGAAAAAAAAAATAAAATGCTACAGCCTTTTCTTGATGATAGAAAGAGCAGACAGTATGGAGAGTTAATCTGACAGTAAATGATTTAAAAACAAAAACCGTAAGGGAGATGAAATGCAGTGAAAAGGTATAATCTGAATAAAAGATCACAGATGCTTCCACATGGGACACTCAGGTGGATCAGTGAATGCCTTTGTAGTCACCAATCAAACACTGGTGGGAGATTTCAGAGCTAAGTGTTAGACAGCACTCTCCAACAACAACATCAACATGATCGGAACATCAAATGAGGGAATACCTTTGAGGAAAACGGTGTTCATCCATGCAAAAATTGACTTTTAGTGTAATTCATTCACTCATTCATTCTACCTCCTGTTTACATCCCCTAAATCATATGAATTATGCAAACTGTAGGTCCAAAACAGTGTTTTCATAAGACCCTCTGTTAATTCATATGGTTAAGGAAGCTATGGTTTCTTTTCTGTAAACTTTTCATTTGAACAACTTGCATTCTAGTGCTGCAAACTTTCTGCATGATAAAGTACGTACGACTGAGTATCCTATGGCAAATCTCTTCTTTCAGGGGAGATGAAGACAGAAGCTACAGAAATAAGGAACAGTTTAAGGATTTTAGACCTTTAAAATAAAACACACCAAGTGGCAAAACAGTGTGCAGCTGAGAAGAGAAGACAGATGCAAATATCAAGAGACACTAATCAACTCAAGTCAGCAGTAGAGCAATAGCAAACAATTTCAATCTCTACGATCACCAGAACAAAATGTCAAATGAATATATTTTTAAGAAAGACTGACTCATTAAATTAAATGGGTTTGTCAGTAAGCATGCCCTAAGAATATGCATGCACATAAGAATGGTGTAGAAATTATTATGTTGCTGAAAAGTTAATGTCAGACAATGAAAAACTGGAAAGCATAGTAAAATCAAAGGGGAGCTCCAGGTGCAACAAAAAAATATGAGCAAAGCTTTCAACGGTACACTATAATCTTCCCACCCACCGGGCTTCTCCATAACTCTCTCAGGGAGGCAAGAAAGGACAAGAAAGAGCAACACATTTGTCTTCCCTGCAAATTGCACTTACATTACTGAATCTATAGCCCTCCATTCCCTTACTCTTTCACAAATTATATCTGACATCCTGCCCCGTTTTCCGGTGATTGTGTCTATGTCTTTTATAACTAACTTTCTGTTGCTACCAGTATAATGGAGATGAACGCTGCCCAACGTGGCAACTATCGAGACATTGATATCAGGCTATTTAACATCCAGGTTAATCAGTATAATCAGCAGACCTCACTGTGAACCCTTCATATCAGGACTGCTGGCATAAGGCGAATGCAAAGAATGGGAGAAAAATGACAAAGGTCCTTTATGTGATTTGTAAATTACCATCATAGTATTCGTTTTGTTAAATGATCTGATCGGCTCTGCATTATGATCTTGTTTGGAGACCATATCACATTACAAATTGACGAAGGTTACCTTTACAGGAACATGATTGGCTGTGAGGGCCTCAGGGGGTGAGAGCCTGAGAGGTGGTTGTTCCAATGGCGTGGATCGGGCCAGGGTCAGGTCAAGACCCAAAGCCAGAACCAAAACGGACACCTTACCATCTCGGGACTCAAACGTCGACCAAAGCCTTTTCATCCACCACTCCTCAAGTCCAGCCTCCAGTTGTACTGCCCTTCCTCCTTCTGCTCGCTGCCTTTACTGACTTTTGTACAGCCGGTCCACCCCAACTAGCCTGGCCCCCTATCCTCTCTGGACAGCCTTTTATCATCTTTTGGGGCATCCCTGACTCTGCCTGCTCTGGGCGGCCAGATCCCAGATCTTTTGGAATGGAACGGGAGGGTCGTGTCGCAGTCTTTTATGAGGACACACTGGGAAACTACCCATATTTTCTAGACAAAGACACACCGGTCAATAGGGGGCTACCGCAGCATATGCGTCTAGACAACCACCTCCAGAAGACACAACAGGACACAGAGGCAGCTTTACCTGCCCCAAGGTACCTAGGGTTGGGGGTGCTGCGCTGGGCAGAGTGGGCACCCCAGTGGTCCAGGAACAGAGAGAAGCAGGCAATATATCTGGAGGCATCGAGGAACCTGCTGAAGGCTTTCTTTCCTAACTGGACCCCAGAGGAGGTGGAGAAGTGGTCTCAGGTAAGGACCGTTCAGAGAAACAGGAGATAAAAAGGATGTGTGGTAGAAAAAAAAAAAACAGGTCTGGGGGGAAGGAACATTAGGAGAAAAACAAGTCTGCAGGAAATGAAAAGAAGGGAGCTGGGCAAAAACATGAAAAGGAAATAAGGATGAAGGAAAGGATGAGGAAGCATTGGTGGAGAAAAAACTTTCAAAGTCACAGGCAGGTGGTGTAATGTGCAAGACGCTCATGAAAAAAACACTTTCAAAGGTGTTTCTTCTTGTCACAAATTACTCGGTGGAAAATGCAAATATCTACTAGGACTTGGCTATTAATAGGGTACAATTTGCTGTTGGTTGCTACACTAAAATATGGGAGGAGGGAGCAGCGTGACAGGATAAAAATGGGGCCTTCACAGCACTTAGTGGGGAAAAGAAAGAGCAATAGTTATATTAAACACTATACAGTGTAATTACATGATATGACGGATTACAATAACAAACTGGTCCTTTCTGTGGTTTTAGCAGAAACATGTTGGAAAGGCTAAAAAAAAGTTAAATGAATTTGGAAAAGTTTTTACCTGCTTATGTGACTGTAATCTGCATTAAATTGAATTTTAAAGTTGTGACATTACACAGACAAAGGTTTTAATTTGTGATGGGGAGCATAGAGAATGTAAATTACTAAATACAGTATGTGCCGAGCCAATTCTAAAGATTGACATCGGGGGGGGGGGGGCATAGTTTTTAATTTTGTATTGGCTTAGGAAAGAAGATTAAAATCTGATCCTTTCTTTGCTCAACATTGCTGTGTAATGTCCACCTGAGCCCGCTAGTCAAGCTGTTGCTAATACAAGTCAATTCTGTGAGAAATGTGACAAGAGGCCGTAATTAAAGATGTGCAGTCAGATATGCTTCACTCTAACCAGTGAATTAAACAGTTTAGAAACACACTAATACACTGATTGTCCACGTTCACATGAGTACAGTACATATAAAGTCACTTCAAGCAGTTTGTTAGCTTAACTTAGAAAGCAAACTAACCTGGCTCTCACTAAATAACATGCCATATCTGCTTTGTTTACAAAAGCAGCATTTGCTTTACGGTTGCTCCTGTAAAGGAGTCGGACTATGTCCTGGAGTCTAGTTGCCAGGCAACTAGCAGAGATTAAAGGCAGTGACTCCTGGACAAGAGGTCTTTCACAAAACCGCATTGTGATGGCTTTACACCACACTTGATTTAAACAGAAAATATATATAATGTTTTAGTTAATGAACTTCAGCGATGCTGTGAGCTTCATTAGATTTAGAGACATGAGAATGGTACCAACCTTCTCATCTAACTCTCAGCAAGAAAGCAAAGAGGATTTCTCCTAAAATGTCAAAATATTTGTATAAAAAACTGGCAAATGAAGGTACAATGAAAAAATAATACTATAAATCCCATCCTGCCACAAAGCAGTCATGCACCGACATATTAAAACCAAAGGTACTAAAATTGATCATTTCTATCACTTCACAAACTCAGTGCTGTGTTATGTTGTTTTCATATAGAATATTCACAAAAACCCTGAATAAAGTTTTCAAAACACAGGAAAAAACTGTTTAGATCAGAAAACATAAAATGGGGAGAATGAAAAGTGATCTATTGATCTGGTCACAGGTGGACTTCGAGGCAGCAGCCCAATCAATAATGACGGAGACTCTACGGGAGGTGAAAAGGTTACGGCCCAAAGCATTATGGGGTGTCTCACCTTATCCAAGCTGCTACAATGGCGACCCAGCCCAAACAACGCTAGCCAATTACACCGGCCGGTGCCCTGCTGCAGAGATGGCTCTCAACGACGAGCTTCTGTGGCTGTGGAAACGATGCTCTGCTCTCTACCCACTCCTCTCCCTGGAGAAGCTGCAGGTGGATAAAGCGACTTTATTGCTCATTTTGTGTATCTTGATATATTTGTTTGGAGTTATAAGCCTTCTGACGCTTTTGTCAACAGTTTCTGCCCTTTGTCCTCCTCTTACTTTATCATTATTGTTACAAATTAAATACATCTAAACCTAATATAATAATGAAGTGAGTAATTTATTTAATCTATAAACTTGGTTGGAAGATCAAGTCAAAACAGGTTGTGAAAACTACTGTCTAAAGCCAAGCTTGTCCCCTTAGCAGCTAATGTCATCTACTACATGATAGCAAGAAGATCATTTCCAGGAAAACACCCAAAACTGAACATCTGGTTTATCAGTGAGATTTTCCAAAAAGTTACAAAACCTAACAAAACTCAGAGGTGCTTTTAAAAACAAATTTAAGCAGATAAAAGCGAAGTTTACTCTTGTTTAAGCACTGGACTCTGTAACTGTGTCGGTATGTCCAATTTCCCTAGGGTGGGACCTCTGGAGCCAGGCTTTATTTATCTGGTCAGATAAGAGAAGCATTACGAGTATCATCTCTGACTGGGACAGCATTTGATCTTCCTGTGTTCCCACTGGTCAAAAGCGTCTACACCTCGACTAATACTTTCCTCTCACAGGTAAGATATGATGACATCTGACATGTCCAGTATTTGATCCAGTTGCACTCGATAAAACAGAACAAGAGGTGAAGAGAGACATAAACAGATTTGAGTAGAATTATAGCACTGACTGTTTCTTGGGTTTTTCTTGCTAATAATAAACATTTTCATTTAAAAGGTGTTGATTTCATACGATATGAGGATAATGGTGTAAATGCTAGAAAGTAAAATAAAAAAAAAGGTGCTGTGCTGTGACTCTTGTACAGTGTTTGGTATATTCTCTATTTGCAGGCAGACCTGGTCAGCACCATAGGAGAAAGTGCTGCCATGGGAACAGCTGGAGTTGTCATCTGGGAGAGAAGAGAGACTAAGACAGAGGTACACATTTGCATAAAGTGCATACACCCACAAATATGTACACACATGTACTAACCCATTCAGTTTTACCATTGAAGTGTTCATCTCACTCGTTAAATCTACAATAAATGCCTCGTGTTGTCTGTTTTCATCATTACAAATGTACCATAACATGTTTTATTTTGTTTTTATGTAACGCACTTGGTGCTAATGTAACAAACATAATGTACAGATTGAAGCTAGACTGATAAATCAACCAAAATCAGCTTACTGCAGTTAAATATCAGTATCTGTATATGTACATGCCACCCAATACATATTGCATTGCATAAATGCCAAACTAGGTTTGAGGTCATTTAGAGACAGTGTCATTAGAGTCAATATAATTACTGGACTTTTAAAAACTCTCAAATCAGCCTTAAAATCAATTATCAGTGTTTACACCAAACTGTCTGCCTGTGCATTTCCCAGAGAGAGTGTCAGGACCTGGCAGACTTTGTCCGCCAGGTCCTGGGACCCTACTCCATCAATGTAACCATGGCAACTCGACTCTGCTCGGCCTCTCTGTGCCAGGGAAAGGGACGCTGTGTCCGTCAAAACCCGGGAAGCTCTGCCTACCTCCACCTCCCACTCCCACCTCCATCCAAAGCGGCAGAGAAGGTGACAGAAAAGGTGAGAGAATGTAAATTTAAGCAGATATTAAAATGTGCTTGTGCTGGATTTATAAAGGCCTAATTATAAACTGCGTTCTGGTTTCTAATGATCAGATCTTGTTTAACCTGATTTAAAGAGGCTCTGTTTCAACTGTACAGTCATTGTGGAAGCTATAGTTTCTAGTACTTTCAATATGTAATCTACTTTCATTGATATTACTTGAACAAAACTAATTTATAGGAATATGTGTGTAATGAAGAACTGCATATGGTACATTGTGTTTTAGGTCCTGCATTATTTGAGGAACAAAATAAGTAACCACATTCAGACGATGCTCATAAAAACATTTAGAAACACATATGAGCCTGGTGAGATGTAAGACGCAAGAACAAGTTGTTGAAGAGATGAAAATTCATATTTGACCCCCCCCCCCACACACACACTTTTACTGCTGCTGTTTATTCACAATGCACACAATGAAAGATATGTGTGAAAAGACAGAAGTTCTCAACTTGAGTTCTTTATGTGCACAAAGCTGGAAAGAGAACAACTCATTTCGAGTCACGACTGATTAAGACAAATAAGCGTGACTTTATAAAAAAAAGGAAAACAAAAAACAGCAGGGTGTCCAGTTGCCTAAGAATCTACTGTTTAAACTAAAAAAAGCAAAGAAAACAGTAGCTGAGACGCAACAGAGGAGGATCTCATGCAGTTTGATCCTTCACCAGTGAACAAAGGAACACTTTGTTTCTCTGGGAACACTCATCACTTTTTACAACCCTGAGGATTAGTCTTTGGAAATATCCTGTTACAAAAAGTACAACACAACACTAAATATTAACAATGCACTGTGAAAATCCTTAGATTTCCTTTTGCATTTTTGCTGTATTACTTAATCCTCAGTTTTCATAGTCTAAAAATTCTTTGTCAGGCAGAGGCTTCAAAAGCCACAGATGAGCCAGACACTGAAGCTAAGCCAGCAGAGCCAGACCCAGCTGAGATATGGAAGAAAGATTTCCAGTGCCAGTGGTACAAGACTGCAGACGTGGACATCTCAGAACAGCAGTCCCCTAAAGACGGAGCGTCTGTTCGGGGAACAGGACCAGTAAACGCTGGAGCTGTAGCAGAGACTACAACTGCTTCCACAATAGCTTCTACAACAAAAGGTGCCTCTGTGACTGAGTTAAAAAGAAGCAATTTACCAAGTACTGAAAGTCCAACGCCTTCACTGGCAGTACCTATAGACAGCGGTACAAATCCACTGAGGGCCCCTGACCTGACTGCTCTGCTATTGCTGGTGGCTGGGAAACTCTGCCTGGAACCTTAAAATGCAAAATAAACCAACCTCCACCAAGTCTGGACTTGGCCTTTCTGAAGTGACCTTGAGCAAGACACTGCATCCCTGCTATTTACAGGTGTGCTGCTTTACAGTTGAACATAACCTGAATAGAGTAGGCTAGCACAGAATACAGGAAGCTGGAAGTCCTAACTTATCACTGGATGTGCCAAGACACAGTGGTACAAACACTTTGTACATAAACTTTTTTTACCTGCTACAGTAGAATGAGACTGACCTAAACACCTCAACAGTCATTCAAACACACATACACCTGTGAAACCTGCATTAAGGCACATTTCTGCATATTTTATTTCTCCATTTACTTGTCAGTGCTCGTTATATGGAAATTATTCATTTTAAGGCCAAATGTACTCAGACCTTTCTCTTTCCATTACATAGCGGAGATGGATTAAAAGGCCAAGCAAAAAGAAATCATGTCAACAGATGTACTGAGTAGTTACAATAACTGCTCACTGAAATAAGTACTGTTCAGTACTGTGAGCACCACAAAAATTAAAAAAAAAAAAAATGGGGCGGAAATCTCAGAAATACTGAAAATTATAAAGCTGCACAAATAGAAGCAACATTGTCTGAACTGCTAGACAGAGTACAAAAAGAACTTATGTTCTTTTATAATTAGGTGAACTGAACCTTTAATCTACCTGCAATAAATACTTCCAGTTTATACCTTTGAGAATCACACATCAAAATGCAATTTCAAACAAATTAACTATAAAATGATCATTTATTTAATACTGCATATTGTTAAAACATTTCAGACTTTACAATGTGCTGAAATGCAGCACACATTTCCTGAGCACTTTGGCATCCTCTGCCTGAATTCTGGTGAAACTGCACAACAACAAAGGCCTTTTTGACAAATCACCGCAGGAAAAGTACAAATGTGCTATTAAGCAGCTTCCCTTTCAGACTTCTCCATCCTTAAATACAATACAAGCCTCAGGAATGTTATTAGTACCACTTAGATTTCACATTATGACATCAAGATTCTACTGCTAAATGGCCACTTTAAATATATTTGTGGTTATATACCTTATAAATATAAATCTGTTAATTCAAAGGATACTCAGCTGAAGAAATTCACAATAATTTAGTCCATTATAGGCAACAAAGCATATGTGTATATATTTTTTATAAATCAGTGTTTGTATTTGCTTCTTTCCCATCCCCGGCTTTCAGTGCTCCTGTGGCCAGTATACTGTAAAAAAGACAAACATTTGTTTTTGCAGCTCATGTAAATTTATTTGTTATTTTTCATTAAAATATACACTCAAGACAAAGAGTATCTAAATCATTTTAGTTACAGAAAGAGATCATATGTACACAGGTGCATCTGATTGTATAACAGAGGATTAGTCAATCATACATTTATATATATTATGAACAAGAAAATGCCATTTCCTCTCTCATCTCCCATCTCGAAAATCCTCTTTCTCACTTCGGAAGTATGCCAAGAGTCCCAAATGTCCATTCTCTGCACCTTTTTACCCTCATCTGCAAAAGATCATTTACATCTTTACAGTCTTGGGCATGTTTAGGTAAATTTCAGTATTATTAAGGGGACTCAGATGATAATAAATTTTAACATAAGATTTTTTAATGATGCTCCCCAAATCTCTTTGAATTTGTCCCCAACAATGCTTACGAGCTTCTGCCAACAAGGTGAAAGAAAGTGACACGAAGACAAACGGCATATTTTACACTGAACACAGAGCCTTAGGTGAAGCCAATAACATGATCTTTTCCCATAGTGAAAAACATTGATACCAGGGGCAGAGCCATATGCAGAGACAGTTTAGATAATAGAGAATGACACTCCGGCTCCAAGTTTTGCTTCCCAAACTCACATTTCGAAAAAAAAAACAAAAAAAAAAACTCCCAAATATTATGCATCTGATAGCAGATTTACATATCAACATTATGGCTAAGATTAAAATGTGTACTTACTGTGCTCGCAGTACTGGTCTGATAACATTTTGCAGACGAAAAATCCAAAAATCCCGAAGGTAGTGTGGGTAAATTGTAAAATAAGAGTAGCAGACACGTTTCAGGTGTCAGAAAGCCATGACAACACCATTGACACTACTCAGGCCAAATTACTGGCATCAGTAACAGGTACACGTACAAAAATCTAGTGCACGTACTATCATCTTCTACACAGCTACAAACCAATGCAGTGACAGAAGTACCACAGTCTTTTCATTGAATCAAGTACAGTTTTCCATAAGAGCACATGGCTTTAGGTTGGAGCAGTAACAACCAGGCAAGGCTGCAGACATTCAGTGTCTGTTATTATTGAGTAAATTAATAAAAGCTCACTTTGCAATCAATTTAAAGAGATACAAGTTAGTTCACAACTAACTGTGTTAGTGTGTACCGACTCCATTAGGCAATGTTTGCTTTGCTTATCCACATTAGGCAAATTTAATGGAGTGTCATATATCGGTGACCAGAGCCAGAAGCAAACACTAACATGGGATATTTTTTTTTTCTTCCTAGATTCAAATACAAATGTAGTTAATGCAGAATAAATGTAGAATTTTGTTCCAAATGAAGATATTCATCATTTCCCAAGAGCAGAAGCTACAGTTACAGTGAAAAACACATTTCAAGCATTGAATATTAGCAGCTAATTTAGGTCCTTGGCTGGCAAAGTGCTGTCAACCATTCTTCAAGAAGAATGTAATGGATTTATAATGTCTTTTGAAATTGGATGCCTCTCATACATATATAATTTTAAATGATTGAATCGAAACTGAACCAAGATAATTCCATCAATGACACTGAGCAGTTTGTTAGGTACTTACGTGACTGGAAATGAAAAGATTTGCAGTAGATTTCATGAAAAAATATTTTGTTTGGCTTATCGATCTGCCTTGCATTCACTTTTCATGACATCTAAAAGTCAAACTTCAAAAACCTGAAGCTTTCCAAATCTTTAAAGCCACTGTGAAGGCTACATAAGATATTTTTCAAGTTATGCCCTTGACAACATTTTGGATTACACTGACAAAGACGAGAAAATTTTATGGCAGTAAAACGAGATTCTAGCCCAAATGACATGTACGGTGCTAGTTTAAAATTAGAGAAGCCAGATATGATTAAAAATGAGCCAGTTTATTTTGATTACAGAGCAGTTTGAGAGAATCAGAGTGGAGAAACTTGAAAACTACCCTCCAGCAGCATTTGAGTTTGAACTTAAAGCTCCACTGGTGGTATGTGTCAATTCCCAGTGACACAGAGGAGCTGTGTTTTTATTTTTTATTTATGGAAAAGCATGCATGCTGACAAAACTCAACAAATACACATAAAAAAAAAAAACTGACATGATGTGTCACTCCCTTCATTTAGCCTGCAGTAAAAGTGAATCTAATCTTTGTTGCATAAGATTAAAAATAGACTTTCCGTTCCTGTGCAAAAGTCACCATCTTCTCAGCAGTTCATACTGGGCTCTCCATGGGCAGAGAGAGAAACATTGCCCCCATGTGGGGAGGAGAGATTAGTGCAATGTGAACCAAGTGGGCTGGACGGAGAATAACACAGAATTCCTCCTCAGACTTTAAAGTGGGAAGAGAGGACCCCCCAAATCTTCAAGGATCTGCTTTTACGTGTGTCTGTATGTGTTCAGGTCACATGACCAAGTATCTCCAGTAAGGGTTAATTTGAGATTTCTTAAAGGAAGTGAGGTTGCATTAAAAAAAGCTCAGCTCCGAGAGCGACTCAAGCACAATTCATTTGAAATCTTACAGCAGAAACATAGTCACCTTTAAACAATGAAGATGTGGGGGAACTACGAGAGCCAATCTTCCAGCATGCCTAGCAGTTATGTTTCCAGGACTCCAGAGTGCACTTTGCTGCAGTGTGTGTGTGCTACCTGCAGAGTGGTGGAGTTTCTGGCAGACAGTTCAGGATGTGCTTGATGTTGGATCTTTGCAGCTTGGATGTGTTTTTGTACCAGGCAGGTGGGGTTACTTGCAAATTGCCTCCAGAGCGTCCAGCGTGCGTTTAATATCACGAATCTGTGCAGCCAGGGTGTGTATGGGTTGCATGGAACGATCCAACTCTTCACAGCGAGCCATCAGTGTGTACATGCCCTGAGGGTGCACAAATATAAGGCAGGCAATTAAAAAAAAAAAAAATCACAGATCTCTGCCAAATCAGGAATGGATAAATTTATGGAAGCATGACAAGAATCGCAATTTGAGCAAAGTCCTTTCACACCACTAAGCAAAAAAAAAAGCTAATGTTTTCTACTAAATCTCCTATTTGACATGATATCCCACACTTCCTGTAATTACTCCAGAGAACAAGCCTGAACCTACTGTCAAAGAAATGCGTGCACATATACACCCAGACAATGTGTCACCTTTATACTCATGTCCACAGACTCTCCCAGGCTGTCAACTGAGTCTCTGTAGGTTTGGATGTAGCCAACACTCAGAGCTGTCATCTGGATGAACCGAAAGACAGAGACATCAATTATACAGACAGAAACTAAATCTGGGTGAGAGGCACAAAAAAAAAAAAAGGGCAAAAGGAAACTGTGGGTGAAACACACTAAAAGGCAGCTGTGTGCATAGATGCATTCACATCATCCAAAGAGACAAACAAAGAAAATAAGGGCGTATCAGCTGAAGACTCACATTCTGGATGGTTCCATTGAGGCTCCGCATCATCATCTCCACACTCTGTGCTACTTCCTGGGTGTGTTTCTGAAGGTCCAATAGGACAGACGGATCAATGGGCGGGATATCTACTGGTCTGCGTGACAACCCTCTGCTTCGATAAATAGGACCTGAACAATCCGCTGGTGAGGAATAATGATCAAATTAGTTGACTATGATACAATAATAAGGCTACATCTAATATAGATTTTATGTTAGCACAACCTAAATTCAAGTCCAATCAAAAATATTTAATTTATAGCGATTTAGCAAAATAGAAGCAAAATAGCAAATGAACATATTTAAGAAGCTGCAACCCGTTACAGTTTGTGGGCTTGTTCAATTAATGACAAATAAACTGTCAAAATTGCTGGATTCGTTTTCTGTTGATTGACAAATTATTTCAGCATAAAACACAGGCCACACATACAGAAAGAGAGAGAGAAATGCAAACCACCAACAAACAAGTTGTGGGCAGCTACAAACTAAAAGTGAAGAAATTGTGCTGAAAGAGAAACAGAGAAAATGATACCCACATTACACACAAGAGTAAATCAAGAATTAAAATCAGCAAGACAATTAAAACACTGAGTAGTTAAATCTGGCAATACACAGAACACGGGTGGCCTCTGGGCAAAAGAAAGAACTTTCCATCTGCAAAAAAGCCTGCAGTTCGACCTCAACTATAAATTCCTCCAGTCTGAACCAAGTCATTCATCCTAATTGAATCAGCAGGTAGAAAGAATGAGCTGCCACAGAGGCCCTACTCTGCCAACTGTGCTCCTGTGTTTAAACTGAGTGGCCAGTTTAGCCGACGTTATAATCCAGAGGAGTTTTTCCTGGAAAAGACATATGACCGTTAATGGATGAGGCTGAACTTGGTTAACAGGCTGCTCTGTATGAAATAGCTGTATATGTGTGGATCATTTTTAAAAAAAATTATATTTATATCTATATATATCTCTGCTGTATTTTGGTTTCCATGGGCAGTCTGCCTCATTAAAATGCAATTTGAGGCCAATTCAATCTGCCTGGAATAAGGAAGATGGCGAGCACAAGGGCAAAGTATAAGTTTTTATCACATTTTAATTATACTGCTAAATATCAGATATTTTCATATATATTGAAAATATCTGTGGTCATATCATATCTAATATGAAAATGGTGGTTGGGCAAAGCTATGAGTTTCTTGCCTGAAGGAAGGCTTTTCTAACCAATAGTCCATAATTACACATGCCAAATTGCACTGCACTTTTACAGCAGCCTAATTTAATCAAAGTAATTAAGACTATTATTGATTTTTGTAAGTTTTAAATAATTGTATTTGTTAAAACACTACCCCCACCACCATAAAGACAGGGTGACAGCAGTGCATCAGGCTGGATAGCGCGAGTTAAAGAGTTCCTGAGCAGATTATTTTTGCCTTTTTCCCGTTACTGCCATGTCGAATACTCTTATCATGTTTAAACTGTGTTTAAAGCAACATAATCAATGAAGACATACACTACAGAACACAAACATCACATGCCTGACTCAGAAATTTGTCCAAATGGGGCCCATAGCTATCAAACAGGCTGCATTTTGATGTGTTTGTCATATTAGCTGTAGACAGATTACATGATACGACTGGTGACTGTCAGTGTAGTGGTTTTGAAATTATTGTTTGGATTTTTAGCAACACATTATTCCTCCCAATATCTCTTTAACACCTTAGATTTTGGCCATAAAGAATGGCCTGAATTGAACAACTGTAGAATATTTGCTGTTCCATCAACACTCAGACAAATTTAATTACTTTGGAAAGAAGTACATACTGACCAGACGGGATGGTAGATGTAAGCCGCTGTCAGTTAAAACATTAAACAGCAAACGCAGCTATTCATTTGCTTAAGCAAGTGCATTGATTCTCTACTGCTTCTTGTGGTTTGCAAATGACCAAAGCTTTGCATAAATGATGAGTAGTGGCTGACTGGGCCTATTAGCCTGTGCAGGGAAAAACTGGATGTGAATCTGAGAGTCAGACATTCTGCACTTCCCGTAAAAAACTGTCCACCTGCTGAAAAGCCATTTTATACCATACACAACACAACCACCTGTTAACAGTCTGCCAACCAGCCATTACTCGTGCAAACAGAGTTATTAGTCTGTTTGTGCATGGTCTGCATCAGTACATATATATGCACAAAAATAAACACACATGTTTCAAGAGTCCTTTTTCTATTTATATTACATATGAAATATATAGTTATCTAACACAGAGAGCACCACTCTCACACGCTCACTTCCCTAAAGGATCTAAATCATTTTCATACAATGACAGGGGTAAATTTATGTTCACTTTAAAACGCTAAGTGAACCTTACAGTAACTGGGTCATGAATTACAATAAATAAAGGAGTCATTTTCTTTGTAATATCTTGTCAAGCTCACTTCAACCCAGACTCACAGTCACTGCAGTCCAGACTGGGCTTCGAGCTCATCTTGATCTTCTGCTCTAGGTTCTTGGTGATGAAATTAGTCAGGTCTCCATCATGGCTGACCGTCCCCTCTAATTCAAGAGCCGAAGAGATTGTGGCTCGCCGGCCTTCTGACTGGCCACTTCTGCCCCCTCCCCGGGCACCTGTACTGCCTGCAGAGCGCACGCCAACATTAGCTATATAAGGTTTTATACACTTCAGCTGATTGATAACTTATTTAAATATGTAAGCCTTTCTTAATGTTGTTACAATTTCCAACACTTGTATTTTCCCTTATGGCTTTACAATTCAAGCATGCAAGGAGAAGACAAAGTCTGTTGGACAGGCATCTACCTCCACATGCTTGGCTTATTTCATCCAGGCTCTTGCTGTCCTGCATTCCCCGGACGTTGCGAACCCAGACCTGAGCCATGACATGGGGAGGGCAGGGGGCATCGTCTGAGAGAAGAACCGGAGTTGGCGGAATGGAATAGGGGGAGGTGCTAGGACCAGGGGCTGAGGACGAGTAGGTTCGTGAAGACTAAAAAGTAGATAAGAGTGAAACAAAGAATATAGAAGAGGAAGTACAAAAAAAAAAAAAAAAGAGAAGTTACTGCTTTTTGACTTATATATCATTAAGAAATCAACCAGAGTTACACATTTCCCTTGCTGTTTATTACCCCAAACTTCTTTTGATCATCAGCTTCTTGCTCCATCTTCAAATTTAACTATTTGGAAAATTATAATCGACTTGAGACAGAGTCAGTGTGCTGTACTTCATCTGAACCACTGTCTCAATGTCTGTTTAAAGGCAGTTAAATCATGATAGCTCAGCAACATTTTCTTGATGAGCTAGAAAATTAAAATTCAGTTTCACTAGTGATCATGCTCAGACTGTTGATTGTTATTCCCATCATGACCTCTATTCTACTTGGCACATATAATCTCAAATATTAGAAAAAGAATAGCATAGCCCACTCACCTCTGCATCTGTCTTCCCTCCTGAATACTGATTCTTCCACTTGTTTTCATTCTTCTCATCCTCCTCCTCATCCTGTTTCTCTCTCTCTCCATCCTCTGCCTCCTCTTGGCTGTCAGTGCCTCTGTCTACAGTCTCTGCTTCTGTCTGCCGTCTGTCTGTGATGGCTGGGCCTCCTCGCTGAGATGAGTCTTTGGTCTGTGCTGAATCCCCAAGCAGGGCTGCATCACGAGGCTTCACGGGTTTAGATACCTCAGGAATGTCTCTGATTATGGATTCTGATTCTGAGTCTCCTGTGCCTGTGGCAGCAGGCAGGGAGGGGTCTGTCACTTGAGATGTGTGTAATGATAAAGCAGAGGTTCTCTCATTAATGTCCATCTCTGTATCCAAGCGACCTTCGCCCTCATAGCCTCTGCTTTCCCTGTCTACATGGTTCTCTGAGTATCCAAGGGACCCATTCTCTGATGACTCCCCGGGATAAGGTAATCTGCACCCCCCACTTTTCACCGAATCTGTAACATGAGGGCCGTTCTTTGAAGCAACAGGTGTCACAACTCCGTTAGCTGTTTCTGGCACGTCTGTGCCAATCACAGGGGAGAGACTCATCCCTCCACCTGCTGATGAAGAAAGGGAGACTGTTAGAGAAGTGGCCTTGCTTTTTAAATCTATAGTTTAGTTTAAATTGGAGTATCCCACCAAATGCCAAAAGGGTTTTAACATGTGCCACAGCTTACTAGGCCTTTTCAAACACAAGCCAGTACCAGTTTTTCTAATGAAACCAAAACAATGCCTTTTTTCATATCTTAGATTTGGGAATATAAACATGTTTTAACACTTTCTATTTACTCGTTTGCATCAGTGTCAGGTAAAGGGCTCTGCCTGTAGAAACATACTCTATAGTGACAAGGTTTCCTAATTTTTACACGTCAATATTTGACAGTTTTGGTGTATCTGTAAACTCTTGTTTGACCTGAATGCGGTAACACATCGTATCATATCGTAACATATGTCTCATATTGTAAGTAAATACTGACGCAACATTAGGAGACACTAAGCTAACTTTGTGTTAACACTATCTCACATTCTCCCTAAATAAAGCGCTTGTGAAGAGTGAACGTAACCCCCTGGACAGAGACCACACTGTAAAACAATCAAACAACAACATAAGTTATTGTTTGTCGCCGTTTAAATAAGTTTGCTGTCCTTAGCCGCTTGCTAATGTTGTTGAATGGTGTTAGCTAACGGCTAACGTTAGCTGCCCAGGCCGCCAAACCACAATGTTTTCACATCCTGCGCTTTATCGCCTCATAGCTGTTCACGATAAAGACGATTTGGTGTCAAAATGTGTAGTTATCTGCTGCGGTACCACTAAGCTTAATATAATTAATAAAAACACTCACCGGAGCAGTCTCTATCCTGGAAAATAGAAGCAACAACACAGTCCGAACTGAAAATCCTTCCCCCGCAAATCCACAAAGAAGAGTTCCGCCTTAGGATACTTAAATGTTAATTAATCAACGTACATATTTTTTTATGAACTTAGTGATAAATGATAATTTAATATTTTTCTAAGATTATTTAAAATCTGGCTCACAACTCGTTGTTCATTTATATTTTAAATAGGCAAAGATATTTGTAGATGAGCTGCAAGCTGCTGCCTGCTGTTGTATTATGGCAAAAACATCAGCAACATTTAACTCCTTGATGTTTAAGCTGAATGAGTTTGTTTCTTTCCACATTATCACAGTTCGTCTTGCACGTATCTCAGCTCTCCTATAGATGGAGACAAACACCACAGCCCCGTCACTGCAATAGTCACAGAGAACAAGTTTCATTGTGAAGCTTTTGTGGTTTGTGTCTAAGTGAGTTAAGATTCTGCCAACACTGATGTTGGCAGAATGATACTAAACAACCTGCCATCATTTTTGATTTTGGGAATCTTAATATCGTTATTAGTAATAGAACCATATTATTCTTTCATACGATGTCACAGAATCATCTTACATTTCCAGTCCTGTGTATGTGGACAGGAAAGTGAGAGCAAGATTAAAACAGTTATGTCTGTTTGAATTTATTCATTTGAGAAATGTGTTTGAAATGATTTAAATCAGAGGGGGCTTAAATAATAAAACCCTCATTTTAGCCTGTTTACACGTTGGCTGCCAGGCCAGCGTCTGTAGCTTTCTAAATCCATGAATGTGGTCAGAAATGACAAACGCTGCTGTAGAGGAGGAGAGAGGATTCAAAACCACAATGTCCCCACATCTAAAGATCTTGTAAAAATTTCTAATGTAGCCAATCCATCCACACCAGCTGCTCCCTCTCTCTTGCTTTGGATTCAGCAGTTTTATCCCATTTGTTTCCTCTCCCTCTGTGCCAAACATCAAAGCCTGAGACATTTACCTAAAGACAATTAGACTCCAGAAGTCAGCCAATAGTTTCAAGAGTTTTCCAACAGAACACTCAGTAACCACTATGACTTTTATCACATTTTATTTTTGTTTTTGAAGAAATTACTGTCAGAGATAAGCTACTTTAACAGACGAGTTAACTACCACAATAAAGGCCACATTTAGGGAAATGAGGGTTGCAATGTAAATTTAAAGCACGTGCCTTTATACAGATGTGGTTTCTTCATAAGAACAGCTGGAGGCTACATGTTACACAACATGACAGTGAGGCATGATAAATCCTGCACCCATAAATCACAACATATTAATTGCATTTCAGTTCACGGGCAGATCGACCGAGTACCTGAACTGACCCTGCTCCTCCTCATTCCCTTCTTTTCTTTCTCCTCAAATAAGTTCAGACAAAACAAAGCTAATGCTACATTCAGGTCCTCCTCACCAGCCCCAACAAGAAGTTGCCTTCAAACTGCAGACAAATGCAATAACACATTTTCAAGTTCATCCAAAGCTTTGGCTTAATAAACCCACACACGACAGGATAAAGATACCCACTTTATTTGTGTAGCTCAAGCCTTTTATTAGCTTGTGAACAGCAACAATGAATTTAGCAACCAGTGACTCACTGTGACTATGTCGTTAAGAAAAACCTGAAAAAAATATCCTTATCGTCATACGCTGTAACAAATAAAGCTGGGCTGCTAACACTGAAAGCCATGCCTTGCTGTTTTTAATCACGCCTGTCTCCAATGTAACTTGATGAGAATATAACAGACTAAACTAGAATACATCTGATTTGACTAGATTTTAAATTAATATGTTTATTTCTGACCTTCACAATTAATAGTAAACATTTCATTTGAATGAAACTAGTATTTGGCCTTTGAAAGGAAATTGCAGTGACTTTGGCTGCTGACTTAAAGGCTGTTGTGGCTGGCCTAGAAGAAAATTCATCCATCAATCATGCTCGACCCGAGGATTTACTGGGTATATGGCAGAAGAAAGGCCATCTTCATTTAGAGGCATCTGTGAAAATATGTGCACACTCAACAACCCTGAGGTCCCTAAATGTCCCCAGGAATTAGTCTGGGAGTCACAGGAAACTGTCAGAGGTAGTTAGCTGTAAAATTCAATCTTGAGCATGAGCAGACAGTTTTCTTCAGCATGAGAACGTCACTGAAAACGATAGTGCGGTGAAGTACACAAACCTCTTATTACACCTAAAAGGCACTTTTAGAAGCAAAGTGGTGAAAAGTCTGGTTGACCGAGCAGTGGAAAAAAAAGTTAAATGGATAGATGAGTCGCTCTCTGCGGTAAATGCCAAAAGCGTCTCGTCCTGAGTACATGGTTCCTGCACCAAAATGCTGTGTTGTGTTGTGTAGCACATTTCTAACATCACTGTAAGTTTTTAATAAGCCCTTGGGAGGGAACAGACAATGCTATTACATACAAAACCATTTTGACTAACCAGTTTAGTTGAACTGGTAATATCTGATAAATGGTAATGTGGTCATGGTGGTTAAGAGAAACAAAAAATACCTTGTGCTTTTTAAGGATTTGGTGTCACTATTCTCACAACAAACCCATATGAAACCCAAAATGTTTCTGTCTACAAGTGAGTGAGATGTGAAAAGATTATTAGAACAACTTTCCACTGCTCACATGCTAAAAGAAAAATATTGTTTTGTAAACGTTCCCTTCCAGAAGGTATTTCATATACTTCACATGGCGCCAATGGGTAAACTGACACAGTGTGTTTATTGAAATGAGGTCTCGTTTGCAAGGTGGTACCCACTGGATATATTACACAATAATAGTAAAGCCTGTGCAGTTTAATTGTGGTATCAATTCTGTGTTTAGAATAGGGGTTTATAGGAAATACTAGAGAAGGAATGTCTGATTCTTAACTAAATATACTACTACAATAACTAATCTCCTTTTAATGCAGTTTCATGTTCATCGTGAGATCCTGTTTCTCACACGGCAACTGGTAAAACATTTCTTCAGGGATATTCCTGCCCATAAATATGCTAAAAAAGTGTATATCAGTTAAAAAACTAAACATGAAGATACAACTTGGAAAAGCAACATGCCCATATATATAAAAATATAAACTAAGAGCAAGAAACAATGAAGTATTGCTGACCTCTATGTTACTCCAAGGGTTTGGAAAGAGTAAATAAGTAAAGTGAAGGCTGCTGGGCTTGTGGCACGATCGGAACGTATTTTCACCATCAGATTGCTCAGCAGAACATTCCAGCTGTTTAACGTTTAATGAGAGCGTTATGTGGTCACTTTGGTGGAGATATACGGCGGTTTGGTATTGAATGGTATGTTACTGTTTTGGAGTGAGGACAATAACACAGCTGGAGTGGTGCAGCATGACTCCCTGTAATATAACTGTGTTCACTGATTTGAGTCCAAGCCTGTTTGCTTTCTTGTGGACCTTAAAATAAATACTGAAGATGTGAACTGCTCTGCTTCCCTGACAGCCATCTTTTCATAAAGTAAAAAAAAAACAGCCTGGGTTATATTATCTGGGATTACATTGTGTTGATGCCTCTCTCTACCTTTACAAACTACACATTGCTTAGCACTATTCGGCCTATGTAGATGAATTTAAGATCTTGATTAAACTGAACAAGGCGAGAAGAAATGTTGGTTTGTGCATCTGTGGTTGCATTTGAATGGCTGAGAGTTAGAATTAGAGCTAGAATTACTTTCTAGAAGAGACCAGGACCATGACTGAACTAATTAGAGAACACTTACCACTAGTGGGTATGTCATTTTCTGGCTTGTGCACAAAAAAGAGCCTTTGACTTTGTTTTAAAGAAATGGGAGCAAAGGGGTTTTAAAGTTTTATAGGAACTTAAAACTAAACTAAAAAACTACAAATGCATTAATATGGTGTGCATTTGACAGTGTTGCAATACTTCACTAGCTGCATGTGTTTCTCATAGACACAACAAATCACAAAACAAAATCATACTCATTTGAAAGCAGACATTTATACATATTTACAAAAAGGAAAAACAAAGTCGGTGCATATGAGAGGAGATCATTTGACGGCAGTTTCGTTCCGTCTACAAAGAAGTCGTTCTGGAAAATCACAGACATGAGGCTGTTGTAATGAATGAGGAGCAGCTCTGCACCACATATTTGAGGGAAACACTGAGTGTTTAAAATGGTCCACCATGAAAATGTCTCATAGGAGTTCTGCCTCCTACTTGGGTGGTGATCAAATATACACACTCATATATACACACACAGAATCCACAAGCTGGAGTCCATATAAGCATGACTGTTTTCAGATTTTTTTTAGATCGTCGAATCTGATGCATACTTATGGTGAGAGTACAGACAAAATAGAAAATATTATACAGGCATCATACTCCAAATGAAATCAACATTGGTGTCTTCTTACAGGCAAAACGCAGGTTTCAGATCTAAAATAAGAATCAGACTGGGCTTTGTTTGCCTGAGGGTGTGATTTCTAGCTGGCAGAACCTGTCAGAATCTGCAATTCTGCCAACACAACGTCGCCTAAATGTCAGTCAGCAGTATCATATGACTGGGTTTGGGACATATAGGACAGCCAGTGTCTCAGCACTTCTCCTAGTTATTGCAGCTTTCACCACTAGCTTCCATAACATTATGGCTAGAAGTTCAGTATTGGTCTTTCTGAAAAATGTAACTGTCTCTGGAGTGTTTAATGCCTGTTTTACAGGACACTTCAACCAGTTAGCTGCACTGCCCCTCTTTTAAATACTGGTGTCAGGATAAACTAACTAGCTTCTGGCAGTAGCTTAATCCCAGATATACGGGAGTGTGATATTAATTGTCACACTCAGCAAGAAAGCAACAACATAAGTACAGTGTACGTCTGTACTTAGTAGTTTGAGGAACAAGATACAACAACACCAACATAACAATGGTTATGTTATTAGCAATTAACAGCCCCTATGGGACTTACAGACAGTGTTGTTGCTAAATACTCACAGAATCACATTGCTTTATGATAAGGTGTTAAACTTATACTTGCCAGTACATTAATACATATTTACACTAACCTTTAACAACAGCAAAACCATTTAAAATGCAAACTATGAGAAGAGTAATTCACAGGTTTTATCTGCTGTTAACACCATGAAACACACCTGTTGTCTGACATTTACTTGTATTTTCCCTAAATATCACATTTAGCTGCAGTCTGAGAACAAGCCAAATAATGATTTCATTTGGATTATACCGCCAGCTTCACTCACTCACACACCAATTTCATTTTTGAGCTGTGGCGTTATCACAATGTATCTTACACGTTCAGCAGTTACTCGGTCATACACTCCTTCACAAAACTCCTTTTTTTCCTCTTACTCACATTCAGGAGTAGCTCAGCTATGGTTAGATTTTTCATGTGGCTGAAACCAAAAAGCCAAACCCATGTTCATTTTCTGCAGGCTCTCTCTACTCTGAATCATTCTGGTTTATTTTTCTTATGGCATCAGTGTCTCTGATCCATTGCTGGGTTCCCCTTTTGGCAGATTTAGTGGCCTGGTCTCTTAACCACTGTTTAAGCTCCTCTGGTTCTGATCCTGAAACACACAGATGCATACTGTACAAGCACACACACTCACGGAAATAAATACAGACAGAAGAGCAAAGAGACTGGGGTCCTGCATGATCCATTATGGGATATATTTGCGTGGGATTGCGTGCATCATCGCTGTGGGATAAAATTAAATTTATGAAAATATGAGAGGCTGTTGTCATTGGCCTTGCCCATGCATGTAAATGTATCTTTCTCTCATAAACCTCACGAAATGAAGTTAAGTTCTAATTTAGTTACTCTGGTTTTCTCCTCCTCTCACTGCATTCTCTCACATGAGTCTTTAAAAGTCAGTAACATTAGATATTTTCATCAGCTAACAGAGCTGTCACTGTTCAGCATTTGGCTTATATCTATTTTCTGGGACACCACATGCACTATCACACAAAGGGAAAACAAAGCATCAAATCTGACATACACTGTGAATTCCCACAGCCTCGAGCCGAATCAGTTTTTTTACTCTTAAATGCCAGTAGGACAGACAAGATTCTCAAAATAACGACATAAAAAAAAATAATAATAATAATAATAATAATAATACATTTCCACAGGTGGCAGTGGGAAGGTGCATCAACAGAAGCAGATGGTAACAATTGGAAAACTTGCAAAAATAAAAATAAATAAATAAAGGAGAGAAATCTGGAGATTAGTATGTGTGGGCATGAATATCCAGTACATGAATACAAAGATCAACCAACAAACACACTCACATGTTAAATAATCGCCTGGTTTATGATCCGATGGAAACAGCTTGAAGCATTTCCAAACATCTGACCTCACAGGATCCAAGAAGAGCATCTTCAGTTCAGGTTAAACACATAAAGACCTCTAAGAGCAGAACAGAGTGTGATGATTTAACATTTTAACATTAAGAACAAATCACTGCTTTCCAAAGTCCCCATAGTCGCTCAAATCCCACAGGCCAGAGTCCATAGATGCCAGTCCTGTTTGGTACTTTCTCAAGGTCCAACTTCGTATAATAAAGGCGTCTTTATTACACTCTGCTTCATACTATAATTTACAGCCAGATGTTATTACCAGATGGAGAAGCAGGGCCGGCAATATATTACACCATTTTTCTGTTGGTCTAGAATCTACTGTCACCAAAGGCCCAGTTTGGGTCCTGAGGCAAAGTTTGACAAACATGCATGATCTGTACAAAGTCTCTTTGCAGTTCGATTCATAGTCTCTTTGAAACATGCTTTCTTGTCCGCGTCGTATCAAATGTGACATAAAATCTTTTCAGATGCATCTTGATATTTTCCACAGTTCAGTATGCCGAGCCAAAGTTACAGTAAAACGTATTTTTCATTCAGTAGGTACAGAGCCATAAAATATTCAATTTTTACTTGTTAGAAATACGATTTTAATACTATTATTCAAAAATTCCCTCTTCCTTTTACCAAAAACGTCTGATAGCACTGGCAGTGATTATGCCCCTTCCACTGATTAAAAACCATGTACAACAATTTAAAGGATTTCATTTTTGTAAAGGCTTGATTGTGCCTCACCTAATAGCAGCCACGCCATTTGCTCCCCTAAGCTTATGTAGCAAAAATGAAAAGTATTTGAGTTGTTAAGCAGATGTCACTTTTGTCCTCTGTAAAAATAAACAAGTTTCCATATGAGACTCTCGACACAAACAAAACAGCATTGAGATTTTTCTCTATTAGAAGAAACACCACCCACCTCCATTTTGTTGACTTTTACCCCACAGCTATACCAAGCACATATCTACAGCATGGCATAAAAATAGTGTCAGCCATGCCAACCTCACCAAACTACCATTGTGGAACCCAACACTGAGGAAAGCATACTGGAAAAATCTCCTGTTGTGTGTCTGTACAGCTGCAGCACACAGCACTAAAGTCCTGGGAAAGTAGATGTGTAACCTCATCAAAGCCACCGTCCTGCCTTTCAACTCACAGTCAGTCCTCTCGCTGTCAGACCCCACCTATCTGAGCAAAACGCTCACTGTGGGTGCACTGATTGGACGATTTCATCCCAAAACGTCTTGGACTCATTAGGGGAAATACAGAAAACTAATCAGTGCTATTCACACTCTATATAATGACTATCTCAAGGTTGCTGCTGTTTACCCTGATAACTAATAGCTGTAATGTTTTAGCCCATCACTGCAGATTATGTTCCAAAGCACGCCATGTGTTTTAGCGCGATAGGCACGCCATCACAGAAAATAGGTTGATAACCTTTCTTTTTTTTTTTGTTTGCAGCCGTTACAGCAGGGATTTGACAGCTGGCTGCAGAACAAAAACCGGGTCCTTTTTAGTTTATATGTGTGTGCCAGTTTGTCTTGTTATTGTTCTTCTTCAGACACCTTCACTTGTCAGTCAGACGCTTTTGAGCAGTTGTCACTCAATACAGAGTCATTCAAGAACGGAGTGCTCTCAAAATCTGAACGAACCACAAAAGAAAGTTTGAAAAAAAGGTTGTGGCAAAGTGAAATAACTCAGAGAAAAAAGGCAACATATTGTGCACTGTGACAGATTACGTATCTCCAGCAGTTTCTGGATGATAATTTTAATGGAAGGTAGGAACTCAATCTAAAGCATCTGTTCAGTTTAGGAGAATAAGTGTATATGGGATTTGTAATTAATGGCATGTAAAGTATAGCAGTATAGTCCTGTAAGGCATCAATCATTTCAGGAGTTGGAGTTTTGGAGCTGAATATCTACTTTTGGAATGAAACTTTCTTCTCTCCAAATTTAAAACATCTCTTAAATGTCCTCGTCACAATACAGAGTCAGTCAAACTAAGTGATGTGGACATGCTGTTCATCCTTCATTCTGCATGCTATGCAACCTAAAGATTCTGCTGTTGCTTTTTTATTCACAGAGTCGTTCGCCAGGTGAACCAGTCCGCTCACGTCCTCCTGTACATACGTCGGCTGTGTGTAGCTTAGTTTGTCATTATAATGAAAGAATGCTGTTTTTGTTTTTAGATAGGTGCATGCACATGTCATAGTCTCTGTACATACAGTATGTGTGTGTGTGTCTCAGTGTATAAGTTAAGTGTGTGTGTGTGTGTGTACGCGTGTTTGTGTAAATGTGTGTATTTGTGCGTATGTTAATGTAGGTGAGAATCTGCCCTCTTGCTCTGCGGCACATTCAAGCGCTCCTAGGTGCCCTCTGCTGCGGCTTGCTCCTGCTCTTCCTCCCCACTGCTCGTCCTCCCCCTCCTCCTCCTCCTCCTCCTCCTCCTCCTCTCCCTCCCCCATGCTTGTGCCTCTCCCCTCTTCCTTTCTCCTCTTTTGGCTCCAACATCATGGCACCATGGCGATTATGGTTGCGTGGGGGTCGATACCCAATGGCCTTGCAGTGCTGCCCAAGGTTTCCCGGGTGAATCAGCGCCATCACGTCCTCGTACCAGGGCTGGGCTCCTGCGCTTTGATAGGACGAGCCGGACCAGGAAGCAAGGACACGACTGGCTGAGGGGCTCCAGACAGCAAGGCGGACTGTGACGGCGGTCCAGTGGTAGCCGTGTTCCTCCACCTGGCAATGGTAGACACCACCATGAGACAGCTCAGCTCGACGGATCAGAACACCCCGCTCGATCACCACCACTTGGTCACCTGTTACCAGCTGGAAAAGAGAGAGAGTGGGATCAAATGAGTACGACTCTGCAGTTCAGGGAAGTGGCCATGTTTGAAGAAAACGCAAAATACTCATTCTAAAAATGAGAGTATAAATAAAAGTATTATATAAAATGTGTGTCTGTGTGTACCTGGTTTAACTCAGGACTGTTCTCCCCAGCCTGTTTGTACCAGGTAACAGCAGCATGTCTGGATCGAGGCAGACACTCCAGGTAGGTGCTGTTACCCTCGGCAACCATCATCACCCTCTGCTCCGCCTCCACCTGCAACCCGGCTGAAAGGGGTCAAACAAAGATGTGACTGGTTAGGGTTCTTCTTTTTTTTAAAGTGTTTGCAGAGAATTATTTTGTGACTGTAACTCTTCTTTATTTTTTCATTATTTTAATACAATATACACTTTACATCAGTACTTTACTCTTACTCGTTTACTTCATCTGAACTGAGATACTAAGGATGAAATGTGTCTTAAGCATATGATCACATTTGTAATTGCATATTTGTGATTTGGACCTTAAGAAATTGAACTACCTTAAATACTATTGCTTTGAATATCATGCATACAAATGGCTAAAAAATATTTTTGTTGATCAATATTTAAGTGGTATTTTTGGAAATTACTACTCATACGCGAGTATGTACTGTAGCTCCTCACCTCCCTGTCTGACACACTGAGTTAGCGGATCCTCATCCTCCCCTAAGTGACGAGCATTCCTCCTGCAGAGAAGAAGTAATAAAATTAGGCCAGGAATTTCAAAATTCGAGCCACGCAGACAGGCTGCAGTGTTCACTGTTGGAAGTGTTTGACATAAAGAACTACATATATATGAACAAAAGGGCAACTAGCCATGTAAAGGTTGCCCTAAGGGCAGCACTGCAGAAAGGGTCATGGGGTAATCAAAATATAAAGGGTTAATTCAGTTAGGAGAACAAATTTTAATAAATTTCATGCAAATTTAGTTTTTATTATTACATTCTGCATGCAAAGTGGAAATTGGAGTGGATTGTGGATTGACAATGGCGTCATAAGAGTAAAGGTCAGAATCTGACCAAAAGCACAATTCAATGAAAATCTGTCCATTTGTTATGCTTTGTATAAGAACCACGTGCTTATTACGTGGAAGAAATGCTTAAAATTTAAATCAGAAAGAGTGAGCTTAGTTGTAATTCAGGCCATGTCTATTGACAAATGTGGTTTAAATCTGATTCAAGCTCAATACCAAGTGTCTGTCCTCTGCTACACAGACTTGTGACACTTGACATGAAATGATTCAACCTGTAAGAGACATCCAGCATAAGCACATCTAGTTTGTCATCCCTACCTGCGCACAGTGGGCATGTAGGGGCTGCAGGCATGTCCATCCCAGGTGCAGTAGGGATCTCTGGCCAGGCAGCACTCGGCACAGGCCTGACCATACAGCTCACACTGGTACAGGGCCAGTTGGGACACACCTTCTCTGGAGCCCACAAACAACCACTGCTGGAGGAGGAGGAGGGGGAGGAATAAAAGATAGAAATTGAGATAGAGCAGAAAACAATGGCTGGGGGAGTAATACATGAGGCAGAGCCAAGTGAAAAAGAGGTCATTCAGTTTGCTCCCATAAAACAGAGAAACAGTGACAATCAACAGCTAAACTACATCCATCTGCAATCTCAGGCTCACACATTCAACTCACAGTGTAACAATGTCAGGGAGTGTGTGTGTGTGTGATGTGTGATGTGTGTTTGTGTGGCATCTCTTCATTACTGCTCTGACTGAGCTGAGGTAACCATAGCAACTGGTGATGAAGCTGTCCTTGGAGACACGAGGTGGAGATTTGAGTGATAAGTGCAATGCTGTGCATGTGCACGTGCGCGTGTGTGTATATGTATACGTGTGTACGAGAGTTTGGAAGTTTGAAAGTGAGGCACACACTCTCTCATCTGTTACCTTTTTCTTTGAGAGTGTCATGGCTGTCACAGGTGATTTGTGCTGTGAGGAAGAGAGAAAAGAAAACTGAGAAACACAGCGAGTTTCAATGGAGACAAGAAGAAACTGTCACACTCGTGGACAGACAGGCACAAATGTAGACCGAACGTAGAAAGAGAGGGTCAGTAAACACACTGAATTCATTTAGAAGGAAACAATAGAGAAATTGTTTGAAAATCTTTGTGTGTGGCTGCAAACCACAACGATTTTAAACAATTTAAAATAATCTAGAGAACAGGTCTAATAGCGTGGTAATCAGACATCTTTCCATATCACTTGAAAAGGGTTTTTCAAAGCGCATACTTCATCATGCAGTGCAGAAAAACAAAGTCATGGTCTAACTGCACAGCCAAAAAAAAATCTGACCAACATCTGCGTGAACACAGCTTAGTGGAACTCACAACAGGCTGACCTGTGACGTGTCCTTAACATGTCTGTAAATGTATATTTAAGTGGCTGTGCCCACTGCTACAGAAAACAACTTGATATTCATTGATGCCATTTTTCATCCATGTTTGGTTATTGTTGCTGTTTTAAATGAAGACTGGTTGAGAGTCTATGCTGCATTAATATCTTTAATGATGAATAAATAAAATAATGCTAGTTTAAATACAGACAGAGTTTGTTAATTGATGTTTAAAACATACAAAAACAAAAAGGAGAACTAGAATGTAGGCAAAATGCACTAAAAATCTCAGTATCACGACTTGGCATTAATAAGTAGTATTTGTAGTTTGTGGTACAAGATTGTGTTTTTCCACAGTAACTGCTGTACCTGAAAAACCTGTAGCTGCTCCAGAGTGACCTCCTGACTCTGACCATGGTCTCTGGGCAAATGGATGGCCTTCAACACCAGACCAGAGTCTGCAGCAAAAAAAAAAAAAAAAGCACATTAAAAAAAAGTTTAACAGTGAAAAGAACATAGACGTCCTCAACTTTAGGAAACTGAAAGAAAGGTTTGACTGCACATGCTCCACCTGTGCCGATGAACAGGACATCGTAGGTGCTGTCCACAGCCTCCACTCTGTCCACCACCAGTTTGCTGAACTTGTAGTGAACACCCACTCTCACCAGGAGAGGACGCTCTCCCAGTGGCAGCACATTTTCCTAAAACAGTGGTACATTCTAGTCAAAGACTGAAATACAATAAACACGAAATGTTAGATTCATGTTGTTATCGGTCCCTTCAGTGAAAGCCAGTGGCGAATGTCACTAGTGAATCTCACTTGGGAAACACACGACACTGTGAAATAGGCCACAATCTTATTTAACTAGACATGTGCCATTTAATGAAGTGAAATATGAGCTGAACCTCCAACAGAGGGTGAGTTCTGCTGAAGAAGATAACGTCATCAGGATACTCTCTGGTCGAGCTGTAGCTGCCATATGTGCTGCTGGGACACTAAGAAAGGAAGGAAAAAGAGATTTCCGTTACAAAATACCTCTCTTTATTTTGTTAAATGTACTCTGTCAATAGTGAGTGTCCATCCAAATGTAGAGTGATTTGATTAATTTAATCCAAGAACAGCATTCTGTGCTTCATTCCTTTACTTCCATATATCTACAACAGTGACCTAACCAAGTTTGTGAAGGTATTCACTAAATTAGAAAACAAAAACACTGGCTGATAGAGAGACATACTGAACATCGACTTACAGTGCCTGGTCGAGGGTAGGGCACCTTGCCTGTAAACTCCGCCCACTTATACTGAGGACCCTCCTTATGCAGGAAATTTCCTTTGAAAGCGCGAACGACATCCTCCATTCGGTAAACGCACACTGCCGAACCATTTAAAATATCACTGAGGACAAACAAGACAGAAGGAGGGAGAGCGGTCATTCACCATGATCAGACTCCAGTGGTCTGTCCAACAAACTGAGAATGTCCTCATCTGATCAGCTGCATTGCTTTTACTAGTAAGTTAAAGTTAAGTGATCGACTGCATGTAGAGTTGTGAGTCACTGCTCCAACCCAAAGTCCCCACCACAACACTGTAGTCGCGACCATGGTTAGGATTTCTGGCAAAGTGTATCCGAGCCAGAGATTGGTGCAGTGTTTGGTGGGCAGAGAGGCTAAAAACAGACATACAGGCGAATCAGAGAGGTTTATTCCAGTTCATATGGCTGACACATACTGTATGTTTAGTCTAAACTTCCACCGGAGGAAAGTTTTCTTTTTCCTCTTCACAGAAAGGTCAGAGGTCTCACTGAGAAGTAAAGATGCTGCACGTAATTTGGAACCCAGTAAAGAAAACCAACTTTCATGCCAGCCTCCAAGTTTCAACTCAAGGTCAGAAATATTGGCATCCTGTCGACAGATCATTGGCAACCTTTTCTCCAAACCAACAGTAGTTACATCCAAATAAAATCCAACATTAACACAAATACAGTCAATTTGGCTATTTTAAGAGGAGCTATGGACTACACAGGTTTCTTTGTGTGGTCTTGGTATTGGAACATTTCAATACTGATAAAGTGGTTAATTTAGGTGACTTCAATAACATGGTTACAAGACTAGCACTCTCCAAGTGAAGGATTAAACGAATAAATTCAAAAACAAATGAGCAAATAAATGACTAAACATGCTGCATGGAAAGTATCGCATGTGATGGATAAACAAGTGAATTAGCTGAAGAAATTCTCAAATTAAAACCAAAATACAACAACGACATGTCCTCAGTCAACAACTCTTGACTTTATTATAGGGGACTGAAAGCTGTGTTTGCGCAGTCATGACTGATTCATGCACAAAAGTTTCCATTCAGAAGGAATGACCTTTTTTGCACTCTGCAGTCCTGTGGTTGGGTCCCCACCCTGGGTGATGCTTTGGAGTTCTGTCTGTTCCCCACTGAGATTCCAGACACTTTCCAAAACCCAAAAGAAAAAAAAAAAACAGCAGACCAACTCCCTGCTCTGTTATGCCAAATGCCGTCATCCTCCTGATGCTACTGTAGAGCTCTGGCATCCACCTCTGAAACTGGGTTATATTCAGAGCATGTGGTGCTGTCAGTAAGGTCTGAGAAACTGCCTGCTTTTTTTAAGTCTCTTTCTCTTATTCATTTGTTCTGGTTTTTATTCACTTCATTTTTTTTCCAGTGTTTTAGCCAGAGTCTATTTTTATGTTTGGCTTTTGGCTACATACTGTTTCTGTTCACCTGTTTTGGGTCTTTTTTTCTGTGTGTCTGCCTTCTATCACACACTTTAAAGTATTTGTACCATTTCTCTGTTCCAGATGGAGCAGAAAAAATGTTTTTTTCTCTCTCTCTGTTGTGATGTGTCTAATTAGCATGCAAGCAAATTGCAGATTTGTTGACACAAACAGTAATTATATTATCTGTGGACTCTAGCCCAACCCTGTTAAGTCCCATTTCATATTTTTGCAGTCATGTTGGACACCATGTTCTGGTTTCACCTCCTGAAAAGGAGTAAATCTTATTTGTATTTTGTTGTGATGTACTTTTATGATTTTCTTAAATTCTCAAGGTCTCGAGGTTGCTCAGGGTCTCAAAAAGCAATCTCAAGGTCAAAAACGAAGATGATTCATGGATAAACATGTCCAGGGGCTAGAAAGGCAGTACAGTACCTTCTGACTGATGCACTGCAGCAACCACATTCAAGAACTTCTGCAGCTTATACAGTTCACACCCACCCACACACACCAACACCCAATTAGCTTCATAGGATGATATGAATGCTGCAGTGTTTCCATAAATCATCATCCTGATGAGGGTCTGTGCTTGTGTGGAAAATGCGATCAGTCTAACCTCTCCCATCACACATGCACACACCCATACACTTGCAGCGTCCAAGCCAGAGGGCTGACGATGATGAAGGCTCAAATGTTAACATGAATGAATGTCTTTCATTCATGAGTCAGTGACACGAGACCTTATGTGCATTTCGCAGCAACTGATTCACAGAGTGACATATGCATTCGCATCATGTCATCGCGAGTGTCTGTTTCACTGCCATCACCTCCAAAGTCCCAACAAAGCAGTGGTTAATTAGAATTTGTAGCCATTTGATGGAGTACTCGTTGTCTTTTTTTGCTGATTACGTGTCATTTTATTTTCAAGAAGTCAAATTTATAAAAATTAAAACCCTACTTTTGATTAAATCCCATTTATGCTGTGAGAGTTGCTAGGAGCTCAACTGGAAGCACCATCTCTTCCACTCTTCTGCACCCTGTCCCAAGTTTTTTTCCTTGACTTCACTCTCAGAGGAACAAAAGCCTTTGGTGTCCTGCACTGTATCACAAAACACATGAGCCTAAATGTAACTGCAGGGCTTGACAGAGTTGCTGATCGATACCAGTGTTTCAGTGTGTTTTTCACCATGAACAATCTGTGTAGGAACAAAATGTATCTACCCAGTGGGAATTCAAGACACGCCCAGTGCCTCATACCCAACACCCTACTGGCATTTTCAACATTTCCACAAGTGTGTTTACAACAATTCTCCAGTCTGGCCTACTCTCATGTTGTCTGTTTTACAGAGGTACATACCTTGAAGTGGTAAACAGACCGTAGATAAGGGGGTTCTTCTTGTCTTTCCCATGGAGGATAAAGATGTCCTCTGGATTGAAAGAATAAAAAGAGGAGGGAGAAGAGGAAACAGGTGAATTAGTAGAAGACGTTTTTATTAGTGTTGCATGGGTCTCTATATTTGTGCATTGCCTGTATGAGTGCAATATTCATAACTGTCTATAGTTGTGTATTTGGATGGTGGCATTTGGTATTCATTAGGTGTGTGTGCATCTATCAGGATGACTGTGTGACTAATAGCACTGAGCGCGCTGGCAGCATGGCTGACTGGCTGCTTGTAATGAATCTGTAGCCATTAATAACCAGCCACAGTGGGAGAGCCAAGTGCTGGGGCCACCACAGGAGAACAACACCTGCTGTCACACACACTAACACCACACCTCAGCCTTCACTCTTCATTTCAAACACAGCCAGCACAACGTCTGATACGTTTTTCTCACTTTGGCATTTCTCCCACTGTGGTCCCTCATGCAGAGCAATCAGGTAGAGGGTGGATTTGCAGTCTTTCCATCTGTCCGTCTTTAAAGCTGGATAGCTCACACACACCAATGGTTCAAATTTGACTAAGCCTGGGGGAAATGTAGAGTTTTATAATTGTGATCAAGCATTTGAACTTTAATTTGAACAAGATATTTCAGATCAACAAACAAAGAAATGATGCGTCTTTGAATCGCAGCTTTGATAAATGACAATAATTCAATCCGTTCTAGTGGCACCACTGAGTAATGTTTGTTGAGGGAATGTCTCTGTTTCTTGTAACTTGTAATTCCTGAGCTTAAAAGAGAGCCCGTCAAAATGAAGACGGGGTGTAATTAATTCTCGAAGACTAAAAACACCACAACAGAAATCAAAACAGCTGTTCCATATATCCACGTGCGGTACTACAGTATAATTACAAGAAAATATTAACAATCAGAATGACAGGAAAACAGACAAACAGATGCCAAGTAAGGAAACTGAAAATGTCTTCCAAAAGTCTCTAATTTTACAACTCCCAATCAAAGAGAATTAATAATTCAGCATAAATAACTGTGTTTGAAGGAAGAACCTCCACAGTGTGGTGTAACATTCCTGACTCCATTGCTTCCAGTCTAATTGACAGAAAACCACCCTACAAATCCAGCCATCCTCACTAAATCCACTAATTGGTCAAATGGGGACCAACCTTTCACAGCTCAGCTCAAAAGTTTTAGCTCAGTGTGAAATATGAGACACCAGTGGTCAAACTTTGACAAATTGTGCAGGTGTAATACATTTTTAAATTCTCATGTGTAAAAATGTTTAAATGTTTAAGCTTTTTCTCATATTTATTTTTGTCCCCAGATTTTTAATTCTGTGCATCGTTGCTCACTTCAGTCTGCTGTCACGGCTCGACCTTGGCTTTCACAGTTTATTTAGATCAAGAAATGTCAAATGGTTTCTGTTTCTGTTGGCAGAAACAATAGCCCTTTTGTTTCCCATGTGGCATTCTGTGATGTTCTATAAATACGTGACTTGACACAGCTTCTTGGGTACAGTGAAAATAACTTTCAAACTTTAGAAACGATAAAAGGTTTTATGTGAAAAGTACTCAGGTTGATGGTGAGACACAAAAAGTTTAGCAAGCTTTGCAGCAACAAAGGTCAGAGAAAGATGTTTAAAAACAAACTCTGGATGCGCTCTACACGTCTCCTCTATTCCCCTTCTCTCTCTTTCCACCTCTCCTCTCCCACGCTGAGGCAAAGATGTTGTGGTGATGGAGACAGCGAAGCGTATCACTGTTCCCACATTCCTGTCGTTCCTGCTGTTTCAGGTGGCCTCCATAGACCTACAGCCCTGCAGGAAGTCTAATCTCATCTCATCACACATTCACACACACATACACACACACACACACACACACACACACACACACTCACCATACACAGTGACAGATTCAGGAGTGCGTACATATCGAACTAACGTGAAATAAAGGAAGTCTGGCCATGTGCATGCACCTACACAAACTAAAACCAAGGGACCCCAGCATGCACATGAAAATAGACTCATACTACATAGACACACACACAGAATCACCGGTCCCCTCAGGGGAGAACAGAGAGGACTATGGGTAGTCTGCAGCCTGCAGTGTACGCATTACTCACTCCTTTCATTCCTTATTTAATACATCACTCCTTCATTTTTTAAGTTTTCATTGGTGATTGATTTTCTTCCCTCTTCTGTCTGGCTTTTAAATTCTAATACAAATGTCCCATATATGCAATTATTTCTCTTTTGTTAACTTCTGCTCCATCTATACATCATCCCTGCATCTTATTTTTACTCCCCCTCTCCACTTTCCATAAAATCTCTAGCTTGTGTTCTTTCCTGCTCACATTTTACAAAGAATGGCCCACACTCTGTAGCTCTTTTCATTAATCAAACTTTTTATCATCTCTCTGCTTTTCCCCCTTTTTTATGGCAATTGTGCTTTATTACTCTGAAGGATGTATATGCTGTTGGTGAACACATTCACCCAAACAACATAACTTAAAAAAACAGAGACAAGCTAGAGTCAAAAGAAGGGCATTGGAAGATTTATTTCTAAACCTGGCAGAGCTAAATCTTACAGCTACACAACCAGTCTGGAGGAAACCATTTTAGCAGAGATGAAAGAAAGACTCACTTTAGACCCGACTAGAAGATGTTTACTGGGTGATCAGACTGTGATCAGATAGAGCAAAGAACAGACAAAACCCATTTGTAAGTGCAGCCAAATATGCACTAGACCTCAAATCTTCCAAACAACTCATAGGTGGTCAGAGTCTTATTTGGCCATGTTACTAAGTGTTGATGCAGCTTCCATTAGGGACACAAGTCTGAGCTGTGGAATAGTAAATAAACCTCCATGTGAAGAGAAGAAGATGAAGAACACAGACCAACAAGTGCCAGACAGTTAGGACAGATACTTTTTACAGTAAACTGGCAAAGCCCCAATAGGATGTAGGCAGGATATAGGAACGCAAAAGAATGCAAATTTCCTAAAAGCACATTAGAGCCATTTAAGTGCCAATTTCCAGATGTCCAGCCATTTAGGTTAAAAGTGGGCTAAATTTGGTTAAAAAGTTCAATTTTCTTAAATTCCCAAGTTATATAAGGTATAATTGGCAGGTTTCTCCCAGGACAGGCCTCTATACCTATACCTTCTCCAAGTATACTGAGTATACTGAGTATAAAAGCACATAAAAAGTGTGACGCTAGAGGAAAAGTCAAGGGATCACAAAGCTAATTAGTAGGATTTATCCTCTAGGGACTAGAGTATGAGAGTGTTGGGTAATACAATTTCATGGCAATCCTCCGAGCATTTCTTCAGATATTTGAGTCTGGACCAAAATGACGTAACCAACTGAAAACCCAGCAGACATATGCTGACATCAATAAAGTGAAGTTACTGGCGAAATCATCCAAAAACCAATATAGAGTGAAGGCAGACATAAAGGCTCGACACTTGCTGGTAAGGGATCGAGAATGTTATTTGAGTGCGTCTAACAAAGTACAGTTTGTTATAGTCAGGTAGAAAGAAGACCACATATTGTGTAAAAGTAAATACACTCAATCAAAATGAGTGTGCAAACTTAATAGAAACTTCGATAATCCCTGTAGGTGAAAACTTTGGGTCGTTACTTCCTTCTAAGCGCCTCATTCATCTCCACATGAAAACATGGTTAAACTTTTGAAGGCGCAGCCAGTGCAACATTTTTCTTTCAACACACTTTGAAGAAGACGCCTCAGTTATTTACAGCTCAACTTGGCAAGCGTTCATTCTTATCGTTCTGTTTAAAAAAGTTTAAATCATAACCGACTTAGTGCTGTTCCACCTTGCTCCTACATCTTGTCTGATTTATTAAACTGTAGTGACTTTATTGTCATTAATCTTTAATGGGGGTAAATGAAAATAGATGGATTCATCACAGAAACACCAGAAACATGAGCTCAGTCTGTTTCTGTCTCACCAGGTAAGTCAAGGTGAACATCTGATCAAGGAAGGAGTGTTAGTAAAAACCTTTCAAATTTGTCAAATAAAGCATTTTAAATATGTTGCATGATGATTGTTTTTCTTATCTCCATTTTTATTGTCTTTATCTCTTCCTGAATCTATTTCTTATTTCCCTTCTGTTCTTTATCTTTTCTTAACCACTGTCCCTTTCTGCTCAAATCCACCTGGACTTCCCAGGATTCCTCTGGGTGCCTCTCATTCTCTTTGTTTCTCACTTTTACTGTCCTTCCCAGTCTCCATCCCTCCCTCTCACTATCTCTGCATCCCTCCATCTTTGCATCAATCTCTCTGTCTGGCCTATTTTCTCTGGAGGATTGTTCTTGTCTCTTCTTCTTTAAACAAAAAAGGCTGTTTCCCCCTGAGGGAAGATAGTCTTGTCTGGCCCGCAGACCTGCAGCCTCAGCCCCTATTTTCTTCCTCCTCCTCCTCCTCCTCCTAACTGTCTGGCCATAACCCCCAGACGAACACCCCTATTCTCCTCATTCTCTGCTGCTCCCTCTTTTCCTCCCTCCCTGTCTAAGCACCCTGAATGCCAACATCAAGCCCTTCCCACTTTCCTCCTCCATTACCTTTCTGACCACAGTCCCCGTCTTTATGTTCTCCTCACCATCTTATTGTAATTTGCCAATAATAGCCCGACCTCAATCTCGTCTGGTCCTTTAGGCCCTTCGGGCTGTTGGCCGTATTTCTTTGGATACTCCATCTATTCTCCATGACATGTTTTCCCCTCTAATCTTTGCTGTTAACCTCAGTGTGACGTCTCAGTTTTTACACATATGTCCAGATACCCATTAGGAAGGCGTCTGCTTTTCCAAGGTGATAATGAAGGGCATCTTTACTTTGTAAATTTCATCGCCTGAGCACCTTCACTTTCATTTCTTTTGACAAAGTGCTTAATTGCCGTACATCTATTAGGGAAGATTAATGTAAATTCTTCTTTTAATACCTTAAAAGACTGGGAATCTTGCCAGAATTTATGTGGCATTTGGCCTCATCAATAATCCACATGAAATAAGCTTTTAAAAGTTTAACTATGTAAGAAGCAAAAGCTTCTGCCCACTGCATCTCTCCATGTAACCTTAAGCTTCCTCAGCATCTTCTTTGGGTTGTTTTGTCCTTGCTCCTCTTCCCTCTCCACCTCACTGTCTGCTCCAATCTTCCTTAATAACCCCATTCCCCTTCTTGCCTCCCTCCCTGTCTCCCTCCCATCAACCCTCACACCCTTTTAAGCTTCACTTCACCTCCTCACTTGTGCCCTCCTTTGAGGGAAATTGTCTTTTGTCTGGGCTGTCGTATATCCTTGTTCATCAATATGACTTCTTTTTGGTGCTTCTCCTCGCCTATTGTCTCGCTTTTTTTTCTTTGTGCCAAACTCGTTGGTCGCATCAGCACTTAAGCTAATTTTCTACACTGTCAAGAGCTGTGAGGAAAAGTCCTGCTAAAGACGAGAGAAATCTTTCCTTACATTTAAAACGTACTTTCTTTACGTCTCCTGGATTTCTGCACTAACAAGGTACCTTATTCCTCTCTATGTTCCTTTCACTATATATAGTGAAAATGTGCTTTCAAGGCACGGTAGCTTAAAGATAATGGAGAACTAGTGGAAGTGGGGAGGCTGTACCCGACATTAGAGTAATAGCAAATTCTGCCTACACGGCCACAATTTCCACTTAAATATACCTTAAAAAATGGTATTATCTTAAATTCTTCTTGAGGAGTAACGTCTTTCATTTGGTAAAAGCGCCACAGCCCCCACCATTTTATCATCATCCACTTTATCCTGTTTCTCACCTTCTTCACTTTTCCAACTGTGAAGCCAAATTCTCCTCGTAATCAGCTATTCCTTCCCTCCCCTTCTCTTTCTCAGTGTGAGAGCAATAACACTTTGATAACAGCTTCTGCTCTCCTCCTCACCTTCTCTCTCGCTCCTCCACTAACCACTGCCTGCATTTTCTTCGTCATCTCCACCCTCTCCATCGCCTCCTCCTCCTCTTCTGGTCAACACCTCGCACCGAAACCTCTGCCCTATTCCTACTTGTCCTACTTCGTCTCCCCCCCCCCTCTTTCTAAGCCATCGTCCTCCTCTGGGCAGCAGCCCCTCTCCTCCCCCACCCATCGTTCTCCTCTGTTTCTCCTTCTGATAAACTGGGCTTCCATTCAAGCACTTTCACACGAGCTATGATGGATTAGAAAGGCTGAATGGAGGCGTCAAAACATGATTAATTTTCTTTGGTGTCACAAAACACGTTTTTATACCGACTTTGAACCAAAAGTGTTCTTATTGATGAGGTTATTAAGCAGTAAATAGTGAAAATTCATTTCTCAGATTAATGTGACAGGGTTTAGTGTCTTGGTGGTCATACATAGACCAAAATATTATCTCTCTCTTTTGACCTCGTTGTTCTCTCTATTATCCAGCAAAGGCAAAATGAACCATTAACTCAAAGAAAGCTCCAATGTTGGACTAAAATAGAAGCAGTAATGGATAAAATTTGCCTATAAAACACCAACTTCCAAGAAATGTCACACCTGCTGTCCCTGAATTTAGCTCCCATCCACCAAGTGCTACCAAGTAATTTTCTTGTTAAAAAAAACCCATTGAGCACCAAAAAAATACCCTGTGCTAAAGTTAAATCTCATTTTTTAAACAAAAACGTACCATTTAGCTTAAAATTACAAGTGTTTTCCTACTTCCTAACTTCTGTTAAGAGACAAATGAAAGCAGACTGCTGCATTAGCACAGCTAAAACAACCAGACCTTCTGCCTTAAAGCAAACATTTGCACTGACACTTTCAACCACAGTCTGAAGGTGAATGTGGCTCTGAGTGAGTTTCTCTGAGTACTGGTCCTTCTCCATCCTTATTTATCTTTCCCATCCTTGCTTTTTCCTCTCGGCTCCTTATTTTCATACTACAACTTTTAATTTATCAACCAAATGTTTTCTTTCTGACCTTTGTAGACTTTTCCTCATCTTCCCTCCCTCTATTTGTCATATATGCCCTTTACACCGTACAATGTACCTAATATTGTTTTTTTTCTCCTGTCTTCCCACTTCTATTTTAATCAGATGTAACACTCATCCCCCAGTACAGTCCCAGCCTGCTCCAGTGATGTCCTTCCAAACATAAATATACTTTTTTCTCCTCTATGCTTTCCTGTTTATTCTCTCCCTACTCTTTTCCAGCAGCAGTAGGTGATGTAGTGACAAGGATATGTGCTATCCAGTGTCTAGAACACTGCATTTTACACACAGTCAAAAATACGTGAAAATGCCTGAAAATACCCTGGTGTTATGATACTGAGTCTGGCTCTAAAACCTCATAGCATGACACTCCTCCACAACAACCACAACAGGATCAACAGCAGAAACTCATGTCTATTAACTGAACTTTGACATTTTTCACCAAAAGGAAATTCCAGGTTGTTTCTGGCTGAATGGGCACCAGGGGAGGGAAGTACACCAGTCTTCAATGAAAGACCGAAACAGTAAACATGAACCACCGTCTCTCGAATTACAAGTCGATGAGGCTCGACGTATAATTTTGACAGAAATGAAAGCGAACACGGCCTCCACAGCTCCAGACACAAGAACAACTGAACAATAAACTCAAAGCAATCCTGTCTCATGAGTCAGTCTGTGTGGCGATCATAGACCAGATGCAGGGTTCAAAACAATCGAGGGTGTTCAAAAACTTATTCAAACATGTGAGTCAACAACTACAAACACACTGTAAAAGAAAACCAAGACGAATAAACTATTTACAACAACTGTTCCAAATTAAACAACAAAATACATCTTTTGTAAATGACCTTTGGAACAAGGCGCAAAGTAGTTAGAGATACTTAAAACAATATTAACATTCACTCCAGTTTGCTGGTCACAGTGGTCACTTAGAAGACTTCCTACCATCTGGTGAATTAACACATTTATCAGTGTTCCCATAAGAAATGTTTTGAGCCACTCACATGGTCGACTTCACTTATACATGATCTTGGATTGGGGCTATAGTTGACATCTGTAGGCAGATCATTTCTTACTGTCACATTCAGGCCTATAAATCAATTTCAGTTTGACAGTTAACGTGCATTGCTTTGAACTGTGGGAAGAAACTTGAGCTTCCCTAAGGGCATAATATGTAAACTCGACAGTGAAAAGGCCCTAACTATCTGGGTTTGAATCCAGAACCTGTGAAGAAGTTGGTTGCTTTAGCCTATTTTACTGAGATAGAATTTGATAAAAATTCATTCAGGATCTTGTGTTTTAAAAGTACTGTAATACATTAATCATATTTTATCTGAAGATTGTTTACTTTTAATACTGTCAAGCTGTTATAGAAAGTATTGTTTGTGCATCTTATGATGGATTTGTCCCACAGGGTATCAGATCATTTTAGTCTTTCACCACCAATGTCACCGCAGACTGAAGTGAATATTAGTGGCTGTTTGATCGTTGCTTGTTTTTACAAAAAAAGACAAAGACAAACTTTTGAAAAGCACCAGTCATCAGTCAATTAGTGAAAAACTTTCACACATACACACACACACACACACACACACACATACAGCCAGGTGGTAGCCACTGTTCTCCTGGCAAGAGGGACCTGCAGACCATTAAGGGTTCATGTGATTTGTAGTGTTTTTGTGTGGCAGAGCGTGGCATAAACACAACACTGGCAGCATTCTGCATCTGGTGAGTTAAACTCCTGTATATGGGTTTGTGGTTTTGATTGTATGTGTTTTTGTGTTTTTTCCGCTGAAGTGTATTCACAAACAAATTTGTACGCACCCTTATCAGATGTGTAATATGTGGCCAGGGCCATGGTGGAAGAAATGTTTATGCTCCCGACAAGTCAGAACGGTCTTGTGTACACAGACAGGCTGAGGGTCGAGTATGTGCGTAACATCTCAGTAGATGTGTTTGCACATTCAAATGACGTGTGTCCATGTATGGGTTTAACAACATGAACAGAGTTTGATACTATTTATTTTATGCATCAATGTACTGGATATGTTCACACAAATGTGTGTGCGTGTGTGTGTGTGCGTGCGTGCGTGTGTGTGTGTGTGTCTGTGTGTCTGTGTGTGTTCAGAAAACAGAGGAGTCATGCTGATTACTCCAAGAGTCATGTGTTTACAAAAACAGCATAAACAGATAAGAAACCGGTCCTATCTCCACAATGCTCTCCCTGTTTCTGTGCACTCAGTCTGTTTGTGTAAAAGATTTGTATCGGAAAAACCTGAAGCACCAGCTACCTAATTGATAAGGTACTGGCCTCCTAAACTAGGGACTGAGAAATCATGACCCCTTTGGGTTGACTGAGGAAACCTATGTAGTAGAAGTGTGGTGGCCAAAGCATGATGAAATCAGCAGTGAGGTGTTGTGTTTATATTTGTTTGGAAAGCCGCACTGAAAGGTGGAGGCTACGACACAGGGAGGAGATGTAATACCATTCAAGAGGAAATAACGATGTCACAGACTTTCTATTAAAACTTTCTAGCCCCTAGTCCGAGCCAACATAACTCTGATGGCATCACTATGATGAGCTACTTCCTGTTCCTCTTGTCTCTCTTTCTGTTGCCTCCATGTTCATGCCTCTGTACCCTCAGTGGTCATTGTTGGGTTATGGAAAGCCTTTGTCTATGCCCTCCAGACCTCCAGTGTTCTTTTCTGGTGCAACTCACTCTATGGTGACAGCAGCCTGCACAAAGCCCCAGTGGCCTAATGGATAAGGCACTGGCCTCCTAAGCCAGGGATTGTGGGTTCGAGTCCCATCTGGGGTGATCAACAGCAGAGTGGTGCAGAAGAAATGTGCTGCTAAGAATTTTTTACTCATATATATGTCCATATACAATAGCTTGAAAATCTCTACATTGTGGAGTTTGAAATTTAAATATGAACACTAAAAAGTGAAGCTCAATTGCTCCTCCTATGTCAGGGATGGTGGGTTCAAGTGCCATCTGGGATGACAGAGTAAAATAATGGAGCAAAAATTGCAGCTTTCTTTATTATGCTAGAAATGTCAGTAAAATCAGAGGCCATAAATGCTGGGGCTCTTCAGAAGATAGTGAAAGTGATCCTGTTTGGATCATCAGCACCAACTCTGACACAAACAAAGCAACACACTGAGGCAACCATCTGTGGTGCCATCTTGACAAGAATCTTAGAGCTCACGACTGCAGTCTGCTGTGTCTGCTGAGTAAAATCTGAATGCGTTGGCCCCATTTGTTTGCTTGTTTGTATCACTCTCTTCGTGCTCTAGTTCCACTGCAGTTTTTAGGACATCAAGGTACAAGCAAAGCAGAAGCTCCTAATTTTCTGCATCATCGATTTTAGTGCACGTGAGGGTCACATGACCCACCCTTGGCACTTCAGGTTACTGGCTAACTTCCACCTGAGCCAGCACACTGGTGGAGCATAATGAGCAGAACCATCTATTAATACTGGAAGCACAGTCACCCGCCTGTGCAGGTGTGCGGCATTTTTCAAATGCCACACAACAGTAAAGGGGGGGTGACTGCATTAGTAACAATATACTGAGCACCAGTGACGTGTGTGAGGATGCTAATTGCAGAGAACGTAACACTGGTTCACAGAAGAAGGCATAAAAATCAGAGACTTCCACATCTGCAAACTAGCAGTGGGCAGACAGAGGCTAATGGTCTGATTCATTCAACATACACATCAAAGATTCACGCCTACGCAGACCCGCTCCTCAAAACACACACACACACACACACGTAGTCAGAGCTAAGCAGAGGACACTGGCACAGATCCTTGATAATGAATAAACCCACAGCAACTGAATGTTGAGGCCAGTTGCCGTGGTTACCAAGGCTGAGGCACGAAGGCGAACCCAAGGTGACCGACGGGGCTGTTGATCACCGTGGTAACAGTGGAGCCACGCAGGCGAACTCGCACACCGTGGTTGATGTGGTTTGATCACCTCTAAGTTTATTCATTCTGCGTCTTCACCTCAAAATTCTCAGGGAAGAAGTTCGCGCTCTTCACGTGACTCGCTCACAAACGCTCAGATGCTGCACCATCTGAACTCTTTCCTCTTTTATGAAGCATTTAGTGGTGGAGCTCCAGTCGTTCATGGCACCAGTGGTTGAGGCTTGTCAGATGTGATTAGTTTTACTGAGCATTTGTCATTTGATGTTTGCGCGTGTACTCACGTAGCTGGTCGAAGTGTGTCTGTAGGCCGTCTGGTCCTGGGACTGAACACACCATACGAGCCTTCTGGAAAGTACTCCACTTATTGACTAAACTCCTCTGGCCGCCGATGTCATTCTACCCCAAAATATATAAATATACAAAATTTACTACTTTAAGTCAGTCATCACTGGTGTATCTTATCACCAACACATTCAAGGTCAATAAAATTAAAATAATGTGCAGACACTGATGTCAGTGCTATTCATTTATACCCAGGAAGACAAGTCAATCTTGTGGAAGATAATGTCAATCAAAATGAATAATCAGGAATTATAAAGAATGTAAAGCACATTATAAAACATTATTTACCACCAGGTGGTATATCCACATGACACACAGTAACCAGCACGTATATACAGTAGGCTACTCTACCTGCTCAGGCAAACGAATGTTTACATAAATTACATGCAGAAAGTTTCTGATATGAGCACACAAACACACAAACATGGTCTCCATCTGTCTCCTACGCACATAGTCCATACCTTGCACACACGCGCCACTCTGGAATAGAGCACCTTCCCAGCAGCCCCTTCTGCCTCCTGAGCACGCTCAGTGAAGAACACGTAGACCTTATCATCTTCTGGGTTATCAGTTTCAGACAGTGGCGCTACCCGCACAAACTGGGCATCTAGAGTGAGGCATACACATACACATACACACAAAGACGGGTAAATTATAAATCGACTATAACTTGACGTCTGCTGATATACACGTAACATGCATACAAGAGTGTCCAACATGCAGGCAGCAAAAGGACGAGGGAGGTGACAGATGGCTATAAAAACAGCAGAGAAAGTCAACATGTATCTTATTGTTATCGGCAGCAGACGTCGACACTGACCTGATAAACCACCAACCAGGCGTGCAGGAGATGGTTTTAGAGATTTAGAGCAAACATGATTCATTTTAGTTTGGGATATTTAGTTAAAACGAGTAGTAGAAGAAGTAAAAGACATATCAATCTAATGACCTGACAGACACTTGAGGAGTAAATGTAGCAATATCTATGTGGTAATGGCTTCAAATGTTAATGATAATATATGATTATTGGATCATGTGCTTTACTCAGCCCCAGCCATCTCAGAAATCCTGCGGTATTAAAACTGTGTACAAAAACAGCAGCCCAGCCGCCGCAGTTAAGAGAACAGTTAAGAGTTGTAGATGTTTTCTGTACTTTTTTTTGTTTACAGTTTTTTTTGCACTTACCCTGAAGCCAAGTGGAGTCGTACTGCTCGGTGCGGATGACGTGACGGCTGCCAAGACTACGGAAGAAGGCAGAGTCTCGGCTCATGAAGTCTGAGGTGATCCCAGCATACAGCTCTTCATCTGCACAGAAAAAGGTTTAGGTGTTTTTAGGAAAGACAAAATAACTTTAACTTTATTCCAACAAACACACACACATATATATCTATGTGTGTGTGTGTGTACTACTGTAATATAGTAACATAGGTGTTTAGGTATGAATAAAAAAAAGCAACACATATATTGTATTAAAGTACATATTTGGATATTATGAAATATATTATGTTAGATATGTTACTGCTACATTTACCACCACATTCAGATTAATAATAAAAGTAGTGACATATAAATAAGGACAAAGTACAGTTATTTTTGGGTAAAGTTACTTTTGTAAATCTTAGGATAGATTTTTGCCCATGGTTCCAGTGCGTTTTATGTCAAAATACTGTGATTCTGCACTTGATTCATAAAACATGAATGATATTATTTAAAAATTTCCTTTAAAAATGTGATTTATATTCACATACATTTTCTGAGCTGACCATTGTGTTTTAAAAATAAAATAAATAATAAATGTATAAATCATTCATCAAAATAAATATACAAGTCATGTTTAGGTCACACACTATCATGTTATGGGAAAAAGAGTGTTTTTACAGAGGGTGTTGTACAGTACTGCAACAACAAACCCATGTTTTGTTTAGTTGACGGTAAAATTATAAATTGACTGATATTGCACATCCAGGTGATTCATTCATTTATATTTTTCTCAGGCAAAACTGGAGTGCACAGTCATCTACACCTACGGAGCTAAAGCCTCACAGACATGTGGTCATTGTTCCAGTGATGCTTTGTAATTAGGAGTTTATTTGATTGGAGGTTTAAGAAAACAGATGGTCAGTTTACCAACGACAGCAGAGGCTGTTTTCTGGAACGGATCATAGGGACACTTCCCCTTCCCACACTCCGTCTGGCTGTAGGATAGAGTCTGATGCGCTGACTGGCAAAGAAATCAGAGACAGAACTCATTCTGACAGGCAAAGATAAAGTTAGCTGGACAAACTGTGACTGTAATTCCTCTTTTTTTTTTTATTTATCCATTGATTTTGTTAAATAAGCACAAAAAAAAAAACGTACTTAACACGCATGCACGCACACACGCACGCACGCACACACACACACACACACACACACACACAGGTTGAATGGCTAATTGAGGATAGCTGGGGCTAAGTGGAGTGAGTTTAAAATGTGTGAAGTCCAGTCTTAAACCTCCAGCACCACCAGCTCCTCTAAGCACCATGTCTAACCCTCTGATCTGATTTGACACGGCCTTTCATGGGATTAGCTGTGTCCTGACATGCACACAGACACTGACACATTAATGCAACCCCAAAAAAAATTCGAACACAAGAATGCACATACTTTCACCCACATAAAATCACACACAGTCTCTGATCCCACATGCACACAACTGCATTGACCCTGCATGCACACAGACACACACAAGAGGAAAGTTAGAATCATTAGGCTGTTTCTGACAAAAAGATAACCCACACATAAATGATGACAAACTACTATCTAAAGGAGACATATTTTACTACATTTTATTTGACATAAAAATGTCAAATAAAAAATCCCAATGACAAAAGGTATATTGTATATATTACAGACAGATGGGACAGTGAATTATAGTAGATATATGGGCATAGGGGTAGACACCACACATCTGATGTTTCAGCTGCTGATAGGTCTGCTTATGGGGGCTGGGAATCAGAACACACACAGTGGTAACCTCGTTGCTTCAGTGCAAAAAAACTGTGTTCAACATTTAAAATTTTTGGTATTTCTTTAATTTATTTATAAATATTTTGTTCATATACCTGGTTGGCTATGACTGGAAAAAGAGGTTAGTTACTTTATATCCTGCAACACTAATGTTGTATTTGAAGGTGCAGGAGGGGAGATAAAAAAAAAAAAGCGATAGGCCTAAAAAATATTATTGTATCTTCTATTTTACCAAGTGAATCTACAGAGACATGCATAATCACCATGTGATTAGTTTTGTGCAGAAACAATATACATCTACTATGTATAGTTAGCCCCCTTCCAGTCACATGGCAAGAGAAAAGAATTATTTGAAGGTGTATACTGTGTGTGTAGGTGTGTGTCAGCAGTTTTACCTGTTGGAATATGCTGGTGGCTATAAAAGCACAGCGGGGGTTGAAGGCCCCAGTGCCACAAACGTACAGGTGAGTCTGATTAAAGGGCTGCAGAACTCGTAGAAAGTTAGCACACTCCAGCTGAACAGAGAGAGAGAGACACACACACAAACAAGAAGATAAGGACTACAATGTGAGACTCAAAATGGAAGATGCATTTATTTATATTATTGTTTAGTTATTAGTGTGTATAAGCAATTTGTATAGTCAGGAAATAATATTGGGAAAGTAATATCAAAAGGATTTAAACTTTGCCCAAACTGCCTATGCTGAGCTAGAAAACAAAACAGGCATCATCATAGTTTGGATTTGACTGATCTGCTTGCTCAGTGAGCATGAACTGCTTTTCTTTTCTTCCCTGTCAAAGTCTGTCCATTTAGTCCTGATTATGCAGCTTTGTTGTCTGAATAAATCAAGCAAACCTGCATCTTGATATGCTCACCAGCATCAGCACTCCCTTGTTTGTTTATTGTTCGTAAAAGAATCAGATTAATTCAGCTTTAGTTCCGCTCTAGATTGTAATCTATCCTGCTACTGTCTTGCTTTCTTGTTGCAGAACTATTTAGACAGTTTCGTGGTAGTAGAAGACAAAGGTATGAAAAATGCTGATGTGAGTTGACCTGTAAGTCACTGATCCATATCTGTGTAGGATTCTGTGTAAAGGTACTTCCTTCCATCTGTGACTAAGTAATTACCTACATTATTGATAACACACATTAATGTTGCTTTACTTATGCAATCTAGTATATTTGTGTGTGTATCTGAATGTGTGTGTGAACATCTGAATCACCTCTGGATCCTTCCCAGCCATAAGACATTCTTGGACCCGATCTGGGCTGGCTGGCCAGTACAGCTGCACAGAGCGGGTGAGAGAGATAAAGAAAACAGGAGAGAGAGAGAGAGAGAAAGTCATTAAAAAACGACTTTTATTACTCACCCTACATTTCCGATAAAAGACTTTAGGCATTGGCTGGTATTTTACAAAGACATGAGGGAGGGAGAGTCAGCAAAACATAATCTTGAAGAAAGAGGGCAGGAGGGGAGATTTTAATGGCTTGTGTTTTGTGTTTAAAGAGTAAGGCAGCTCCGGTGCGTAGAAAATAAAAATCAAACGACAGCACCATTAGTAGACATACCAAGTTGTCAGAGCATTCATTATTTCAAAATAATGAATAAGTTATAAATAATCATATTGATGTGATAACATTTCACTGATTTCCTGAGGTGCCAATCATTTTCTTCAAGCAGTGAAACTCTATTTGACTGCAGCAGCATTGACGACTCCATGAAGATGACGGCATTTAATCCTGGTCAAGGGCACATGAGACTCCAGACTTGCTAATTGATTCTATGTCATGTCAAATGTACATTATATTTCTTTATTGCACCAGACAGGATGTGAGAAAAATCCTATTTTTTCTTGTTATGTTAAAAGAACAGCACTCTGAAAAGGGAGAAACAAAATGTAATGGCTTATTTGTTTTGGTTAGACAGGCTGCCCACACACAAGCCCACATGCACTACATGCCTCAGGTCTTTTTCTGACACCACACATGCTGGTTCATTAGACATCCCATGCTCTTTTCTTCACACTGTATGTGGGTTCTTTGTCATGTGCATCACAACCAAGGAAGAAATCAAATAAATTATAATGTTCCAAAATACTTTCCAGAGGCTGAAAATATTTTCAAATCTGTGTAATGCGAAGATGAGACAAGCAATGGAAGCTTTACAAGAAAAGTGGAGCTTGTTCCAACTATGACGGGAAGATCTGGAGAAGCTAACAGATGCAAGTCTTTTGTGAATTACAGAGAATGACTTAGTGCCACGTGTTTATCTGCTGTTTTAAAACAATGTGTTTAAATAACATCCACAGATTGTTTCAGAATTTGGTCTTCGTGTCCCTTTAGGTTCACTGGAATTTTTCAAATGGAGGAAATCATCTGGGTTTTAGAAACTGTAAACTAATCACCAATGAAAAGATTTGCAATCAGGAAATAGATGACTTCACTGGGGGGACAAATTTCTCAAAAAATGAATAATAGCCTAATGGAACCAATGTTATCAAAACAACATGCGTCTCTAATTTATTTTCTTAATCACATTGAACTGCAGTGTTTGTGTGCATGTAACCTTAATCAGTGTATAATAAAAACCCTCAAAATTGAGGTTAATTTCATTGCCTTCATGTCAGGCCAAAATAGCGAGGCAATAACACAGGCACAGAAAATGAGAGACAGAGAGCGAGGGAGAGAGAAAGAGAGATGAAGCTTAGTGTCAGGTGGCAGCTACATGAGAAATCAAAATATTTCCCTGAGTTAGTCATTCCCTCAGAGACCAGAATGGTGAGGCAGAGACTGAATATGATAAGTGATCATCCTCGCTTATCTGCAACCTACCACAGAAACCACAAAGTTTACTCAAGAAAATCCAGGAACTTTAGTTTTTTTTTTTTAAGTTTTAGTTTTAAATGAAACATGTCTATATATCAGAGAAATAAAAACTATAAGATCTCATCAATAAAGATCATAAATAGTGAGAAGAATTAAGGCACGTAAGTTGTACGTGGATGCAGGCTCTAACAGAGAACACATCTGCTGTTTGTTTTTGCCTGAATTTGGAGACTCTTCGAACGTGATTAATAATGAATGATGGTGCTTTCAGGAAACAATTTCTGGATGGCCAGTAATCGTTCTCTGATGTAGTCATTCCCTCAGAGCCCGCTGTGATGCAGAGACGATCAGATTAGATTACAAACCAAATTCCACCTTATCTCCAAATACCACACACTTGCAGGAACATGGACCACCACTAAAGGATTTTCACCAGGTAAAGACTATTGTTAATGGGAAAATTTACCCCTCTGTGAAAAGTATGGTGGTTGTCAGTTTATACAAAACAAGGAGATAATGTCTTTATGCAAAGGCAACTATATAAATCAAACATGTTCTAAAAAATCTGAAGTGTTTGTACTTTTGTGGTGAAACCCTGTGCTGGAATTGCTAGAAAGTGAGAAGCAGTATAAGAGTGAAAATGAGTAAAGACCCAATGTGCAACAGAAAGCCACAAACACATACTCCAACCCTTGGTGACCATGTGTAAAATGTGAGTCGCCAGCTGTAGACTCACACAGAAGGAATGCCTTGAGTGTTTTTGAACCGATCAAAGAAAAATGCGACTGAAGGCAACAGTGTCACTGTGGCACTGTGCCCTGAACTGGGATGGACTGGAGGCAGTGGTTACGAGTCTGCCTCTCTGTGCCAAAATATGTTATACTGAGCCAGTAAGAATACTGTCAAATACTGTATGTAAAGTAAAAGTATATGTGTTAAGTTTAAAGTTGTAAGAAAACAAAATAAATAAAAGTAGGAGTCACTTGGTCTTGAGCTGCACTGAGAAGAAGCACTGGATGTCACCAGCAGAGAAAATCAAGAGAAATGATAACAATATGGCACCGTGAATTATTTTAACACCAGAAGAAGAAACTGCACACAAGCTGGAACAGTATAAACAGACTATAATTACAGTACACACAAATATATAAGTTTACAGCCTGCACAAAGCTGAGCTATGACTATGACTATCTATCTCTTTGTTGGCTGAATGCCTGGCTGAGTGGGTGGCTGATCAGCCTGACTGTTGTCTGTTTGTCTGTTTTCCTACCTGTTTGACTGTCTGATAGCTTGCGTGTAAGTCTGACTGATGAGGGTATTGATTTGATCCAGCAGAGTTATGAAAAGGCAGCACTGTCGGTGTCCTTGCAGTAACCCTGAACTCAACCTGATCGGTTCGCAAATCATAAACATGTCTGGATTTTATGTCAAAGGTGGAACACGAAACATAAATCTGTAATTTATGTCTAGTAGTCAGTGTTGCTTTTTGATTGGTGTAAACTGATTTCCATCATGATTTATGCTCCTGTGCATCCTAAAGTGGTCAAAACACGATTTGAGCTCCTACGAGTATGAATATTTTTTTTTACAGATACTGGACACATTTTATTGGACCACTGACGTGTACCGCTGCACACATTTGGTGCATGCTGACATGAATATTAAGTCAGCCTCATTGGAATTAGTGACACATGTTGGGTGGGAAGTTGACCAGCTGAATCAGGAGAGGGCAGGGCTGACAGGGGGGTCTGCCCCAGGGGTTTAAGCTTTAGAGCTTTATGCTTCTTAATATTGAAGATCAGAAAGCCAAATTGTACAAAAACAAAATTACTATAAGAAATTAATACACCGGCTAAGGGAAATAAAATATTGCAATTATAGGCTGTAAAAAGACCATGGACCATGGAGTACTGGTGATCTGTGCCTGCCTTTATTAATAGCTTGATTCAAATTTCAGCTGTTCTTCACTACCAGCATAATAGTTCTCCAGCACTCCCAGCACAAAGATGATCGTGCGGTGTGGTAGTAAAAGTGGACAGTGGAGGACAGAGGAATGTGAGAAATGTGAAGTGAATCATTTGTGGCCTGTCTGGAGCTCATTATGTTGTTTTGTGTTTTTGCAACTAACACAGGCTTGTTAAGCTTCAAAATCCAAATCTAAAATAACAGCAAATAAAAAAAACAAAAAAAACCTTCAATGAAGGTTGAAAATTTGAGGATGATTTAAATGAGTTGCTATACAGCCACTGAGTTTAGTTCAGTAGGAAGCACAGATCAGTAACCTGCTAACAAGGAAAGACGTAATTCTCTAATGAAAGTGAGAAATTAAAGAAAGATACAGTATCATGGGGAATATTAGTCAAAGGGGTGTGACTTTCCTCTTTGGCATATCATCATGAATGACTCCTATTAAGACAGTGACACACCAGCTATCTAACTCTGCTCGTACTGTTTATATTTGTTTCTGTGGATATTGCAGTACATACTGTATGTTAATAGAAATACCTGGAAATCTTTACTATCTTATATTTTAATCTCATCCACAGTATTAATTGTCGTTTTAATTACTGATGGATTGCACTAGTTTTTCAAATTTGACCTCTTTGGTTTGTCTATTAAAATCCTTTCTGCTTTGTGTTTGATGTTCCTGTGCTTTGCATCTGTCTTATGTCTTTTTCACCCTTTGTGAAGCAGACTATTGTTTTAGTGTGTTTTTTTATGAAATATTCTTGATGCTATGAACATTCAAGCAAATGTCTGCTGTATGTTTCTGTGATACCTTCCTTTGGCTGGTATGGGAACGTGTGTACGTGTGTGCGTTCTCCACGTCTAACCTTGCGCGGATTCTGTGTTATGTCATCCAGACTGGTAGACAGGAGGTTATCTTTCATGGCCACGTACAGACGCCTCCCGTCTTCGTCAGGCAGCAGGGAATGCAGGTCTCCGGCCATTAGGGGCAGCGTTAGCAGGCGGCCATTCTGAATCAGCTCTGTCAAGGAAGAAGAAAACAACAAGAGACAATATGAAGGAGTGACATCGGCGGAGACTGAATAGCAGGTTGGTCAGTTTAGTTTGCACACAGACGTGGATGTAAAGAACAAATAATAATTTTTTTTTTTAAAAATGAAACTAAAAATTAATACATATTCCCAAATGCCATTTCTGGCCATGTTTCACTTTAATAAATGAGGGGTTTTTTTGTAACAAACAAAGAATCAGATAAACTGATACACAAAGACACATTTTCCCACACTTGAACTATCACACACGTAACTGGCAGCTGTTTGTCTTGCAGCTTCATTTCTCTTATCGCACTGAACACTTGGCGCAAAATAATCTGTAAAGTTTTGTTTGCTGATAAACAAACACAGATGATCAAACTTACACACAGACACACTGTACCTGAGCTACATCTCCAGACAGATTGTAGGATAACGAGTGATTCTGAAAGCTCAGATAACGAGCACAAAGATTAAATGTTTTTTAAATGATTACGCTCCTTCGCCATGAAAACTATGGGAGCTATGGTGCGGGAGATCTACCGATAGTTTAGCAAGGACACATGTTGCACGTCCGTCTGTCTTGCATTAACTTTTATATTTTAACTTCAGTAGATTTGGTGTTGGCTCATTAAGTTAAAAACATAAACATATAGGCTTTAAAACAGTAGCAGGCATAACTTCACACACTGGTAGCTCCAAGTAACAGTGAAACAGAAAGAACTTTTTCAACTTCAACACCCAAAAAACCAAGCCCAGCATATTGGTGCTTATCAACCTGACCATTCTGCAACACTTCATACATAAAGAAGACCAGAGGAACAAGAGGAAGACTAGAAAGTTGCTTGTGGATAAGTGTATACAGAGTCTAGGGAGAAATATACAGTACACAGGTTTTAGTTACCATAAATTGCTCTGTAGAAATTTAGGGTTTTCACATGTTGAAATGTTTAATTTAGATAAATACAACAAAGAATTCTGCAATTAGCAAACACTGATTAGTGGCAGAGTCACAGAGTTTGGAAGAATCAGGAAAAGATTAGAAGACATAGATTGATGAAACGTGTTGAAGAGTAAATACTAAGTGGAAGAAAGAAAACAAAGATACCGACAGACATGAAGAGAAGTGGGACATTGCTGAGATGCATGAATGACTGAGAAAGAGCATGAAATGACTGCATCTAAAATACATGGATAGATGAAGAGGAACAGACTGGGTTGTGAGAAAGGCCATATTCACCCTGAGCAAAGTTGTAGAACTTTGTGCAAATGAATAGTTATATGATGAAATGAGACCAAGACCATTCACTCAGAAAATAACCATACCAAAATGCTGAAAAAGCAAAACTCTGCCTATTTCTGAGATAAGTGTGTGTGCTCAGGTCAGACTGTGAATGTAATCTAAACAAACTGCAGGAAACATTCCTACAGTGTAAACTTTTGGAGTGGGATGTCTGATAGTTTTTCATCCAAACCTCTCTGTGCATATCCAAGTAGAGAGAAGTGTAGGACTGACTCTGAGCATACTGAATTACAAATTCCACCTGATCTGAAAATGTCTCAGCATCTCAAAGGAAAAGCTGTAAGATGTGGTTTTGCAGAAGAACGATTGAGCTACTTGCCTTATCTTGCACCTTACCCCAAGCCAGTTTCGGTATTGACTTTGAATTATAATGTTTCACTGAAATAAATAAGTCTATGTGCTGGCCAGCAATAAATCCCAGGCTAAATCCCAGCAATCTCTTCCAAACCCTGTGCACAAAGACACAGATGATACAGTGTTTTTCAGCCTGATTTATAACTAACATAAACACCAGACAGAAACAGTGTGAAGGTCCATCATGCTTAACTCAATTTACAGAAACCTGGGGCAGTGTGTCTCAACATAGATTCAGCAGGTTTCCACAACTCTGCCCAACTAACAGTCTCAATGCAGAGAGCTGTAATTAGGTAATCCAAACAGGAGCAAAAACAACTAAATTAGTTTGGAAAAATTTTGTAACAGCAGAGAAAATTATGAATTTGCTGAATGTGTTCATTGTATTGCACAGTTCCCTTTTTTAATAATTCCAGTCTGGTTTTTTTGCTTTGAGCACATCAACCCCAAACTAAATGTGAGGGGCTAAAATAGCAGGGACAGATAAAATGACAAAAACAGGAGCAGGAATGAGCAGTGGGGAAAGAAGATGAGAAAAATGACATGGGGAAGTGACAACAAGATGAAAACGGCCTGATGGGTGAAGACAGTTACGAGATTAGAGTGAGAAAATTGTCAACACATGACACAGTGATGGACAGATGAGGAGGGGAGAGAGAAGGAGCACAAAGGGAGGAGAGCAGAGTGAAAAAAATCCCAATGGGAGAAATTAATAAATATTGATGGATGAAGATAAGCAGGAAAAAAGGAAAAGACAGGTGGGAATTGGGAAGAAAAGGTCAAAAAGGGTAGAAGGGAGAGAGCCTATAAAAATCATATTGGTCAGGGGGAATGATGGGCATATGGGCGGATTGAGAAGGAAGTGGAACCAATTGAGACAGAAAGAAAGGGAAGCAAAGTGGAAAGCATAAGAAAAATTGCAATGTAATAACAGCCACAGGTAGATTGAGGGGGTGGCAGAGAATAGTGAGAAAGGCAAATGGTGAGATGAGATAGGAAACTTATATGATGACAGGATGAAAAATGAATTCTGGAAGGATGACAGGAGAGAGAAAGAAAAGAGAAGACAGACCAGCATAAAGAAGTAGAAAAATGACAGAGCCAGGAAGGGAAAAATGAAAGATATCTCTAGAAATTATAAATCAGGTTATACCACAACACGCTGACAGTCAGGCAAAGGAAATGGAACGATAATGTGAAACAGAGAACGAGTCACTCTGGCACAGGGAGGTTTTGCAGTAGAAATGTATTGGCTGGTTATTATCTATTGGGTACTTTGTTAATATTAAAAAGTCTCTGAGGTAAATAGTTTTGCTTCACACTGATCATGGCTCCATTACTCCCAGCAGGAGCATCATCAGCACAACATATTCAACTGAACAGTTTTCAAAATGTCACAAATCGCTTTTATTTTGTTTAGGTGCAAACTCTCTTCACGTAGAGTTTTTTACCCTGACAAGGCCTGGACAGCAGCAGCAGAGCTTATACTTACTGCATATGAGTCTGTATGTAGGTTAGTGTAGAAGGACTCATTCCAATAGACCTCTTTTACTTATAATAGTAATTAATAACATTGACAGTGACTCTTTTCTATTCAGCTGTCCCAGTAATCTAAAGCAGAATAAATACTGAGATCCTAAAGCAGCAGCTATCATGGCTGTTGTGTTACTGATGGCCTTATGCTTGTTCTGCTATGAAATATCTATCATGAAGAGGTTCTATGGTGTTTTCTGTTTCTGTTTAAACGATGTGTGATATTCATGTTTTTTGGTGTCCGGTAAAAAAAACACAAAACCAGCACCATTTTTTTAAAAGAAAAAAGAAAAGATACTGTCTATTTGTGTTGTCAGTCACGAGGCTTATTTGAATTATATAGTGTACTTAACTACTGCTGAAACTACAAACCCACAAATTTCCTGTGTTAAACCAAGACAATTCCCAAGAGCCACCCTCTTGCTAGGAAATCTTAACCCCACAGAATTTCTTCCTTACTATGCCAACATGAGCATCCAGTACTTCAAATGAATTACAGTGTGTGTGCCACAGCAGCAGTACCACTTTGCTTAATTCAGTCAAAAGGGAAAAGCTCAGCTCAACTGCAGTGGAAACACCAGGGACATTCAGCATCCATTACCATCACAAGATCCCATTGGGTCAGACAGGCTGACATCCAGCTCCCATACTACCTCTGCAGTGCATGAAATAAAGCACTACAACAAAGAGAACGACATTCGGATCAGCCAGCGGGCACTGAGAGTGGCTTTGTCAACACACACCCGCAACGCACAAACATACACAGACCCACACATCAGCAAAGATAGAAAGTGGGCACAGTTGGTGAGTCAGCAGCACATGTTCAATACTGATTTAGATTTAGCACACGCACACACACACACACACACACACACACACACACACACACACACACGCACAAAAACTAATTTCTTAGACACTTACCCTAACCACACCTTAACAGGGATTACAAATGAAAATTAGCCTTTGGATTTATCTGATACAATAAACATTTTGTGTGGTGCCAATGTCAAATAAACAATCAACAAGCTAAACCAAACCTAAAATGTATATAATATGTGAAGATAAAGCCTCACAATATGACCATGTAAACAGGTTTATGCCCTTACAACATATGTAATACAAGTACACAAGCACACACACACACACACACACACACACACACACACACACACACACACACAATTACTGGAAAATTCAGGTCCAGTCAAACGCTTCCCATCTTGACCTCACAACGATGAATGGCTCTTATTCAGTGGAGAGAAAACCACATTCTTTTCATGCACACACACACACACACACAGTCATGAAACACCAGCTGCACCCACCCCACCCTTACTCTTGGGACAGTTACTATGGCAATAGCAACCATGCCGACATAATTTGTGAGGGGTGTGTGTGGTGTGTCGAGGGGGTTTCTCTTGGCCTTGCCCCCTCCTCAGTCCCTCACCACACACACACACACACACACACAAACACACACACACAAACACAGAAACACACACACACACTCCACACCTCCCATGTCTCACACTCACAGATGAATGATTTGGCCCACACCTCTCATCAACACTTTGGCTAAAACACAGAGGGCAGTTTGGAATAATGGAGTGTTTTTCCAAGACATCAAAGCCATTTAGTTAATGGGAGGGCACGCATGCACAAACATACACACATACCTTTATGCACACCACACACCACATACATTTACAGCAGACAAAAAAAAAAAAAAACATCATTTGTGCTTGATCAATGCCACCATTCAACAGGATGTTAACACACACACACACACACACACACACACACACACACACACACACACACACACACACACCTGTCAAAAATAAATTAAAACTGTGGCCATTATTAACCACACACAGTTACAAAAGGTCCCCCAGCTCCCGTCAAAGTCTACAATAACATCTGAATAGATGCTTTGAGAAGTTGGAGTGAAAGCTTTAGTGAAAGTTTTATTATTTGTCTGTGGTGGTTTGTGATGATTTTATCGACCAAGAGGCAATTTGTTCTACAGCTCTGCAGCCTTTTCAGAAACTATGAATTAAAATTGATTTTTAAAATAACTCTAAACTTCCAAATACCTTTAAATTGCATTTAAAGCTGGAAAAACAATCTGAAACTGTGACTTATCGTGTGCCATAGGGAGAAGGACACAAAGCAAAAAAAAAAAAAGCAGCAAAATATCAGAAGCTCCTTCATACCGAAGAAAAATTGGAAGAGAAGATGTGAAGAGGCTGAGCAATGTCTTATTATTTCACTGTGCAATATTTCTCTAGAACTGGTCAGTTTTTCCTCAAACAATCATGTAGCTTCTAATTGTGTTCGATCCAACATAGACCATTTATATCACCAGATATAGACGTTACTCTTCCAAAATCCTGAAAACTGAAAACCAGAACACAAGTTTTCCAACTGGAATATAAAGTGAAATATGGATTTTTAGTATTGTCTAAGATTAGTAAATAGAACATTTGTAATTATAACAACAACTTTCTCGCCCAGTACAGCACAATCTAATCGTTTTCACACAGTGCAGCCATTCTTATCAGGATCAAGTTGACAGCGCGGTCAACAAGGGTCATGACCTCTGATCCGAGCCAATTGACCTCTGACTCCTGTCACAGGGAATCAAAGACAGAAAAGGTTAAGACTTAAAAGAACAGAGATGCTGAGCCATAATCCTACCGGTTCACGGACACACACACAAACACACAATTCAAACTGCATACCGAAAGTGTGTATTTGAATGGTTCTTTTATGTAAAGGACCCTCTATGAGTGTCTTTTTATTACATACTGTGCGTGAATTCATATGTATGTCTGTCTGTGGCTAAGTATTTTTATCCATGGCAAACATTAAATTAAAGGTCGCAGGTCACAGGATCTCTGATGGACCCCAATGTGATTAGAGCAAATGTGAGGCGTGTGGTACAGCCATGAACATTCCTGCATTGCATTACATACATTTGCACATACACTCATATTCACATGCCAGTGCCAGCATTTTCATACTCAAACACACCTGCACACAAGCAAAACAACCTCAAAAGACTCCATTCAACAGATCAGGTAAATGTTCCATGGTGCCAATCTATGTTTCAGTTTCTACTGACCCAAAGATGGAAAATTCTCTTAGACCCTATGAACAAAGACTGGTTTAAGTTCATGGTTATGACAGTGGCACCGTACTGTCTGAATGTGACATTAACAGAACAGAAGTGTCAAAAAGTTTTTTGTATTTTCTATGTTCAAAGTAACTTTGGTATGTCTGTCTGGAATCAAAGTAATTGTCTTGAATGGTATTTTGGGACAAAATGTCTATGAATCGATTAAAACAAACAAAATCCATTAAATATATGCATATACATCAGGTCTGCTTTTCCATGGTGGCATCACAAGAACACATCAGGGCTGAAATGATGACCTAACCTAATGATCCAACAGGCAGGCTGTTAGCAAATGTCATAAGCATGCAGGAAACGCTGGACTGGTCCACGGTGCATTAACATTGTCAAGTTTCAGAAATGAAACTTTCCCAGACAAAGTGTCAGACTTACAATTTTTTTTTTTTTAAAAATATAAGCCTTGCAGGAGTTTGCACTGGCATAGTGAAATAAAAATGACATCGGATGATGGAAGTCGCTCTCTCAGTCTTTATCTGACTCATGGGAGTCCAACTTAGCTATTTTCTTGGTATTTTACAGTTCGTTCCCCGTGTTTCTATATTCAGTCAGGGCAACTCACACAAGCACACATTTACCATTAATCTATCCAATTATTCTCTCACAGCCTACAGCATTGTCCGTGTGTGTGCGTATGTGTGTGTGTGTGTGTGTGTGTGTGTGTACAAGCTACACATGTGTAGCTTTGCTTCTGTGTATGGTTGCCTATCCTTGTCCGTCTGTTTGTCTACTCACTGAGCCCCAGGGAACTTTAGCTGTCTGGTGCAAGATTCCCAGGGGGAGGACTTTGTTGGCTGCGCTACCAAGGGGGAGTGGTTGTGGTGGGGACGAGGAAACCAGGGCATATTTCCTGTGGAAATGGGGTTATCACTTCACCAATTACTGGTGCAATTACAGCGGGAAGCTTGCAGAAGTCTGGGAACAAGGCCTATAGGCACACAGATGGGCACTCATGAAGAAACGCACACAGTCACATCGTTTGTAACATGTCTACATGCATATGGCAGGTATAAAACCTCACTGTCTTTCTTACGCCAAGATCAGGCCACAGTATCTTTATGTCTTTCAAGATGTGTGTCTTTGACTGCATTAGAGAAGAATCCAGGTGAACAATCATAGTGTTCAAAGTTTATGTTTGTCTTTTTGTTGGGGCCTCATGAGAATGTCTCGGATGCAAAGTCAGTTATCTGCTAGTATGTCATGCTAAAGTACTGTATATGGTGTAAAATGACACTTTGTTGTGCTCGGTCGTGGCACCAAATGACTTCAGAGGAACATGTCACATGTTTTTTGTGAGATTTGTCTGATTTGTCTTCTGACCCTTAATATTAAGTATATATGAACCATCTTTTCATATAAAATGAAAAAAGTAAAAAAATCTCACACACACACACACACACGCGCGCGCGCACACACACACACACACACACACACACACACACACACAGACATTTATATATTCATTACATTATCATTCACATACACACAAACTAATCCCTCTCGTGCTTCTTACCATTCAGCATTGACTCACATCTTCTCACACATTAAACACTTGCACCCACACACACAAACACACACCACAGCAAAATTACAGCCATACACACAGATGCACTGTCTGGACTGTGTCACAGACAGACCACACCCACGTGGACAGCTTGACCTTCGACCTCAGCCTGAAATATTATTTATCATCATCAGACTGTTCAGTCTGGGTTGCTGTACTGCTGCATACACACATTAGAGTTCATGCTCTGTTTACTTTTTAATTAAAATTCTTGACCTAATTATTTCTATTCTTTTCAATAATTTAAAAATTAAATTTAGCATCAAGTATATGTTTATGACTGAAATCACATTTCTTTTCCTAAAATACACATATTGCAGGAAACAACAACCCTTTATGGCCTGGACACAAAAATATTACATTTGTGATCCCTCACAGACTAGTGACTATTCTCTGCTGTGAAATTATCAGCTGGAATCTAACTATAGAAGTTAAAGGAACAGTTTGCAAAAGTTTTTGGATGTCCACATCTGTTAGAAAAAAAAAAGACAGTCTTTAAACTGTGTGTGACCTCTACTTCAGGGCTTAGCCGTGAAGTGTTCATTGTGCATTACTGGCCTTTGTTTTAGCAAATAACTATACATCTATGTCTTACCATTTGAAAAGTTCTGGAGTTCAGGTTTAAATTTACAATCAGCTGGGGATCAAATTTATCAGAAGTTTTTGCTTTAAAGTCTGGCCAGACCACAAAAACCACTATCTGTTACTGTACATCCTATTTTCTGATAACTCCTGGCTCTGTTTAAACAGGAAAAGGAAGTTTGCCTTCCAACCTTTTGTGGCACATTGTCTCATTTTCCCATCACTGACAAAACAGGGAGAATCAAATTCTTTTGGTTTCTTCTTGTTTACGCAGCCCTAGGAATGTCACATTGGTAACATCAGGGGTTACAGATCAGATACTTTATACTGGTGTAAATGTAGTGCTATTATGGAGCTCACTCCATCCAGATCTCTTCCATAGTCACATCAGCATCTGCTGTTCAACCGGTGAACACATATTCAAAAACTAAAATTAAATAGAACTGAATAATAATGGTAGCTTAAAGTTACTGGAGGGGACATTCATCAGAGATGTGAAGACAACTGAGCAGTGATAAAAAATTACGATGGAATCAGTTTTCTACAGCTGCACAGTCACCCTGCTTCAGTCTTTCATGTAGTTAATAAAAGCTTAGAAAATAGTAAAAGTTTTGAGTTTTGTTTCTCAACCAGTGTTTTCTAATGGTATGGCAAAATTAATATCAGCGATCCATATTTCCTTTATGTTTGTATTTTTCTGGTGATGAGGAGTAACAATGTGCCTTCCACTAACATCACATCCATTTAAAGTAGAGGTTCTGCTCTGTAAGTAATATTTGTGTAGTTTAGAGGGAGTAATGTAGAAGTGGTGTAAAAAACTAAACCAGAATAGTAGATACCTGCAATTCAAAGTAAATACAATTTTAAATGTCATCTTTTTCTGTCTCTATTGTCTGGCCTATACCGAGCTGCAAAAAAAAAAAATTACATGATGTGCTTCTTAAAGGGCACCTGCTTATTTTGGCATTTTACTGCTTTGCCTTGGAATGTAAAAACGACTTATCTTTTGATAAGTAATACCTTTTCATATGATATTGCAGACAAGTTACTATGAGAAGCTTATATTATTGTATGAGAAAGAGTTTCAGAGAAAACACATATATTATATTTCCTGAAACAATCTGGAAGAAATGACAGCTAAGATATTTCCCTGGGAATGATTCTGTCAGCATCCACTATATCCTCTGTATCCTGTGTCTCCAGCCTGCCCTAATCTACAGCTAATGAGGTAAACTATTGGTTAGAGTTAGTCTTAGCACTGTTGAACCCGTCTGCTTCTGGCTTCCATCTGGCCAACAAGTCAAGTGTGCCTTTGTGGATTAATTCCCACATGGAGCTAAAGTCAAAGGAATGCTTCCAAAACAAACTAGGCAATCCAGATCTGGGTTAGTAAAGGTTTTTACAGCCAATATGACAAAGACATAGATTTATTTTGTCTTGTAATTAAAAACCTTTAGCTGCTTGTTCAGGTTTTATTTTGGCATTTCTTAAGATCTTTAAAGTTGAGTTTAACTAACACCAAACAATGCCCTAAAGTTAAATCCCCTGATGACAGCACCTGAGTAGTAGCTTCTCTTATGTATCCTGAATGTATTATACTGTAGGTACGAAATGCTGATGCACAGTGAGAGGCAGAGATATATAAAATACTTTAGAGCTGAGAACCTCAGCTCTGTTTGTTTGTTTGTTTTTACTTAATTACAGTCTTCAGGCTAAAGAAAGCTTCTGATACTAACACCCAAAACTTCTCAAGGGTGAATTTACAGCATGTCCACTGTTGTCAGGGGCTGTTGTTGCCAAAACAAGGGTGTAATTAAGACTCCAGCTATCTCTGTCCAGATAGAGGAGAAAACCCTCAAGCACCAAGCCCCCTAATCAAGGGCTCTTATGTCTTAGTGAGGACTTAAAGTTTAGTTGCAAGAACATATGGATTGGCAAATATTTTGGAAAAGAGATTTTAAACAGCAGAGAAGGCTAGCGCAAGTAGTATTTTCAAGAATCTACAACTATTTGCTAAATTAGTACATAAAACAAAATCTTCCTGAGTAATACCTTCCTTGAGATGTTCTAAGTGTGGGAGGAGCAAACTATTTACTTCAATAGTGACAAGTAATGGCAGCGTCACTGTTGGAAAAAATAATTAATAATCCTGATTCTGTACCAGATAACCATCCCAGTGAAATCCACATCTGAGCAACAGCCCTAACGCAAAGCCTGGAAAGCACTGGCCTAGATAGAAGCAGATCTGAAAGAATAAATGAATACTGAAATATCTCTTGGTTTTTAATATTGTGCTGAAGGCTTTTGTCCTTTATTAGTACATAGAGGGAAGAGGAAGGTGAGGCCGGAGAACGAGAGGGAAGCTGTGCAAAATACACCAAGGCCCAGGTTTCACTTCTTAAAGTGCATCCTCACACCGCAAGGAATTTTCCGAGCATGTAAAAGCTAAAATTAAACTGGAACTTAATACAGGAACCCTGGTATATTGAGTTGCACGTCAGTTGAGAATTTTACTTCAGATTATAGTTTCATGTGTGGGATTCTTAGAGAGACAGGGTTAAAACTCAAGAATACACTTTTACATTCAGCAATGCAGTGCCAAAAACTAAACAAAGGTGTTAAAGATATATTTCACAGCTTCTATAGCTGAAGCTGAAATATTAACTAGCCAACGAGATGCCAAAACAGCAGTTTTATAAGGTTGATGTTTGTAGTCTACATTTTCTTTTTGTCAGTTGCTTTTTTTGTGTGTAAGCTTGTTTCTCTCACAGACAACTACACAACAGCCCTCTACTTTATCAAGAACAGCCAGTTCATCTGGGTTTTATATGGAAGCAGCTGTTTGAGACTCCTTAAGTTTCCTACGATAACATAACATTAAAGGTCTGTCGGCAAACCAGCTGAAGTGTATGAATACTGTATGAACTAAAGATAACTGAGCCTCCATGTAAGGAAACTGATCCACTGGCTTAATAACAAATCCAAACCTCCTCTGAAACATTTACAGTTTAATCTCTCAAATAGATGCTGATGGCACAATGACAGCAGTTAAGGTGATTCTGCATATTTTTGTTGTATGTGTTCACTAAGTATAACAAGGTGTATTGGAGCTTCTCACATTTTTGTATGTTTACCTGTGAGTGTAACTGCAGTTTTAGCCAAGGGTACTTGTGTGTGTGTTTGCTTCCACATGATGAATCTAGTGTGATTAGTTCAACAGTTACGTGTAAGTGGACCACAGTGCCTTTCACCTACTACACTGCAAGAAAAATGTCTCTTCTGTAAATGTGTGTGGTACAGAAATGGTATCTCTAACTGCCATCTATCATCAAGAAAATCACACTGAATGGCTGGGATAATGGACTCATTAGAAGTATGTGTGTGTGTGTGTGTGTGTGTGTGTGTGTGTTAGCTGAATCCTAGAGGGCGATATGAAGTTTGAGTGAATAACTGCCATAATATAGTCATTAAGAGAGAGACTGTGGGCGTTAGGAGGTAATCAGCCATGTATTTAAGTATTTAAAGCTGTTTTTTTTTTTTTTTCTTCAGACGTACAAAGCTCTCTGGTCAGTCTGTCTGATTACGATTCACCAATATGAACAAATATAATCTCTGAGACAGTAAATGGATTTCCACCCACTAGGCTGTGAAATTAATTTAAATAGTCAGAAATCCACAAATATCATATAATATTTCTAGCTAAATAATCATTGCATACATGAATCATGTGAATTATATGTCTATTCAAGAAAGGAAGACAAACTAGTGGTAAATAACAGATCTGGTACAATGAGGAGCAGGGAAGGGCATGGCTAGGTTTGTTCTGTTTTGTTTTTTTCAAAACTGATATTGATACCTGTGATGGACTTTCACTAGATGTTTCCACAGGTTGCTCATGATTCTGCTCTTACATGCAAAAGACCTGAAAGGTCAACTTTGATCTTAGTGACGTGCAACAAGACATGGTGAAAGCATGAAATCCCAGCTGACATTGGACAAAAGGGGGAGTATCCCCACCACAGACTGCCAGTCTATTAGAGCTCATTCTCATGCGTTTGCTTTATAGTGGAACAATATGGATACCAAGACAGTTGGTCTAGTATGACTCAGCAAAGCCCCAGTGGCCTAATGGATAAGGCACTGGCCTCCTAAGCCAGGGATTGTGGGTTCGAGTCCCATCTGGGGTGGTTAGCAGAGGAAGTGTGTTGGGCCCATAACACAGGTTGATAGATTAGAAACATCCTCTGCTAAAAGCAACAAGAGTTTTACAGTGGGTTGCAGTACAACACACTACAATAAGAACACACTCCAACCATTTGCAAATTACAGCAATTCCACAACAGAAAAACCTCTGTGGTGATGAGAAGGGAAATAACCACAGTATTCTCCCAGAGAGAAAGGTAAAGCACACACATACTAACACACAGGCCTGATGATCGACACGGAGCCTTCCACAATCCCTACACACGTCACACATATTTTTCTTCTTTCTCTCTCTCTTTTTAAGGACAAGATGAGTCACAGTAGATAGAAAACATGCTCCAAACCTCTGTTGTTCAAAGACATCAGGATCTGCCGCAGCAGAAAACACAACAATGCATTAGGTGGGCAGAGATCCTGGAACTCATTTTAAGTACACACACATAAGCTCATATCTTCAAAGTGACACACATACACTCATGGATACATAAACATAGTTCATGTGCGCTCACAAACACACACACACAGCTTCAGTGTTCAGATTTTATTTCATCTAAATTCCCACGTGGGAGAATCCAACAAGGTTTCCCTTCTCCCCCTCTGTATCTTCTAGGTCATGACTGACTAACCTTTATCACATCTACTCCACAGACCCTTTACGCTTACAGCTTATGTAAGAACATGCAATCAGCTGGTTTCCTACTGGTAAACATGATTAAAGGGAGTTGTACGTACAGGAGTTTCCGTAACTAAAGGGCTGGTTGCCACGAAGTAGCTTTCAATAAGAAGGGGGTTCACCATAAATACAGCTAAGCCAGCACAAGATCGAAGTTCAAATCCTCTTTTAATTGGAAGATGCAGATCTGTGCTTTCACATTACTTCTGACCATCACATGTATTATCCCCAAAAACAAAACCCAACATGGGTCAAAGTGTTGAATCCTACCCTACTGCTTCACGACAACTCACAGAGCATTACAGACAGTGTCTGTCCAACAACAGTCAGGTCTTAATCTTTCTTCTTCATACCACACCCCACTGCTGCTCCTGAACATTAAAATACACGGCACACAACTATCAAGGCATGTATACACACAAAGTGTTTCATCCACTGATCCACTTTAGTCAATCTCTCTGTCTACGTGGCCCTTAAACTTGCCTTCCAGCATATTTTTTACACATCAAGTCAATTTTTCTGCATTTTACGCATTGAACCTCAGTGTATTGAGCTGAGTGCTTTTAAAATGCAGGTTACCTACGCTCAGTGCTGTGCCTGAGCGCCTCCTGTGTACACACACACGAAACACTAGAGCTGCTGCTGCTGCTGCTGCTCTGCTAACATGCCACTCACGCTGTCTTCTGTGTCGACACGGTGTTAGATGCTTGTGCAACGCCACCTCACCCTTTAAGGGGACCCGTCAACTCCAATCCAACCATGCATCAATCTCCTGATGGCAGAGACAGTGCTCCTCTTCAGCAGCAGCAGTATGTGTTCATACAATGTGTAACACAGTCGCAGGAGTGCATAAAGAGAAACACAAGAGGCTGAGGGAAAAAAGGGCGAAATACACCAGCAGATTCATGCAGAATGTACACTAGATAAATCTGAAATTTTAAGTTCTTAGTTTCTTTTCCTTTCACCTTTTTAAAGGAGGTTCTGTTTTGTCTCTCTGCACATTTTCCACTGTGGGGGACAGATGGGCCTGGAGCCAAACAATAATTAATGTGATGGTGATCTGGATCTGGGACTTCTGCCATCACTGAACCATAACTGAAACTAACAGACACAGACAACTGACTCCAAATACTGGGGTTGTTCGTCCTTTCCAGAAGTCAGCCAGGTATGCAACTTAATTGCCAGACTGCTAGCGGCACAATATTTGATTTTTATGGAAAATTAATGAAAAGGCATTTAAAAAGCATTTTAAATCTGCATCTGACAGTTTTCTTGTTGCACTAGCACTGTCTCTGTTTTGGAAAAGACTGCTATTGATTCTAATGCCATACTTCAGCCAAACAATATCTGCCCCTAAGATTTTAAAGAATAATTCAGTGGGGAGTTTTTGTTTGTTTATAGTTTATTACAACTTGACTTGTTTTCATATTTGCCTATCATTTCTAACAGGAACAATCACACTGTATCAAGTTGACTGCTGCAATCTGGGAATGCAGTGACATTGGTAAAAAGCCTAAAAGGGAAGGAAACACGTGTAGTCAGAAAATGTAACAGCTTTTAAACAACCCCCCAGGTTTGACTGGTTCACCTGTGACCTGTGTGCTTTTGTAATTGTGTTTTCTATACAATATGAGGTTATTAGTGACACTCACTTTTATTTTTATACCCAAAGGAAGTAGTGTACTCTATTGTAATCTGTCTAAACTGTGTTTACAACCGGCCTCACCACCCTACTGCTTCTGTTTCTTGCTTCGTCTGACCTGTTGGGCTGTTGTGATGTCGCTAGGTTACCAGATTTTATCAGCTCCATTAATAAATACAGTTTTATTCTAACTGAAAAGAACAATGGAAAAAACTATAAACAAGTAGTGATAATGAGGTGGAATTTTCCTTTAAGGTGACTTAGAACCTTGGCAGCAGCCTTTAATATGCAGGTTCCATTTTTAAATCTAGGAATAGGGGATATCTGGCATTATAACTGCATTAGCAAATGAAAATGACCACAAAAATGATTGCACTTCTAATGAGATCTCATGGTGTGAGGACACACTAAAATGGGAAGGGGCTAAAGGCAAGGCTTCACACCCATTGCAAACTACTGGAAGAGGATTAATTTAATACAGGTGATTACAGAGATGGAGGAAATGAGACGATGTGGGAATGGAACAAAAAAGGCAAATACAGGTGCTCAACATATTGAATAACAGGTCATTAATGAAAGAAAAGTGAAAAATGCAAAGACGTGCATGTTTCTCATCATCTGCATCTGCATATGTGTGTGTGTGTGTGTGTGTGTGTGTGTGTGTGTGTGGAGAAAGTGTGAGATTTATTGGACATTAAAATCAATGACTTACTAAAAACAAGAAAAGAAATCTTACCAGTGTGTGTGAATTGCAGTCTTGGTTGAGATGCTCTCCATGCTCTGGTAGCCCCGAGGTGGGCTAGCAGGACCACTGCCACCAGCAAACGCATCCTCTTCCTCACACACACAAACAAACACTGAGTCCAAGTGTGAGTCCAATCTTACAAATTCAAGCCAAAGCAGTTTCAGTGAAGATTTCTCTGCATTCAGGTGGAATCCCAACACACACTCAGAGACACACACTTAGTGCAAGATGTTGCACTGTTCAAAGCAAATCAAATCTAATTAGTGTGAGTTTAAAGATGCTGAATCCAAACACTCTTACAGTCCAGGTATGTCAGGCTTGAGTAAGTCCAGATCCTAAAAACAATAATTCACCGCACCTTGTAAGGAGGTAACGGCAGCACTCACACACACTTCACCATCTATGTGTTTGCGAGTTTATATTTCTTAAGCGTGTGTGTGCGCTTCAGAGATAGAGGGGAAAATGTATTTGAAGAAAAAACTAAGTCGCCTCTCTGCTGCCTCCTCGCAGCTTGACAGCTCTCTTCTGTTCTGTTTCTCGTCCCAGCTCGTCTCTGCGTGTGACTCTGCTCCCTCTCTCCCTCTCTCTCTCTTTCTCTGGGAGGCGGAGGGAGAAAGATCCTACATCACTGTGGCCACCCTGCACACACACAAATGCAAACACGCCTCTTCACTGCTCCAGGAAAACCTAGCCAGTGGAAATCAGAGACAAATCAGCTTTCATCTTTATTCTTGTCACTCTCACGCTCACTCCCATTTTCTCACACTCTCGCTTTTCTTTTCCCTGTTTTTTCCTTTTGCACTCTCTCACTCAATCACCCACTTTGTTTATTTCTTTGTAATTTATAACACTTATCTGAAACAGTGATTACTCCAAGCCTTATAAAGGACTCACAATCAATAGTAAACAGAAAATTAGGTAGCAAGTGACTAATAAAACACAAGAAAAATTACAATCACAAAAAAATACCAAAAGTACTCTATATATGAATTCCAACACATATGCCTATTACTGTCAGCCACAACAGCCAGTTAAAAGAAATAATTAAAAAACCTTCAGTGAAGGTAGGTTTTTAGAAGTGGTTTAAACTATGATACTGACTTCGCAAGTCCGAGATCTTTCTAGACCTGAGATGTCTGATGATAAACTGTTGACAGCCTTTATTGTTCAGTCTTTGCATAAGAAAACCCAATTGGCTTCTGGCTCAAGATCTCAGACAACACGCAGGTTGATCAGGGTAGAGTAACTCAAGAGGACTGCAGTAATCACAGGCCAAGACATGAAGTTCATTAAAATGAATAAGATCTTACAGTTGATTCTAAAACAAACCTTCAGCTTCTTTCTGTCTGTACCAAACATGGTTCTCTATTTCCTTCTCATTATTCTGTTTCCACTCCTAACCCAAATGCAATTATTAAACCCTGTGCCTTCTTCCTTGCTGTTATTTTCATTAGATAGCAGCTCACTGGGGTACAGCAGCACAGGCTAAATTTTTCACCAGCTCAAGTTCAATCACAGGCTAGCAGAGACAATTTATTCATTCTCTGAGATAAATAATGAATTGAGGTTATGTGCAAATGAAAAAGTATCTAGTCCCTCCAAGGATTGCTTATTCATCAATGATTTATTCTCCAGACTTGTTTGTTATTGTATAATTAGTTCAGTTCATTTTTATAGGAGCAAGCAGTTTAATTATATCATTATATGTTCTCTAACCTGGTGTTTACATACCCTAATGCTGCTTTTAAGTGGTTGGTGGCAAATCTGGTTAAACCCACTGGCCAATTAATTTATCTAATTAATACAGATTACAAGAAATGATAGAAATCCCTACCTTTACTGCTTACCTCCCATTGCAGTGGCACCTGTGTTAAGCCAATCCAGGATCACCGGTTGATCAAGCAGTGTAGGTATTACTATGACTTTGTTCATTTGAATGTTCAGTTGATCATTTTTTCCTTTTCTTTGGCGCTGCCATCTCTGATGAGACTAACCACCCAAGCCAGGTCTTGTATGTAGGAATATACCAGCGAATATTTGCAATTAAAACTGCAGATGTCCATGTTTTATTTGTATACTGGCTGAAGGACCTGTGTACTTTATCAACTAGTGATTAAACTGTTAAAACACTTAACGTTTAAGCTATTGTCATACACATTACTCTGGTGCATGCATAAGGGCTGAAGGTGTGGTGCTCTTACACACCAGAGATTCAAAAATACAACACATATACAAAATATAACGTCTAAGATTTACAGACGATCGCTGCACTCCAATCTTAGCCACAGAGAATCTGCAAATTAGGTGAAATGTAAAGGTTATGTTTGATAGTTCTGGCAAGCTGTTAGAATAGCAAACACTGGACTCTGCAGTCACCATTTGGACATATGAGTAAAAATGCACTTTTGCATTTTTTACAAACGGTCAAACAGTAAAAAGTGCAATTGAGTAAGAATCTCATAAAACCTTTTATTTGACATGTCAGCAATGACCGTACTACTAAGGCAAACAAAATGAGCACAACAAAAAGTAAGACCTCATATGCATGTTCTTCTTATGGGGTTGGACCTGTGACCATAATTTCTCTGAGGAGGAAAGACACAGAACAAGGTATGTCAGTTTAAAATATCCAAATGCTACTTTTGTCACATTGGGCCATAAAACACGCCTCCTACACACTCACTTCATTAAGACAGGATAATTAGAAACTTGTCACCAATCTTACCTGATCAGTCAGCTTACTCATTACAATTAATGACCTCCCACCTAGCCTGCACAAAAAGCCTCTGATTTCTCTGACAAGTGACGTCAATTAGTGCAATAGCGTGATCATTACTGGGCTCAGAGGCTGCCGCCGCCATTGTCTACAAGCCACACAGGCACACAGACAGCCATTAACTCACGCACATTCCCTGTGTTTCGTGAGTGGAGTGAAAATGCATCAGTTAATGAGCACTTATAGTGATCTTGTTGTTCTGTTTGTTTAGTTTGATGAGGTCTATGCCCCTGTTTTAGGCTGATTTGAAATGTCACTAATTCACAGTGTTTATGATAATAATGGTTGTCAAGTTGATGTAAGTGATATGAAGAGAAACAAGACTTTTTTAAGGTGTTTGTCAAAACCTAAACAATGTTATTTGACATTGATGCCTGCAAATAACTGGATGTCGAAGTGTAACATTAACACTAAGGGTCTGTTGAGCAGTGGAAGAAAACAGAAGCTATTTTTAAAATAAATATTTGTAGTTTTTATTTAACAAGAGGACTCATAATGGTTTGGATTGGTGATTAGCCTGAACCTTCCTTCTGAACAGAAATCACTTAAAAGTGTATAAAATGGTGGAAAATATAAGCTTTTTTAAACCATGTTCAGTTTGAAAATTCACTAGATTATATTAACATTAAAGGTAAACTATATAAATGTTACTAACGTTAACGTTAATGCCTTCTGTTAAAAGACAACTTAAGTTGTTTGTTGTTTTTGTTTTGTTATTGTGCCAACTAACTAACACAACAACCGTTTAAAGCACATAAACATTTCTTAAAGGACAACAACCTTAATACCAGAGATCTTAGTTGTATAGTATCATTTTTGAAGTTTCTGTGGACGATGAGAAATGTAAAACACTCCACATCCAGCATAATGAGATGCAAGAGCTCACCATCATTTGTCCTAATTTGTCCCTGCAGCTTTGTGAAGCGTCTGTGAACCTCACAAACTCCTTCTTCACCCAACAAGAACCGTGCTGCCATCTTGCGCTTCTTCGCGCCACTTGCCTCGCATTTCTCAAAAGTCGTAATCCCGCGAGACTCTTTCGGCGCGACTTGGTTCGTATAGGAAACTAGCAGTAAATATTTCGTCCTTTTTTATTGATTTATTTAAATAAGACGCTTTTTTTTTCACGTGGACAAAGTGGAGAAAACTGCTGCAGCGTTAAAGCAGAGAAGCAATGATTTCTGACTGGCTCATATGTGATGACATATTTGTACCGCTAGAGGTCCGTGTAAGATTGTGTACTTTACCAGGAGGTGGTCATTCAGGCTGTAATATGTTCAAACCACAATTTAAAATAATAAAGGTAAACAGATACTACCTGCAAATGTAACATATGATATGTATTCCAACGATATTTCAAATACCTAAATGCTTAATGTATTTTTAATGAATATTATTCAACATGCTGCAGTTGAGTTCTCTCCAATAATGAAATATAATAACAGTTTCTCCTACCAGATGTAATAAAACTGTGGAGAGAAGTTGACTCCATTGATAAATGCGATTTGTAAGTGACTCTTGACAGCAATAATAGCTATGTTTTAGTCTCAGATTGTAATCACTACAATAGCAACACAGAGTGTGTACATAGTTAAAAGCTTTATGTAGTAGCCTGTAATTTTCATTGGGGCTACATATTTTTAAACCTGGCCAAGAGAATCAAAGCAAAGTCTTTAGCAGATGTATTGGCGTTAACGACAGGGTGGTGTTGGTATTCTGAAGGAAGTGTGTTTGGGTTTGACCGTCCTGCGCGCTCCCATCGTGATGTGTTGAAACCTTTTGTGTGGGGGCGCGGCTGACGGGAGCGCGCTTGGTTGCTTATAGAGGTAGTGAAACTACAACAAAATAAGAGCATTACCACTGTGGTTGTAACCTAGTTAAGATTTAGAAGTTAAACAATAAGTGACTGCGCTCAATTGAGGACGAACAAACCAGTATGGATTCTTTCTTTTCTTTCTTTTTTTTTTTAAGTGAAATGTGTCATGGAGATAAACTGTTGTCCCACGAGAGAAAACAGAGGCTGATCGGTCACTGGGCGTTGTGTTTCAATGAGGAGACTCTAAAAATAAAACTTGGGGCAACAACAGAATAGGTGGGTGTGTGGATGACTCACGATCATGGGGCAATCCATGTCATAGCCTCCATCCAAAGTCATAACAAAAAATACACCCCAGACAGAGACACAGCAGCCAGTCCTACCAGTCTAAAGTCATCAACAAAGATCGTGTATTTAAGCGATGCATTCCATAGGAATTCTTTTTTTAAGTAACTACCAATCAAATATGTTCCGTTTTAATGTTAAAACTATCTATATGATCTTACTATACACAAGCACAGCAAACTACATAATGGCTGGTAAGTTAGTAAAAGGGTTCAGCCACATGGTTACCATTTCTTCATCTATTACATAATAGCTTTCCTAAACATCACCAGTTGTTTAATTCTGGGAGTTCATCCAACATTTGTCCAGCCGTCTGTGTGTCCATGTGTTCACCCGTGTGTTTATCTGACACAACTGGGATCATACACACAAAATAGCTCAGACTGAGTTGCAGAATGTCTGTATCCTCGCAAGACTGTTTTGTTTCAGGAGTAAGCCTGTACTGGGCTAAAGTTATCATGCCACAGTATTGTGGGACTCAGTTCCAGACAAGGGAGTAAAATTAAGGGTAAATGTTACTGTAAGTAACAAATATAAATATTTATGCCTCCAGATCGGACGTTGTCAGCTCACTTTTAACATCACTCCAAATTAGTCTAGTCTTGTTCGGGCACAAAGAATTTTGGGAAAATTGCAGCCCATAACACATAGGCTGGTTGTCACACAAACAGTAGCCAAACATCTGTATTTTGGGAGCTTTTGGAATTGGATGGACTTTTTTCTACCTGCAGAATTTAAAGGGCAAGGGGAATGACTGACTTCAGCAAGAATATGGGGTTTGTTGTCAAATGCTGACAAAGTAACTGTTTTATCAATAATTACTAGCCAGCACAGAAGTTACCCCTCCGAGGCTAAAGAAACAATTAGCTTGAAAACTCCAAATAAACCTGCTCTCTAGGTGGCTCTCAAAAGCTTCTGGTACTTTGGAAAAGCGACGGAGTGAATGGTCTTTGTTTTTCCAGAGAACAGATCCTTGTGTAACCCGCCCACTCGTTCCTCTCCCTGCCTCCCATTGGTCGCTTCCCATCTTCTCCCTCTCATCCTATTGGACAGTTCTGGCGGGCGATGAGCTCATATTGGTTAAAAATAGTCAGGCTCGCGCAGGGCTAAAAATAGAGCGGTATATAAACGGGCGGTTGAGCTGCTGTGCGCTCTAGTCCTTTCTGACCGGCAGCCGGAGGAGCAGGCGGAGAAGGAGACAGCGAGAGAAATAAACGGAGCTCAGGCTCGTCTCTCTCAGCAACAGCAGCAGCAGCAGCAGCCTCCCCCCCATCTCAGCCCTCTACAAGTGCTGCACCAGTGACTGCATTGTGTCTTACGTGATGCCCTGCCGCCAGTTAGGGTGGAGTAGGCAGTGACGAACTTCCTTCCTTCCCTTCTTGACTCTTTGGTTTCGATGCACGTCTCTCCAGAGAGCCCCAGTCGTTTCCTTTATAGGCAGACCATAAAATTAGCTGTGAGCAGAGGAGACGATGTTTTAATTAAATGACGAAGAGCCACAATACAATGTTAAATGAATTGTAATATCTTTGTCTCGGGCACATGTAGCTGACTGATCTGGGCCCCTTTGCCAGCACGTTGTCCATGATGTGTTTGAGGTCAGCATGGTGGCTGCAGACAGTCATCTCTGTTTTCAGTCTTTGTGCCTCTGACTGTTGAAAAAGATGCAGTTGGACATGATTTTGGTGTAACATTGTCATGGAATAGCAGCTCAGGTCCCGTGAGCCAAGTTCCTGCTGTAGACATGGAGGATGAAAACACTTAAATCAACCCATTACAAAACACTTTCCCCAGCAGAGCAGATACAGGTGTTGTCTGTTTAGTAACCAACATGACATTTGAGATCACAGGGCGGTAAACATCTGAATGCTTTTTGTGGACTTTGCATGCCAGATGTGCTGTTACCATACTTTTGCAGCCGTATTTGTTTATTTGTTTTGGGAATATTTGTACACGGTTTCTATTTTCTGAGCTGGTCAACCACAAAAAATAACAAAGCCAAGTGCTACTGATCTCTCAGAGTCAGGCCTAGTTCCATCTTCTAGCTAATGCATGGGTAATCTCATAGTTTATCATGGTCGTCTGCAAAGTGTTTCAATTTAGAAAATGCTGCTGGTTTTCAGTGTGTGTTTCTGTACAGATTCACATTAAACAACGATTTGAGCAACAGCTAACAAAGGACAATGTGTGGACAGCATTTTTCCATTAGCCTTGTTCGCTGTTGTGAAAAGGCAGCTGGTTCTTGTCACAGCTCTCTAGTTTTGCAGCTGTTTGGCTTTACTGAAGAAGATAAATACAGTGGAATTTGGAAGTTATTTTTCAATTGTCTGTCATTGGGAAACCAGATGTGAGATGCACCTTGTTAGTGCCCAGTGACTGACAGTGTTCTGGCTGATGGTGTGTTTTTTTTTTTTTTGCTTTCTGTTTGTTCGTTACACTGAAAGGTTAAAAGGGGGCCTCCTCTGATTCGTACGGAGCCGTTCTCAGTCAGAGAAACACAAGCTGACTTCTTGTTTCCTCTCACATCCACCCCGTGGTTCCTGCAATCCATCATTGGAGGCCTCCTCCCACTAGCCGTCCTTCGTTTTCTATGCCTGTTTATCCCACCTCCTCCTCCTCTTCCAATCATACCACACGAGGCTCCTTTATGAGCTGCTAACCATCCCTCCAGGCACCTCTCTGATGTAATAAGATGTCCTGAGCAGTATGAAAGGAATAACAGCCGCAAAGCCTCCAGTGTACAGAACGAAACTTCGAAGTGGTGCAAAACACTTTTTAAAAGGATTTTACAAATATCTATTTGCTCTCCTGTCTTGTATAAAATATCCTTCTGTCACAGCATTTTGCCTTGAGCTCTGGTGTTATTGAGCTTCTTCTCTGAACGCCAGTCAAAGTGGCTGTTTTCTCTTATTGAGCCCTCTCATCCTCAGTGCCACCAGTGGCACCAGAATAATGACAGATGAGTTTGGTCATTTATTGCTGGCTGTGCTAAGAAATTATGGCTTTTATGAGTATATTATCAGGGTTTATTAAAGTCCCTGGTAATTCAAAGCAGAATCAGACATGGAGAGATTTTTACCATTTGTGCTACATCAAAGTACGAGTGAGTTCATGGAGGTTCATGCCAGTCTAATTAGAAACCACTGGATGTGCTGCATGTAAAGAGAAATGTATATGTTTCTAGTTGAAAAAGTTAATGTTAATGCATGATCCTTATAAGCACTGTCCTGCTCATACATTCATTCGTTTTAGTCCGGGATTGTCACTCCTCCACACGGCCTTACACAACTGCTGGCTTTTATTGTTGTTCCACAGCAGCTCCACACTCTCTGCACGCACCTGCAGCTCCTCGATCTTACTCCACAACATCCAGCATCATCCCACACAGGCTGAAATTGCCTCACCTCAGCATCCTACACATTCACATCTCTGAGTGGTGCGGTGTGTCTTCAGCCAGCAAACATCCTAGTGATCAGTATTCTGCCTGGATTTTAGGCTTCGTCTGTGGTGACTGCAGGAATGTGGATTAGATGAACTACAGAATCTGCACTTACAGGATGATACATCGAATTTTTATGACTTTCTGGCAAAGTGCAATGTATTTAAAGACAAATAATTGATCTGACATTGATGTGTGAAATGCTCTGAGTTTTCAGTATGTGGTTTGTAGAGGTTTCATATTAAACAACTATTTGAGAAACCACATAATAAAAAATAACAATAGCTGGCACCTCCACATTCTGCAGGCCAGTAATCTTAAATGCTGGTTGGGTTCTTTGTTGTCTTGTGCAGTTATATTGTTGGAATGAACTACAGCTCTGAACAAGATTTTTAAACTCACTGCCACATGTGTCACTAGTAGAACTACAGCATTATCTGTATATGTTTTGCAATATAATGAACCCATAATCCTCACATGGGTTGGTGGAGGTAGGTTGAAAGTTTGGGATTTGATGGTGTAACGAATGTGAGATGAGGAAACTTATTAAAATGTAGTTTCAGTTGCTGCCCTACAAATCCTCATTTCGAGGGTGGGTGATTCACCTAAATCTCCAGTTCATGCTGTGCCCTCAATTATAATATATGCCTGTTGTGGACTACATTAGGAGGACAGATGTGATTTGAAGAGTCATTTGTTAAGAAGGTCAGACCCAAAATGCAACTCCTGTTGATGATGATGACTAAACAGTTTTTTAAAAAACAATTTGTCCAGGTTTTAGTTGTGTTATGCTCAGCCTATCATCAGAGGAAGGATTGTAACTCACTTGGTCAGATAAAAATCAATCATCCATCACTCCATTGATATTACACAGACAGTGATGGAGCTTAAAAGCCCCCTGCGCCCAAATCAGAGTGAATAGACGCTGGGTGTTATAGAAAGTAATTTATTACACAAACCAAAGCTAGTTTACAAATACAGTTTCCAGTCCTGTGCATGTGTATAGTCTAGTATGAACAAACCCACATTTCATATTTACAGACTTTGCATACAGCTTGATTTTCCTGTTCCTTTGTTTACATCACTGCTTCAGCATCCAAAATCAGGATTTAAAAATACAATAAAAACTAGAAATAAAAATCATTTGTACATAATGAGGAGACTTAAGTTGTTTTTTCCTTTTGTATTTTCAGCCAAATTTGTGCACAAACAAACAGAAAAAGAGCCAGCGCATGGTCCTAGCAATGCTCCAGACAGGCAGCCGAGAGGCCAGCCTTTCTCCTGACTGCCTAACAACAGCATTTGGCAGGGATGATTGACAGGTGGTTAAATCATCACAAAATTCAGGTAAAGAACAAAAGAATAAACTCAAGCAGCAACACATAAGCAGCCCCCAGTCTCCCACCTCCTATTTTTAAATACTGAGACAACATATTCATGACTTTTTTTTTTTTAAAGCAGAAAAAGTATAAAAACACAAGACTAAGTTTCTGGAACAGGCTCCTTGTCGGCCAGGAAGAAGAACAGGAGGGTACGACACTGTCAAAAAAGAACCTGAATCTGACAGTAAAACACACTGAAAAATGAAGGAAGGCTGGTGGCTTATAAATGTCACATGTGACTGGGCACCCTTACGTCTGAATAATAAAGGATGGTAATAAACTACCCCAAATCAAAGTTTCCCAACCTAGTTGGTTCATTCTCACTCTGCTCGTGAGTGATGTAGATTATACACAAGCTGCACCCCCCCCCCCCCCCCCCCCCCAGGAAAATTATAAAATAAATTAAAAAGTAAAACTGCCCAACCTTTCTATTATGGCATCTTGATATAAAAAAAAAAAAAAAAAAGACCATGTCATGTGTATCATGTTTGTCTTTTCATGCTTAACTGTTAAACCAGATGTCAGGTACAAACAGTTAACCAGAAAATCCAAAGATGTAAATGGTGGATAACATGGTATATCCCTGGCATGTTTATATCCTCAAACATGAACTAGTTTTGGTAGTTGTACATTTGACCTATATATACACGCACGCACGCATGTGCGCACACACACAGAAGTAATAGCTGTTCATCTAAAATAGGGAGATTAGTAAACACAATACTCTCATCTCCTTGTTCTTTGTCCTGGCCTAAAACCAAGGGAAGATGAGCACCAGCAGTCAGGTATGTGGACTGGGAAGGGATGGGAGCTGAGCCAGGGACAGACTTTGCTCAAGTTGTACTATGGAGGGCAGGAGGCTACCTTTGTCATCCAGTGGGATCACAATTTACCTGCCACCCTCCACTGACTGAGTCTAAAAAAAATTATTAAATGTTAAAGAACCTTCAGGTTCATAGTCATCCCCCCCCTTGATCAGAAAAACCAAATCCAGTAAAGATTCACCGGCATGTGGGGACATTAATATCTAGCCCTGGGTGTCACACTGCTGCTCCCGTGGAAGTGGAAGTTAACTTCACACTGCCCTGTAAACACTGCTATGGTAAGATGCCAATTGTAAAGCAGCACCTGGAACACAGGTGGTGATCTGAGCCACTTTAGATCATCGGTGAGATGATGCTGAACAGCAAATCGTTTTGTTTTTTTTTTAATTTTCAATTGAAACTGCACAAAAAGTTAGAGCAGCCGTTACCATGTGATTGTAACTAATCATCTCAGTAAGGGCTCATTGTGTTTGCCACAGTGAGTCTGTAAGCACAACATTAGCCACAGTGGGACAAAGCATGTGGCTCCATGACTGATAATACAACACACAAGACCAGGCCACCGGACAGCACTTCACTACTTTTTTAATACAGTGGACACGACAACCCTCTGTACAGTTAGCTGTTTTTTTTTTTTTTTTAAATTCCTAAATTCAACTGCAAGGTACCAAACCTCGAATCTGTTTAAAATGTGGTTTTTCGAGAACACTTGATTTTTAAAATCAAAAGGTAATCTGCCTATTGTTGGGGCTTGTGTAATAACCTGCCCAGGTGACTATTGTAAATAAGCAAGCTGAATATGCAAAACTATGAGAACTGTCAGTTTTTGCACTGTTCGGTGTATAGTGTCGTCATGGTTACGCTCACATACTGCACTTCATTCTTTCTATCCGTGTCCAACCTCTCACCACCTCATCCCTAATTGCAGGTATGAACGAGTGGAGCTAAATAGTCATCTGGTGGCCATATACAGTGGCACTTGTTTACTGTGCTATGTAATCACCTCCACCCAAATGGCAAGTCATCCAAACAGGAAATTAAACTTTATGCGTTGTCCACACGAAGCACGGTCACTCGAACATCCCATAATTCACTAGCACCTTTATCAGTTTTACCAGTCAGCTAGAGTTTTAGAAAGGACCAGGATCGATCTTTATCAGTGTAAGTGGCTTGTTGAAAAGACGAAATGTACCAGCATTCGGCCGGTGGCTGGTGTAACTATCCCACCTTGACTGTAAACCCACAGGTGGAGCCGAATGGTTTACAGCGGTAGTCATGTACTGTGCTCCCTTCTCCCCATCCACGAACCCAACCCTCTCCATCAGTCCAACAAACAGCCATTTTACAGCGGAAGTCATTTACTGCACTCTTTTCTTCCCCTCCCTCCCTCCCTCTCCCATCTAGTAATCCCTGTCCCTCCCGAGCCCCAGGTACAGTAGCCCCTGGTGAAAACAGTCCAAAGATGTCGGCTGTTTTACAGCAGTACACATTTACTGGTCTTCTTTCCACGGCGGGCCTGCAGTGCCGCCCTGGTGGCCATTTCAAACACCTCCCGCACACCATCCTTGGTCTTAGCAGAGCACTCCATGTAACCAAATGCTGCAATCCGTCCAGCCATGTCCCGGCCCTCCTCTGACTTCACTGGCTCCTTTTGGGTGAAGAGGAAACCAAGAATTTGGTTTAAGAACTCATTAGCTACACTCCTGAATATTCACAGATAAAATACCAGCAGTACTCATGGCTCACTTCACAGACTTCTTATGTCATGTGTATTTTATAGTATTAAATTAAAAAAAACATGTCTCAATAATGCTCAGATCTAAGTAGAGTTGAATCCATGTACCTGCTTCATCTTGGCCAGCTCTCGGCGTGTGTGATCGTCATTACGCAGGTCTTTCTTGTTTCCTACCAGGATGATGGGAACATTGGGACAAAAGTGTTTGACCTCTGGGGTCCACTTCTCTGGAATGTTTTCTGTGGATGAAAACACACATCAGTAACCACGGGACCAGGCTTTTATTTTGTGCATCTATCAGAGGCAGGTTATTTTTTTTATTTACTGTATTTTTTATTTTTCCAAGTGGGGGATAATCCTTCTAGCAACCGGAGACAACCACAGCTGAATAAAAGGGAAAAAAAGACCAAACACTTGAACCAGTATTTATATAGTTTCCAGTGTACTGCACTGAACCCACTGTTGCTCTGTGGAGCAATTTCTCTTGTCTTTTTTAAAACCGTATTTGTACATCTCACTGGGTGAATCAATGTAGCACCCACAAAAAAAGCAATTTGATGGCACGGTAATCATGTTATCTTATATTTTGTTATTAAGAGACTTAAAAGATTTCAGCATTTTGATTTGTGTAAAGGTCACAATTTAATTTATAATGTGAATCACTGAAAAGACAATTTTGCTCATGAACAATAACAAGCCTCCACATCTCTACAATGCTGCTTGTACACCGAAGTGTATTTGCTGAAGATGGTCAGGTAAAATTACTTTTGACAAGCTTTTGTACAATAAGCCTGTGTTCGATAGTAATTATAATAAGTGACGTCTCACTTCATTCTGTTCAATTTCCATATGATCAGTGAAGTGTTGTTCATAATCATTCTCAGAGAAAAGGTATGTGTTCTTGTTTAATAGCATGGCTCCAAACCACAAATGATTTGTGTCGGTGTGCGCTGGTGTGCATGTGAAAATGCAGGCAGTTACTCTACAAGTGGTCACAACAGGATGAACACAGGGCCCAGAAATAACTTATGAAAACGGAAAGATGGGGGAGTGCATAGGAAGGATGGTGATGCATGAATGTTTTTAGGTGCGTGTGTGTGTCTGTGTGTGTGTGTGTGTGTTCTGTACTCACCCAAGCTGTCAGGGCTGTCTATGGAGAAACACATGAGAATGACATCAGTGTCTGGATAGGACAGAGGTCTCAGCCTATCGTAGTCCTCCTGACCCGCTGTGTCCCAAAGAGCCAACTCGACCTGACAAACACACACATTGAAAGGCAAGAAACTATAAACCTATACCACAGATCAAGTTTTGTATTCCACAAAAAAAAAAAAAAAAAAAAAAAAAATCATGGTACCATGATTTAAGTATAAATGACATTCATAACGTTCACATTTATAAAGAATTTGATTGAGCTCTGAACTTAAAGTTCAATCAGTAAATATAGATGGTCAGTTTTTGACCTGGACAGATGACAATCAAATGGGGAAACAAAAAAAAGGCATATCACCATAATCTGATATGAATAAAAAATAACCTTGATACTATTGCAAACATCTTTGGTAATGCATTATTAGTAACCAAATACTGCATATTTGAAAAACTGCATCTGGATTCTGTGAAGGTGACATTAAAAAAAAAAAAAACAAAAAACTGACTGCACAGCTAAATATGGAAAAGAAACCAGAACAAGACATTTGGAAAACTGTGACACTTGACTAGAAGTAGCCTGAGTCCTTCTCAGTGGCTCAGAGAGTTAGAAATCAGCCAGCCAATAAAGACTCAACGTCCCAGAATCCCATTAACCCTGAATGAGGTCAGGACGTGTGGGTTTGTGACTGATAACTTGGGCTGGGTGCCGCAGTCATTCGAAGAAGCACACATACAGTACCTAATAAATCACCAGAACTGTAACACTAGAGACTATAACCTAATTTCTGAATTACAGTGGATATTTTTTGGTGCACAAAAAGCTAAACTGAATCAGGCCAAAACATCATAAGTCTGTCTGTCTGTTAAGGCTATAAATCAAAACACTGTCTGAATCCTTGGCTGCTGTGTCTTAGCACAGCCTGTGTGTTAGTACATCAATTAACATATTTTAGATAAACTGTACCATCATAAGTAGACCTAGGAATAGTTTGACAATAGATATGAAGGCCTGTGACTAACATTCAACTAATGCAACCTGTAGAAGACCAGACTTAGAAGATGACTGCTGCAGTGTGAGGGAGATGTGAAAATAGAACAGTACAGTTTTATCAACACTTGGCCCTGAAGGAAGAATTAAGGCGCTGAGCATGATTAAGCAGGCAGGAAATAAAATTAACCCAGATACAAGCACAAAAAAAAAAAAAAAACATTGCTGAGACTAAATGTGGCATGGACAGGTAGGAAACCCAAGTAGGCTACTGAATAGTGTCAGAGGTACAAACTCTATTAATTTGTTTATTGAAAATGTCCAGGTTGGAGTAATTTAATGACATTTGTTCATCACACAAAGTCACTTGACAAGGGTGTAAAACAGCTTTAAAAGGTAAAGTGTTGAATCAATCCATCCATCCTAAGGCACCACACTAAAATTAAAACAGGAAAGACTGATAACAGCAGCACAGATTTGTTGCAATTGTCTCACCTGTTTTCCGTCCACTTCTATGTCAGCAACATAGTTCTCAAATACAGTGGGGACATAGACCTCAGGGAATTGGTCCTTGCTAAAGACAATGAGAAGACAGGTCTTCCCACAAGCTCCATCTCCCACTATCACCAGCTTCTTACGGATGGCTGCCATCCCTAGATGGAAGTAAGGATGCAAAGGTTAGAAACAAGAACACAAAAGGAAAAGGATAAAGAATCAGAAGTGCTGCTGTCACATCTGACTATCCAAAACTGTTCACATCAGAACTGTTGCAAGGGGCATCTATTCTGTGCCCAGGTCCATTTTAAAACGCAAACAACATGCGTGACAACCTGTTGCATGAAAGCAGTGGGCTTTGTGCAGTGATAGACAGTGCAAGTGCACCATGCAACACTACATTTTAACACATTTAACCACATAGATGGAAAGCAGTGCTTCTAGACCTTCTAGACCTAGCCTTTCACGTGGGGGGGGGGGGGGGGGGGGGGGGGGTGATTAATGGAATCTGTAAAAAATGGGCTGCATATTTGAGTAATGCTTTTCTGTGAAACAAAGATTTTCAATGCTTGAGACTTATTTAATAATCGATTCCTGCACACCTGAATCCTGTCAAGTTGCATATTATGCTACGGTCAGAATGACAGGCATAATACAGTTACCACAGCACAAAAACTGAAATATGTCAAAAAACAATGCTGCAAAAAATGTAATGCAAATAGCTTTGACTTCAACATGTGCAGTGCACATGTGTTTGTGTATATTATGGCAACATAAGAACTAGGCAGGGTGTAATTGAGAAAGGATCCAGTGTACCGCAAGTATACAAACGTAAACATAAAATGCATCATTAAGGGGCAGCACAAAATCCATATAACCTGCCAAGAAATAAAAGGCAAGACCTAACGTATGTATCAATAAGGGTTGAAAAGAACAAGCTTACCAAAGTAAGTTATGGGAAATCACATTCACCAAATTCAGTGTAGATGTTGATTTTCTACCGATGCCAAACAAAAACACAAAGAAAACAGCAAGTTCCCTTTATACGTGAACAGGCACAACATCCAAAAAGTCCTAGTGCCTGGGCGTGCAAAATGAGCACAATCACTTTATTCACCAAGTGTACACATCAAACACCTCATCTGCCTTTGGTACTGCCTCACACACAGCTTTCACACTAACACAGTACATGTACTGTGTACTTACTAACTGCACAAGGACAAACAGGCCTCACATTGAGAGGCTAATAAATCACATCCTGAACGGTTGTTTCCTCCCTGATCCAACAAGGTGCTGCACTGTGCAGTGTCGATCACATTTTTCGACCCTGCTCCCGCCATCAAAGTGAGTCAGCTGCAGGTGTGGAGAATACACTCCCCAATGCCTCTCCTGTTCTTTCTGAAGCCATCAGCCCTGCTGCAGCTTTGATCTGCAGCAGGGCTGTAAGCACAGCCCAGGTTAGAGGCTCAATCCTCTGTCACTTTTGCCCCTTTGATCAAATATGTCTTGTTTTCAGGGTCTGTTTCTTTGAACTAAAATCATTTGATTAACTGCATATTGTGTAAATCTTACATATGCTTTACACAAGAAAAAGGGCTCTGGTTCAACCCAGCCCATCTTCCTTACCCTTCAGTTTTTTTTTTTTAATTTTTGTCCATACAGCAGTTTGTATGTGACTGGCATTTTCATATTCTACTGTAAACTGAGTGCTGCCTACACCATGTTTAGCTTTGCAGCTTCAGATTGCATATTCAGTCCATTTCTGATCGTAAAAAACAAAATCTAAACATGTAAGAACCTGACACCTCAATGAGTGAAAGACAAAAATTACCCTAGTTAAAAATTTGTCCATTAATATCTGACCCTGAAATGTACCAAAGTGTTGCGAGATGCTGCAAGCATCCTATAAATGGTAGACGATTACTCTAAGTAGGACAGCAGTGTCAAAAAAAATTAGACCATTCCCTCCCTGACTTGAGGAAAAAGGAAAAGACAAAAATGGGGGCAGCTTTACCCTAAAGGCAGGTGTATGGTCAATGTTTGTAATGTTTGACTGGTGGCAAAATGGAAATAATGTACCCTCACTTAAACAAATGCAGCTTAGGTGCCTATAAGCAAGTCATTAAAGCTCTAATTGTTCCTTTAGACTTGCTTAACCAAGAAAACAAAAAGATACAAACAAAAAAGGCAGCAACAGAAAATCAGCCACAAGCAGTGAAAATGTGTTTCAACAAGCAGGGGCACACACACAACACGAAAACACACCAATACTGATGGCGGTGGAATTCACTATTCCATAAACGTGACGGTGCCATTCACTACGACCATAAGGCCGCAGAAATTTTTTTAATGTGTACCGGCAAAAAATGCTGCATAAGAATTTTAAGTCTGGGTGACAAATCAAATCTAGCAAAACTGAAACTAAAACTATGGGCTGCAACTACAACATACCAATACACAAAATGTGAAAGCCTCCAACCACATCCAACATCTTTCTGATGTGTCAGTCATACTTCACCAGCCCAGATTTCAGTCATACTATAACTGAACAGGCTTGTCAAGCATTTTAAGTGACACATGTATGAGCAATGGAAGTGATGCAATTGTTGCAGCTATGGCCTGCGGACATCCACGTGTTATGGGTTACTTCCAAACTCCCTTTTAGTGCAAAGACTTAAAACATCCTACGTATGCCAAAGTAATGGCCAGCTGCTTATTCGAACTATGTCGGGTGCCACAGAAACATACAAATCGAGGTAATGTGAAATGTGCTTCCCTGATCGATTATAATCCTGCTAGATAACAATAACCAAGCTGCATGCAGGAACAGACAACAGATAAAAAGAGACACGACCAAATTGACAGCCAGAGCAACCGAGAGCACTCCTGTGATCAACATCGTCAATTAAAACAGGAAGAGGAGGGCGCACAGCAACGGTAGGTCTTTTTGTCAATTTTGCGATTCACTTCATCAACTGACTTTCCCCACCAGGAATGGTTGATTCATGCTTCACATCCACACTGAAACACCACTGCAATGTGCTCCCAAAGCAGCTGTCCACATTTTCCTTTGCCGATTAACTGAATAAACCACACAATTTCTTAAATGAAGACATAACCTTTGGGATGGTTATGTATCCAGCATGATAATCCAACTGTCAACCTGTCAAACTCAAGACTTCTGACAGAAAACCACACACACATACACCCAAAAAGCTGACAAAGATTCTGTTGCGTTTTCCCTGATCAATCAAGTGAAACATTATTCACAGTGCCCCGTTTCCTCGTATGACACAGCTTTCAATGCATTATTAAAACGGCTACTGTGCGCTTGATGATTCATCAGGCTGTCCTTTAGAAAACCCCACACAGTCAACAGTTGAATGTGAAGGTCTGTGTGCTTTTGTGCCAGGAAATACCCTACAGTTTTCAGAATGGAAAATTAGCCCCAAATTAATACTTGACTGGCAGCAGATGAACATTTCAGTTTATAACAGAAACTTAGCGGGTGTTTCTCTTTTACCATCTGACATGTATATTTCCAGCGGGCGATGACATTTCAAATTAATCATTATCGTGGAAGAAGCAGAATTTTCTTAACCGCTCAAGTGGCCATTGAATGATATTGAATTTCAATCAGTCACCGTAACCTTCCTCCATTACAGTGGAGGAGAGGATATGATTTTATTTAACAGCTTCAAGGGTGACCGTGTGTAAAACCTGCAATAAAACCTACCATAAAACCTACCTTACACTGCCTCCTGCCTTTGGTACTGCACAAGGTATAAGAGTATTTTCTGACAGACTAAGGTTTTTCTTCATCAGCAGTGACAATAAAACATAAAATTATTATACTGAGCCTTTATTAAAAATATGAAATAGGAAATAAGATGCATCTGTTTGCAGAAATCTGTTTACAAACACTTGTTCATTCAGGCGTGAATGTCACATCTTGACACTGTTACACATATTGTCTAAGATTTTATTTGTCATTGTGCAGCTTTAAAGTTGGCTTTGCATTATATAGTTAAATAATATAATTCTCTTCATTTTATTTAGAAAAAAAAATTAAAAAGTGTCAATCATGAACCATACTGCTCCTTCTCTCCGAAGCTTATATCATGTCTCGAGCTTTAAAATTACTGGTGTAACTACAATAAAAAATAATAAACAAACATGTGATAGATTATTTTGTCACTGTCACTAAGCCCTATGTCCAGATGTTTTGCACACATGGCTGGGTTGAAAAGTGATGCATTATGGGGTGCGTTTAGCCACCGTAGCCAACGCACAGGAAAAAGTTGTGTGTCTTTGCCTGTGTGAGCTCCCAGTGTTTATTCAAACACTGTTTCTAAACCAGCTCTCCACTGGGTGGGTCACCAGAAAGATGGCGTCATCACAGAGGCAACAGATGGCTAGTGTGTCCGCAGTGGAAGAATGGGTGGGTGGCCCCGGTCCAAACTGAACATTATACACTAAAACGTGAGGAAGACTTCTCAGGGGCTGCGACTGTTCAAGACAAAACCCCATAACAGAGAAGATCCAAACTTAAAATGCTCAGCCAAGCAGAGAGTGTCTGTCCTATTGTCTCTGACAATAAAACGACGGAAAATGCAGGTCTGCGCCTGAGTGAAACTACATTTCTGGCTTATTTGATCCTTAAAACGTTAAAGGGTGTTGTCGTAAAAAACACACCGTCTAATTAATTACGACTAGCAGACATTCATGAAGTGGCGAGGAGCCGTTAGAAACCCGCCTGGCCAACCGAGGCAAGTCGGGAAAAGAGCCTTCATTGTTTGGCTACGGGTTATTCGTACAATCGAGGCCAGTCTTTACGGTTCAGTTTATATATTATAGCACCTCTGAAGTTATCACGGTTCACGAACAGCCCTTGGTAGAGTTTGGCCGAGTTTTTGACTGTGTGCCAAGTGCGGAAGCGGCATTAAATTGAGGCCGGTGAGGGGAAAAGCTAACTTGGCTACCGCTAGCTAACCCCGCTAGCTTCTAGCCTTGCGAGCACGGCCTTTCCAATCTCCGTAGAACTTAATATAAATAACCCCGTCTGCTTTTAAACCGAACGATATGAGATGAAGTGGCACTTTACAATTCTCGCGTATTAAAGAAAGTAGTTTACCTGTAGTTTCTGTGGATACCAATGGGATTTTTTCAGTGTTTCCCGGAGCAAAGCTGTTTCGCCGACGCGCTCGCTGCTTCCTCCCGTCTCAACCTGACACAATGAATTACTCACGGGAGCGCGCAGCCTGGGTTTGTAGTTTGGAGCTGGGGGGGAGGGGTAACGGGCACGAGCCTGAGAGCCACACCTGCGCGGGCACGAGGTGTGTGAGCTCCGCGAGCAGGGCAGCTCCTCAGCTGTATGAACATCTGTAACCTCGGTGCAATTACACCGTCTGATGGCGTTTTCTCAGCGTTCACGCTGTTAATGTGTATTTAAACGCAACACCAGAGGACTGTTTTTACCCCAACACTGAGCTTTGCAATGCTAATTATATTTAAAATTACAGGTTTGTTAAACTAATAACCAAGTAAACTAAATAAATCACTGTAGAGTAAGTAATTCTTCCTATTACAGGTACCACTGGTGTTTTTCACGGGGCTGCTTCCTATAATAAACCCTTGATTAGCTCACTTTAGCTTATGGCTAAACAAACAATAACTAACATTTAACGAGCACTGTACTGTTACAGTGTAAAATAAATGCTGGGGCTACACATAGCTGTTTAAATGAGCCCAATGAAGTATAACACTGGACCCGGAACTTCCACCATGATGAGCCAGGTGTAACCCAGTTCTTACTGCCCCACCTGGCGGTCAATTCAGGTAATTAAGTAAATGAAGAATCTTAGGGGGCAAATCATATGAAATAATAGGATGCTAAGATGTTTTTTCCTTTAATTTAATAAAACAAAAATAGAGAACAGATTGATAGAGAGACTGAGACAGGTCATCCAGCTGTAAAAGGTTTTAGAGTTCATTTTTAAGTAGTACTTATACTGTAATTATAGATGTTTATATGTCCAGTCATTTATGTCCTTTCAGGATTTCTCAGCCACACTGGTTAAAAGTTGAGATTAAAAGTACAATTTGAGAAAACAGTCAAGTAGATTTTTTGTTTTTGTGAGGCTATTCTGTAATTCTGCTATACTATTGTGTGCCTTATTTGCTGCTGTGACAATGTAAATTTCCCTGCTATGGGACAAATAAAGGTCCTTCTTATCTTATTTTAGTAATCTTCAGTGGAAATGCATTTAAAAATTAGCTTATCTTTTAATACAGAGTTGATCAAATTTGTGCAACTATCCACTTAATGGAAAAAAAAAATCTTTTTAGTATGCTAATTTGACAAATGAACAGCATCCTGCAGTAAACAAAGGTATCTATTTCAGTATGGATGTATGTTTTGTGGGATGGGATTAAGTCGACAGGTTGTTCTTCTGAGATAGTAAAATCTGGACATTCACAGCAGGAGAGCACAAAGCACAAGAGCAAAACAATGCCCAAAACAATTTAATTTCATACAATCATCTTTTATTTCATAGAGAATAAGAAATAGACAACTGAAACAGAAAAGTCTGTGCAATAGCCACAGAATATAGAGAGAGACTGCCATTAGTGTGAACAAGATCTGTTGGTGCAAAAGTAGAGAGAGATAAGGAAGATGAAAGTAATGAAAACTATTTAAAAATTGTGATATATCACATTTGCCTACAGGATAGTTAAAGAGAGCAGTATCATCTGTAATCCATCATTTATCCTAGGGCAGGAAAACACCAGTTACTAGTACAACTCAATTTTAAGACACTCTGTTGCCTGTCAAAGTAGCGAAAAGACAACTCAAGCTTTCAGAATATGTCATTTACTGTATCATAATCCAAGGATATGAAGTGATTAGTGGGTTTGTGCTATGATGTAGTCATGTTGCTTAATGCTTGATTTCATGTGTTTACTATAAAGCTTAGCTGAGGAGGCAACAGTTCTGAAACCCAGCGCCAAATTTTTTCACAAATCAAAGAACAGAGGCAGTGTTGCTGTCCTGCGTTACTGTATGAAGCACCCCAACAACTTAATTTTCTGCAAATGAAGACTAATGAACAACTTTAATATTAGCATTTAAAATAATTGAACAAACTTTGTATTTTCTGGGTACAAAAAAACTCATTAAATGCTGTTCATATAAATATTGTGAAACCCATGGAAAACTGGACAGTCAAGTGAAAAACAATTACTAGTTATATGCAGATAAATCCGTTCTTTCTCCAATTTATCAGCCACTTTAACAGAAGGCAATCCAAGAATATCTTTGTGTTTGGGTAAACCAGAGAAAGCACTTTCGAAGATTTAAAAAAAATCACCAAACTGCAATGAGAGTAGCTTTTTGACTGAAGGTCAAATTAGCCAGGCTCAAACCGAAACCTCAGTGCCAACTACATTTCTATGCCTGTTCATAGATCAAATTACTCAACTTCATCATATTATACAACTTTTATCCCCCCAGCACCTTATCCCCCCAGCACCTGTGCTAGAATGGTATTGCGGCATTTGTGATTTTTATCAATTTCAAGCTGAGTTGTGACAGCATTGATATAAAAAAATAAATAAAATTTAAAAAACACCATGCCATTGCCAGAGTAACTTGCATGTAAATGAAAATGAAAATGTGACCGTGCCGTTGTCAGTAATTACTGTATGTACAGGTTGATACTTTTCTTCCATTAATACTTCTGCTGGTAGAAAGCAGCTTGAGATTTCAGTTATTTGACTGCAGCTTAACCGTCTCCACTTTAAAGCAGGATTTGAATTGGTTCTCATGTGAAAGAATGCTTTTCATTCTCGTGTCCAGTCATTCATGTAAATACTATCATTCGTTCACATTTAATGACAGAATGGCCCAGGTAAACCTTTTCTTGCCAAAATAAAAGCACAGTGAAATGAGCAGAAGAAACAGTGAGAAACACAGGATAGCACACACAGAATTTCATCACATTAATATGGCTTATCACTCCCCTTAAATAATTCATTTTCATCATATAAAGAGCAACTGTTTCCCATTAAATAAGATTGTTAATAAATGCCAATTCACTTTACTGAGTTCTCAAATTTCTGTGGATTACCAGTATAAGAAAAAGCAGTAATTTAGATGCAGGATATTTCTGTTGGCTGTCTCTCCAGCTCTACCTCATCCAGTTTGACCTTTGTTTTTGCAAACCACAGGCCACTATTACTGTTGCTGTTAAATTATAGTAGTTACTGATTACATGTGATCATTTTCGTATGTTTCAGGTGTATACCCACTTAGCCAGAGGCAAATGAAATGATCAGTAAAGCCACCTCAGGATTATTATTCTTCATAAATTCAGATCAAATATTAAATGGGGATAAACACAACTATTGTAAATTACATTTTGGCAGTAACCAGTATATTTATTCATTTAATCCAAGCATTTTGTGTAGTTCCCACAAAAGTGCTTCACTGATCATTTCAGACAAGCACATGGAATCTGCTGTGGTACTGGCTAAACTGAGGTTTGTAGCCTCTGAGATTTTAAAGGCCTTGACACAAAAGCTCTTATGACCAGGAACAATTAACTTACTTACTTATTCATTGCCTTCTGAAGGGTGAAGAATAATGTGAACCTCACATTAAGTACTGTAATTGTTAAAACTATGCAGTTCATGTTCACTTTAACTATTGGGAATTTCTGTTTTTAAGAGACATTTTCAACCCTTTGATCCCAAATTCATGAGTTGAAAATCTGTTTTTCAGTTTATGATCATCTGCAATGTTAGAAATAAAGTGGCTGCAATTAAGTTTAATAAACAAGGACAGGCAGGACATTGGGACTTCAATCATTTGTAGAATGGGACACTTACAATGATGACAGCCTACAACGTGAATTAATCACTGACCTTTTGGTCTGCATAGAACTTCTGAAACATTTTAGATGAAACAATTCAGCTGCCCATCAACGTCGCTGGAAAACTATTCACCACTGCCTGCAGCTTGGCACTGTGAAATGAAAGATGGTACAATGCCTGGGGAACCAGTGACAGGCTCACTATTGATCAATGTAAGCACCCTGTGCCTACGGAGTCATTTATCCTCATGATTAACTGCCTGACACACAAGTCAGAAGACTGTGACAGCACTGACACAACCTCTGAAAAATGCAACTCACAAATCACTGTCATTAAAACCTTAAAAATATACCATACAAGGCTATTCTCTGCCCTTCTCCTTTCAAATTTGCAATTGGTGCTATCAAACCATAAGACACCAACCACTTCTCTGTATCACATGCATTCAAATAACTATCCTCATCAGTCCTAGAGGGTAGAAGTGTAAAACGTGCAGGGTGATGATCCAGGATTAGGCCTAATGTTAACCTAAAAAAAAAAAAAAAATCACCGTCAAAAAATAAGCTGTAAAACAAAAATCATCCACAGATCTGAGTGTAACACCATTAACATGTCTTGTTAGTGCACTGAAACAAAGTTTGTTTTTTTGATGTTTGTTTACTGATGCACAGACCCAGAAGAAGAAAAAAACAAACTGTTCTCCATTGAGCAACACACTGGGGAATAAAAAAAATGTGTACATGGTCCATTCTCTGCGTGTCATTCCAGAAAGACACTTCTTGGCAAACAAACCTAGTTGAGAAAATTCTTTCACCTGGCACTTCTTCAAATTCTGAAGTTTTGTGTCATAGTTCATCAGCAGGACGGACCTGGAGCAGCTTCTTTCCTCTGGTCCAGCTAATGCCACTTTTCAAGACAAAGAGTGAGCCTTTCATCAAGAATCAAGCACTCAGCATGAGTCTCTGTAATTGGTGGCTTTCTTGTAGCAGGCAATCAGAACAACTGGCTGCTCTGAAAATGACTTACAAAAAGAATATTGTACAACCACTTTGTTATTTATTCAGAAAGCAACAGAAAGTGAGACATGAAGCAGTAGACAGAGCTCTGCAAGTTGAGATTAAGTCCACACAAGATAGAATTTCTGGTCGACTTTTGGTTGTATGCAGAAAGGAAGATAAGAATAATGTTTCCAAATGAGCCCAGCTACACTGACCATTTACACCATGTCTGAACTGAAAGCACTGTACAGTTATTACCCCTTTGGGCTTCACGATGACATTGACAGAGTGTTTGTGAGTGCACAGTTGTGTGTATGAACTGGTCAAATATGTTATGTGTGTAGGCATGTGTGTGTGATAAGTGTATACCTAATAACTGTCACTGAACAGATTAGTATACTAGCCAGAAACGCTGAATTCACTTGTATACTTGCCCGTGACATCAAATAGAGCATGTGTATCTGTACACTTGCGTTCTATTTGTTATGATCTAGAAGGTGCATCCTCGAAGCTGATAATGCTGGACTCTGGGTGTTGTGCTCCGACTGTGGATGGCGCTCCGCCGCTCTGTGAGGATGAGGAGGCGGAGGACAGGGAGGCGCTAACAGGTCCGATTGCTGGTCTTGGCATGGAGGAGGAGGAGGGGTCTCGCCCAGCTGAGAGAAGCGGCACTGTGTCGGTTCTGACCTCGTCCTCGTCGTCATCCTCCTCATCGTCCATGCTGGGCCAGGCAGATTGGTCCTCCACGCGCTTTAGACGCTCGTTCAGAGCTTTGAGGGCCAGTTGTCTGGAAGGAAGGAAGGAGGTAAGTCTGCATTAATACCAGCAAGATTAATTAAAAAAAAAAAAAAAAAAGCTTAACCTTGACCCCTTGACAATTACAAGATCACATCTGGCTCTGTGACCAATGATATTTAACTAATATATCGAGTGCTAGCATAATTTCAGTGTATAAGAATGTAAGAATATTTATAGTGATGTCCAAGTTTAACATCTTTGTCCCTGCTCTGACTCACCTCCTCCTCTCTGCATCCTGTGGATCTGTCCCTGGCAAGCTGATAGTGATGGAGGAAGGTGCACCCACATCATATCTCTTAACCATCTTCCTGCACACCTTCATCTTCACCAGAACAGAGTGTATTGGCCCAGCCAGCAGCCCCACGGCCGGCTGCAGTGCCTCAGGGAAGAAACTTGCAAAGGCAAAGTGGTCTGACATGTCCCCACGGCCCCGGCTGTGCCTCTGGTAGAAGCGCAGGTAGACCCAGCCAGAGAGGGCACCGTAGCTGTATGCAGCCAGAGGGGCAGAGCTGTCAAGCAGTCCAGAGAGGCGCAGTAAGGCCAGGAGGAGCAGGACCAAAGCTGGAGCTGCTTTGAGTCTCACCTAAAAAAGGATGAGGTGACAGATTTCAGTTCCTGTAAACAAAAATGATCAGGCAAACGAGCAGCTACAGACCAACATGGCTGCCAATTCCCACATTTCTCTCCAGCCAGCTAGATCCAGGAATGGGAACACCAAACAATAGCTGGTCATATGCCAGGGTGGGTTGGTTAAAAGACAGCTAATGGGGTCTTCAGCACAGAACTGCAGCTCAGCAGATTTAAAGTTAAAATGTAAATGAACAGATCGCACTGTAGCCCAAATTTAGAAGAGGGTCACATGCCTTAGCCAGATAAACAGAGCAAACACTCAACAGCTCAGTTGTTGACCTGTAAACCACTGGCTTTATTACAACACCATGAGCACTGTATGTGAGAGTAAAGTGAAAGTCTAATATATGTATAATATATATACAAGCTGATTAATATATATTACAACACCACATCACCACAGTGAGAATGAACTGCTACTTGAACAGGTAAATGACAAAAAAACCCAAAAATCATAGCTTCTCAAATAACACACTATTTAAACACTATTTAAATATGTAGCATATTTTGTAATATATTTAGCCTCACCTGTGGCACTCTGAGCACAGTAGTATCCCCCATGGTCTGCTTCAGTGCCACCAGGACACCCCCAAGGAACCCAGCTGCTCCGTAGACCCGGACTGCAAATAGGAAGTCCAGGTCAAAGGTGGCCACATAGGTGAGGAGGTAGGAGAGGCCCGCCAGGAGGCCTGCAGACACATTAACCACTGCGAAAAAGATCAGGAGCTCCAGGGCACCCCACAGGGGCTCCAACAGGCGCCCACAGGCCATGACTGTCCCCACATTGGCTGCCACACCCCAGACATGCTGCTCCACCACCCCATGGGTCACCAGTGTCCACACCCAGAAGTTGGGTGGAAACAGGTATCCTGGGGTCACTCCGAGTGCATATGGAGTGTTGACAGCCCATGACAACAGATAGAGGAGAACTACCACAGCACTTATAGCTTTCACCACCACACTGGTGCTGGCAAGGGCAGCCAGAAAGTGCTGTCGTGCTACAGGCAGATAACGATTCATTGCGATCTGTTCTGAAGAGGATCCTTCTTCAGCTAATTAACTTAGCAGCGTGAAACAATAGATCACTTGCTACAGGTGCAGCGGATCTTGGGTGCTGGTGTGAGATTAACAATGCCAAGAAGAACAGGTGACGCCCGTGAGTCCCCACAGCATCAAAACCCACACTTCTCTGTGAATCTTCATCCGGGATACTGTCTTTCACCTGAATTATGACAGCTTTGGTAATCACCTCAGGAAAGGTATACTCCCTCTGTTCAGTCTGTGTAATAAACTTCGATAGGCCACTTTAAAACGTTACATCTGATCTTCTGTAGAAAGTGAAGAGTTGGGGACTAAGCTGATTCTCAGTCCAACAAGGTAAACTTTGGGCTGCGGTCGATAAACACTGCAGAAGGTGTGATAACTTCAGCTAGGACACCTTTGTTCTAGCTGCCCAGCTGGCGACCTTGAGTCGCCGAAGTCCACCAGCAGCTAGCAAACAGGTGTTAGGAGCCAAATATGCAGATCCTCAGGGAAACGAATACACCCCAGTGCCAGTTCCTTCAGGTGATCTCGCTGAGTTAGCTTGTAAACACAGGGGAGCTAACGTTAGCCAGCTTTCGAACTGAAATCTACTCGAGTTAGGCTGGTTTATATCCGATACGAAGTTACGTCTTCGTTTGAATATAAGTTAATGTAAGTTTAGAAAATCTGCGTCGATCAAACCAGCCCACGGAGCTCCAGTCCCGGTCCTCTGCGCTCTCTCGGCCCAGCGTCCACCGGGCTAGCCCGAGGATCTGCCTTAGCTGTCGACAGGCCTTCAAACAATGTTAGAGCCGCTTCTAAAGCCGCGTAATTTCGTGTGTGGTCCACAGCGTCTTTACAAACGACCCCAGCTTCATTCGTTTATTTTATAGCTCTGCTGTCTCTAGAGAACATGTCGCCAAAGAAAATTATATTAACGTTAGCTATACTGACAGACACTCCGCCTCCCAGTACGCTCAGCGACTGACCTGCCACCGTCATCAACAATCACTAGCAGAAAAACACGCAATCACGTAACGTTGGAACTCCAGAGCATGCTGGGAAATCGAGTTTTTAGCCACACATTTTAGACGTCTATACATGTTATATTATATTTTAAAATAAAATAATTACATTTATATAATATTTTTTTAAATATTTTACTATAGAATCTTTCAAGTAAAAATATACTGCTTCGATACCTTATTATTGAAATGGATTTAAATCCATTCTAGGTTAGTTTGGGGGGAAATATTGTACTTTTCACTGCATTGCATTTATCCGAGGGGAACACTGCAGATAGCTACACTGCTTAAAAACTTTGATTAATTTTGTTTGGCAGTGTTTAGTCAATAGTTCTAAATGCAACATCGAGGAGCCATTCTGCATCATTAATACCTTTATCTTTCATACATTTAGTAAATTTTGCAGTTAATACTTCTGCACTAGTAAAATAATGCTTTTATAGAATATTTTTGCATTGTATAGGTAAACTATAGGGCAGTAAAGGATCCTAACACTCCCTCCACATTCATATCTGACTAGAGGAACTGTCTACCTAGTTTGTTTTAAGATATTGTTCCTCTAGTCAGATATTAATGCAACCACAGGGGGGCACAATCCAGTGTCTTCCTGTGCCGGTCCCAAGTCCAGGTAAATGCAGAGGGTTGTGTCAGGAAGGGCATACAATGTAAAATTTAAGCCAAATCAAACATGCGAATCACAAATATGGCTTCCATACAGGATTGGACGTGGCCCGGGTTAACAACCGCCACTGGTGCTGTTGACCTACAGGGTGTCAGTGGAAATTGGACTACTGTTGGTCGAAGAAGGAGAGGAGGAAGGCGTGTTCGTGGGCAAAGAGAGAAGAGGAAGGGCAAGAGTGTAGGACTTAGAGTAGGGACTTTGAATGTAGGGACTTTGTCAGGGAAAACTAGAGTGTTGGCTGATATGATGGTGAGAAGAAAGGTGGATATCTTGTGTGTTCAGGAGACCAGGTGGAAAGGTAGCAAGGCCTATAGATTAGGAGCAGGGTTCAAGCTGTTTTATCATGGTGTGAATGGAAAGAGGAATGGAGTAGGAGTTTTCCTGAAGGAGGATTTTGCTAGGAATGTTCTGGAGGTGAAGAGAGTGTCATTTAGTTTGATGAGTCTGAAGCTGGAAGTTGAAGGTGTGATGTTGAATGTTGTCAGTGGTTCTGCCCCACAGGTAGGATGTGAGTTAGAAGAGAAGGAGAAATTCTGGTGGGAGATGGATGAGGTGATTCAGGGTATCCCTAGTGGTGAGAGAGTGGTGATTGGGACAGACTTCAACGGACATGTTGGTGAGGGAAACAGTAGTGACGAGGAAGTGATGGGTAAGTTTGGTATGTAGGACAGGAATGCAGAAGGAGAGATGGTGGTAGACTTCGCAAAAAGGATGGAAATGGCTGTAGTGAACACATTTTTCCAGAAAAGGCAGGAGCATAGTGTATGAGAGCTGTAAGACAGTGGTGAGGTGTGCTGTAGGGGTGACAGAGGAGTTCTAGGTGGAGGTGGGACAGGAGGCAGAGCTGGAGGTAGCAGAGCTGAAGATGTTGAGGTTCTCTCTGGGAGTGACGAGGATGGATAGGATCAGGAATGAGGACATCAGAGGGACAGCTCATGTTAGATGTTTTGGAGAAAAAGCCAGGGAAGCCAGATTGAGATGGTTTGGACATGTTCAGAGGAGGGACAGTGAATACATTGGTAAAAGGATGCTGAGGTTAGAGCTGCCAGGAAGGAGGCCTAGAGGAAGACCAAAGAGGAGGTTCTTGGATGTAGTGAAGGAGGACATGAGGATAGTTGGTGTGGGTGAGGAGGATACAGAGGATAGGGTTAAATGGAGGCAGATGATTCGCTGTGGCGACCCCTGAAGGGAGCAGCCCAAAGGAGAAGAAGTTCCTCTAGTGGGATATTAGTGAATTTAGACTGTGGTTTTATATTACTTAGATATTTATACAAGAATATTATTGCTCACTTTAAAATGAGTAATGTGCACATTTAATGATTATACAAGCAGTTCCTTAGCAAAAAAAAAAAACCCCAGAAAAACAATACAGCTGCATCGATTTTATTCTGGACAAATAGACACGTAGAATCACACAGACACACACATAAAATCACATACAAAGGCTGTAACAAGGACATGTGGAACAGACATAGAATACACAGCAACTTTCACTCACAAGCAGAACAAGGAAGATCCCTGGCATCACTAGAGATAAAAAAGCCAAAATACATATTTGGTGATATTGTGTGCTTCACGATACATAGTGCATTTTTTTTTTTCAAAAACTAAGGAGCAACATACACCTTTGCACATAACTTGGAGACCCATGCACTCTGAAAATTAAGTTACATAGCCAGCTGTGCTGTTCTGTAAAGAATGCAGCATGAAGTGAACAACTTAAATCACAACGGCTTGTAAACTCAGCGAGTACAGATGTGAGTCAAATGAAACAAGATATTTCTTGTTTTCATTCTGGCATTTTACATTTTAGAGCTGCTTGTCAGGAGACATTTGTTGGTTTCTGCTTATCTGTGGCTTCATGCACAAACAAGCTCCACTAAGTCGGCAACTTTTTTTTTAAACATAGGAAAGCGGGCCAGTGCCAACCAAACCCAGATTTCACCCTTGTTATTAAATTCCTAAGGTACATGAGCAGAATGATACTGATCAGCAACAAAACTGATGTGACATCTTTATGAGTGCAAATAAACCAAGAGAAGACAACTAAATTCAGATCAACTACTAAGTTAATCCAAAAAAAGTTCTTTCTGAAATGTTTTGTTTTTAACCATATGGCCATGCATAAACATATTACCAGCTTGTCTTAAAGAGTGACGTGTTTTTTGCAGTTTTCTATCATATTGTAACTGTAGGTATATTTAAGCTCCATATGTACAGTCTGGTTGCAGGTTTTTTCAAGTTTTTAAAGGCCTTTGGGTAATTTTTCTTCTAAGCTGAAGAAGAGTGTGTTTAACCTTTTAGGTCTTATATGATTTTAAAACTTTGAAAGATTTTAAAGCAAATTTCTGCTACTTCAAGACATATGCGATATATTACAGATTACTGTGTTAAAACTGCAATACGTAAGTGATGGTCTATATTTTATACAATTGTTCTCAAATTTTATTCTTCACATGCAACTAAAAGAACAAACGTGTTAATTTTCTTTGAAAAAATACACAATTTCCACACCTTTACAGGTGATGGTTTGCCTGTCTGTGAGAAAGAGAAAGAATCCAGGTACTAAATCAGAAATTAGGAAAAATATTATTTGGAACAGGTTTCTTTTTATTTACAAACTTCAAAAAACAAAAACAAAATCAAAAAACAAAACTTGAAACAAAAAAAGATCTAAATATAATCCAAGGTAATACACATTATCCATTGATAAACCAAACAACAGGCTTTGACTATAGCCAGTCCTCAAAGACAGCAGCTTTATTCGTCTCCTCGGCTAAAATGGAATTCAGACAGTTGGCTCAGCTCGTCCGACCAAATTGATTTGTTTTAAATAAATATATAAATTCACGTACAAAGCTGTGAAATAAGAGAGCAGTCAGTCAGCGCACAAATGCTGAGCTGACAAGCAAACAGTTCACCACTGAGGAAACTTGCTCTCTTGCCACCACAGGGCTGACGCAGACGGAGATTTCTGATGATATGATGATGAATGACAAAAAAGGAAAAAACAAAAGCAGTTGACATCATCTATTTTTCCTTTTAAGCTGAAGAGTGGTTGGACTGCCCTGGTTTCTGACCCATCACTTGTGAAGGAGCTTCATTTACACACACATACATGGCTCATAATTCTCAGAAAAAATACTTACATATATATCCCAGTTGTGAGTCGTAAACACAATGTTCTGTTGAAGGAATCTGAGCTCATCATTTTTCCCTCATAATGACGAGCTGATCAGAGTTCTTGTAAGGGGGATATGATATTTACGTAATCCATCTTAAAGATGCTATCCTGGATATTAATGTGTGCAGAAATGGACTGAATTGATTGGTCCACATGCAGGTTCTGCTTATGTTCACATGTACTGGGTCAGACACCAACCTGTAGTAACAATAATAGTAATATGACGATAAAAATGTTTACAAACAGAAACAAAATCAACAAAAAAGGAACTCAAATATTGTACAAAAATACAAATGAATAAATACGCACCATCATAAATAAATTAATTTGGTAAATTCAACATTGTAAAAAGAGGAGAACAAAAATGAAACAGAAGTAAACTAACAGTTTCAGTATGAAGAACAAATACTTGGAAGAGAAATGGCAGGAAATGCTTAGTCTTTGCTTGATGATGTTAAGAGTTTTGTTTTTTACAAAACAGCTGGTGGCTTTTAAAGCTCTTGCTGCAGCCATTTTGGAAGAGGAGATTTTCCACATAACGACAGTGCTGAAGGTAATGGATCAGTTGGTGTGATCGGAGGGGATCGTTTTGAATCAATGGTTTATGGTTAATCTAAAGGGAATCTGACGAATGAAGCCTTCCCCTTCATTTAACCAGTCTACAGATGTATACAGATTTGTGTCTCTTTTACAGTGTACAGTGTCACCTGCAAGGTCATACCGAGACATGGATATGTACTTCTCCATTGTGGTTGTGAGGATGCTGTCCAGAGAGTGTGTTGTTGGGTGGATTTTAAGTCTGCTCTATGCTGACAACATTATTTGGTCTCTTAAGACATAATCCTCTTTCATGGAGGTTGCTAATGTGCTTGTGTACTACTTGTTTTTGGCAAAGCTACACCTCTGGTGTAAAAAGAAGAAAAAAAACAAAACAAAAAAACAATTGGTTTGATTGATTAACAACTTTTGTTCACAAAATGAGATGTGAGAGAGAAAAAATAAAAGTTGCAGAGCAGAGGTGGAATCTGCCTTAGATCAAGTTACCAAACCAAGCAACACAAATGTCTAATCTTTTTTTTTTTTCCAACACACACATATGAACACTAATGACAAAAGCTTAATTTCAAGCTCAATTCCTCTGGGGTTGTATAAATACAAATATAGGCTTGAGTGAGTGTTTTGCATTGTTTTTCACTAGGCTACAGTAAGACTGTGGGTGAGATTCAGAGAGCCGCATTGACCGTCTGTCTCTCTTTACCTCTCCTCTCTCACAGTTAACATTCAGAAAGATGGAGGCAAAAAGGCATTTTCTGTTGGTTGTTTCTCCGCTACAAGGAGGACACCTCATTAGAATACAGTTTGTTTTTTTTCTTCTCATTTTCACCTGGCTGTTTTTAGGCAATGAGTTTCTTTAAAAAGTAATAGATTACATAAATATAAAATACACACTCAAAAACAAAAAGCAGCTCTTCCCACGTCTGATGCCTAAACAGAAGGAGTCTTTTCAAAAAGGCCCAGTTAAAAGGCATTTGATTAAGTATACATTCTTTCATGAGAGTTTTAAGGTTTCAGTAATTATCTCTAAGCTCATGCTCAACAAGCCTCCACTGCTTCCTCAGTAAAGATGATCCCATTTCATTTCTTTTCTTCAAGAACAAAAACATAAAATCCCCCTGTCCTGGCAGTGAATTATTAAGTTCTTTCAAAATGCTTCCTGAAAGTTCTGGTTTGATCTTTTAACCCTTTACTTTTTTCATTTAGAGAGATATTCAGTAGCAATATTCCACAAGTGACAAACAATACCATTTCAGTTACCGATATTTAACAAATATTACTACCAGCTAATGTAACTATCGGACCTTTTTTACTAAGCAATTCCATCCTAAATTCATCTATTTAATTAGCTGAAAAAAAGCAAAAGAGGTTTGACATTTAGCAAAGCTGCAGAACTAGAATCTCGAAAGTCAACAGTATAACTTGTGGCTGTATGTGGTCACTACAGGCCCAAATTCAGCAGTACTAAGTCCAGTGATAGGATTTCAATGCCAGTATTGGACAAAAAAAGACCCGTCCTATTTTCATCTTCTGGAGCTTTTTTCTTTGTGTTTCATCTTTAGATATTCAGCATAAAGGTTTGTCGCTCTGTGTTCAATCCCCATTCGCACTGTTCTCCAAGGCAGAAGACATGAACAGAGGAAACACTTCAGCAGGGGCTCAGTTGTTGTCAGTTTAACCATCTTTTTTCAAATTTTTATTCTTTTTCCCTCATGGTCTTGGTCACAGGCCTTTTTTGAAGCCTGCAAATAGGATGTCATCCTATTTTGATGCTTAAAATATTGAATCAACCGTGCCCAAGTGACCATGTTCATCTGTCACTGTCCTCTCACCTCAATTACATCATTGTCATCATCTGAACTGCTGGTGCTGCCAACATTCCCGCCATCCACCAGCACTGGGCCTCGGTGCCCGTCAGATCGTGCTGAGTAGCAGAACGAGGAAGGAGAAGATGAGGAGGAGCTGGAGGCTGCAGCGGGAGGGTACTGGGACAGGAAGCTGGCTCCAGCTGGACCAGGAGTGGCAGCTGGACCTGGCAGCCCACCAGGGAGCATCGATCCTGTGTAGAGGCTAGCCAGAGACTGACTGTAAGACAGGGGGAAGCCTGGAGGAAGCATCCCAGCCATGCTAGGATTCAGCATGAAGGGTGGCAGAGCTCCTGGAACTGAGCTGGCAGCTTTGACTGCTGCAGAGGATGATGACGAGGAAGTAGAAGAGACGGCAACAGTGGTGGTTGTCAACAATGAGGTGGAGGAAGAGGAGGTGGGGACTGCACTTAAACCAAACAAGTCTGGGTACATGTAACTGTTCTCCCCCAGCTGAGTGTGGGGAGGTTGGAAATATGGTGAACCTGCCCCCACGAACAGTGGGTGCTGCAACGACCCACCCAGCATGGCAGGATTGAGGCCCAGAGGAGGGAGGCCATAGCCTCCGGTGTAGGGGAAGCCATGTGAGGCCACTGGGGCTGCGGAATGTTTGCCGGCAGAGGGCTGCTTGCTGGGCCGCTCATCCAAAGATGGGGTGGAGGCTTTGCGTTTGGAGCCTGTTCTCAGGTCTTGGGCAGCGGTGTCCATGTTGGACTGGATTACACTCGTCACAGAGGCATCATGGCGACTCATACTTCCACTGTTGCTACTGGTCTGAACCAGTTTGCTGGTAGGCAGGCTGTTCATGGTGCTCTCTGCCGCCCTCTCTGGCTGAGCTCCGTGGCTTGTGATGGAGCCGGGCCCTGTGCCGCCTGTGTAGTGCTGCAGCTCGCTGATGATCTCTGGGCTGTCAGGAGAAAGAGGACGGGGCACAGTCTCGGAGGATACCAGCTGCTTCTTATCAGGTGACTGGCAACCATTACTAACATTGGTGGAAACCTCCTCGGGTGGAGCCTGTGAGGCTGAGAAGAAGAAACAAGAGATCAGATACTGGCTTTTGGATAAATCTAAACCCTTTTCATACGATGGGCTTAATTAAGTAACAAGTCACCTCATAGGGCCTGATCTTTGAGATGGTATGTAATAAAGTCCTTCTAAATAGGACTACACACACTTTTAGTTCAACTGATCTCCAGCAAATGAATTATCCTACCTTTGGGTGGCGCTGTAGTACTCTGCTCTGAATTCTTGGACTTATTAGCTGCTCTGATGGCAAAGATTCGACCATCAGATGTCCTGATGTAAGTCCCTAAAACAGATGAAGGACATGATGAGTCAGAAAAAGTTAAATCAATGCTTCTTTCGCGGATTTTGCAGGATAGCATACTGGGTTTAAAATAATGATTACTTGCATTCTTGATTAATCTGTCATATTTTCTCCTCTAATTCTGTTTTGTCTCGCCATGAATCCAAAACCCAAACACACTCAGCAAATTCTCATGTTGCTGGAGCAAGGAAATGTTTCTATAATTCTATTTTTATTGTAGCAAGTATATTATAGTGTAGTAGTGAGAATAATCAGGGGTCTTGGTAATAGTGTGCAGTAAACGGTTACCTTTAGTGCCCCTGATGACGTGGATGCTCTCTCCAGCTGTGATCCTGGCCTGGACATCTGTTGAGCTGTTGGTGCCTGGAATCACTATGTCTAAAGGAGGCCAAGATAAACATTGACTATAGAAAGAACCACTGTCTATTCTTTCATATCAGAAATAGAGAATATTCAACACCTGAAGGATAAGCAGGATGAGCAGGAAGCAGATCAAATTGCAATGCAAGTTTGCCTACCACTAGTGGTGACAATCTTCTGTACGAACACCCCGGCTTTTTTCAGGCAGTTGACAGGGAATCCTCCAAGGTCGCTGTGTGGGGAAGAGCCTGCAGGCATCTGGCGGGGCAACATGGGAACTGGGGTTGACTGGACTGGACGAACACTGGCCACTGGCTTTTCCTCAGTATGAGGGGGAGGGCGCCTGAGCACAAAGAGTCTCATGTGAACTCATTACTCTTAGAAAAGCAAAGTGGTAAATGGACAAAATGAGACTGGAAAGCGTTTTAAATGCTTTTCCCTGCTCTTATTGATGCTGTGAGTCACTGACCAGTTTCTCTGGCTGAAGGCAGGGATGTTGGTAAGGCTCTGGTCGCTGGCGGGGTAGTAGTGAGCGTAGGAAGGGCGGGTGTATGGCACCGATGCCCTCTTCTCCTCTTCGTAACCCTTCCTAGCAGCGTTCTTCTCAGTGCTGCTCAGCTTCAGCTCCTTGCGGTCCATCAGCAAGGACTCATGGGGGAACGGTTGCTGGAACAGAGAAAGGGGTTGGTGAAAAAAACATGTCTGCCATCTTCATGTTACAATGTAAAAGCCTTCAAATACTTAACCCATGTTAAAAGGATCATTTGCATTGTTACTAGCTGGGACCAATGAATTTTCTACAGTAAAATTACTTTAGAGTCAAGGAGGATATTCTTTTCACAGAGTCATAAACAGTGTAAATCTTGTGTTGAATTGTTTGCTACAAACTATTCAGCAGGTTCAATTATGAGGCGACTTACCACTTGTCAAACTCTAAAACCTCATGTATTCAAATGTGCTCCCTAAATCCATTTTAATGACTAATTCATGAGAGGTTTGACTTCTGACATTTTGATTTAGCCACAGTTACAACACTGTGATGGCACCTATTCAGCAGCTCTCAGGGACATGTAGTGACAGTGTCTCCATTCATCTACCTTGGTAATCAAATGGGGGTAGAGGTGCAACGCCTTCTGGAGGACACTTTCCATGCTGTCCTGGGGCTGCAACTGGATCTGGGAGGGGGCTGGCTCCTCCTCCACGAAGTGAAGAAGCGACTCCACCTCCCTCCTAGTGAAGGTCAGCACAGGGTTCAGGTCGTCCACCACCCGGTCTGATGGACAAAGGAAGAAACTGGTTGAACTGGCTGAACAGGTTAAAGTGAGTTTTAGAGGTTGATTCCAGACAACATATAAGGACGGACGGAGGCAAATTATAAAAATACATAAGTCTGATTCTTACAGCTCTCAAGAGCATCAACAACAAACGCTTGAGACAATATACCAGCCCCCAGACGAGTGCTGCCCCCCCCCCCCACTACTAACCTGACATGCCCTGTTTGGAGATCTGGCGGTCGTAGATCTTCTTCTCGAGTGTAAAGTCACACACGAGTCGGTAGATGTGACAGGGCTTCCTTTGACCATATCGGTAGACACGACACACGGCCTGGGCATCATGGCACGGATTCCACGAGGCATCAAAAACCACCACACGGTTCGCCCCAATCAGGTTAACGCCCAGACATCCAGCCCTGATGACCAGAGGTACAAACCAAGTAAGTTTTTTAAGTTGCTACATGTTCTGCTACCAGTATTTTTGGTGTTGAGTCAAACTGTTACCTGGTTGATAGCAGGAAGACCCAGGCAGAGGTGTTGGATGGGTCATTGAACTGGTTGATCAGCCTGTCTCTCTCCGAAGCTGTTGTGCTTCCATCCAGCCCTTCAACATATCACACAACCGATACAGAGTTAAAACTGGCAGGCTAACGTAACACAACTTTATCACATTTTCTCTCTATTTATATTTATTATTCTTTAAAAAGATAATGGCTGATAGAACTAAGGTAGTGGACACTGGTCCTACAGCTGTACATTCCTTTCTGTCTGTGGAGAACCGTAAACCAGCAGTATCAAAACAAACCAGCAGGTGGCAGTACTAATAGTAAGTCAATAAGAGAAGTGTAACCAGTATGAAACCAAACCAGGTTAGTCAGAACTAGGCTCAAGAAAACTGCCAGATTTAGTAATATGAACAATTTATTCAGCCTAGTGGACAGAAAAAGTGTTTTACCTTTTTGATTAAGTTCATTAACTGATCTAAAATCTCAAACCACCGTCCCCTGAACAATTCTTGTTATGCACAACACCTGCCTTAAAATAACCTTCCAGCCTGTCTAAATATAAGCACCGAAATTTACCAGTTGAAACACTCAACAAGAAGAATGCCCATAATAAAAGATCACTTACTGTAGTAGCTGAGGTTGCGGACCCAGTTCTGGTTGGGTCTCTCCCCGCCGGATGTGTTGGGCGAGGGAGGCACCTTTCTTTTTGCCAAGAAATCCTCAATCACTGTCAGCGTGGACAAACTCTGACTGCAGAAAGAAGCAACATCAGACATGAGATCCAGGTAAAACTTACATGAAAGAAAACTCAATGATATATAGTTTTATTGAGTTTTATTTGATATGTTAAATCACATAAAAATGTAAATCATCAAAATCTGAAACATGAAACATTCAAATTAGTGTTTCCAGTCTTTTACCTGAAGACTAGGATTTTGTCTCCCTTCCTCACACTCTCCTCTATCAGGTGGAATAGCAGCACCATCTTTGCTGAGTTCTCCAGGATGCCAGGTTTGTAGTCACACATGATGTCTTTTGCCTAGTCACAGGAGAAGAGAGAACTGAAGTTACAGTTTAAGCATGAACAGGTAACGGCCAAAGACGGGAACTTTATTTAAAGGCCTGGCTAAACTTTTAAGTGTTGAGATATAAAAAGTGAACTCAGACCAGGATTTGGTTTTGGACAAAGAGAGAAAGTCTAAATTACCTCAGTGTGAAAGCAAAAGATGTTTTATTTATGTGTTTTGTGAATCCAGTTCAAAATACTGGTGTTTGTTACATGGATGTCAATCTATGTTAAAGTAGATTAAATGTAAGATTGCTTAATGTCACAGCTCTTGTTGGGTGTGATCAAATTACCCATTCATAAGTGATGACTTGATTGGCTTTCTCCTGTAGCTGGTTGAGACTCAGTCCCCCAATGGGGTTAGGATTCTCTAGGGGCTTGGACTTCTGGGTGGATGCAGTTGGACATCGGGTGGGTCCTGTGGAAGTGACGTCATCAAGGTCCAAATCCTGGTCACTTGCCAGGTTTTCCTTCTGCAAGGCCTCGTACAGCACATCTGGATGGTTCCAAATCTGAAGAATAACAGGAAATCGGTGATGCAAAAACACATTCTCAAGCTTGCAATCATGTACGATAAATAACAGAATTCATCTTCATGTTGACCTATATACTGTAGCAACAATCACAGGGACAGCAGGAACCCATACAGGGCAAAATGACACATGAGGATGTCATTTCTCTGCTCTAAATGATAATTAACAGTGGAAATAGTCCAATAAAAGGCTCCGGTAACTGTACCCTTTTTTTAGGAACTAATTTAGAGATAATTTCACTATTATCACTGGGTCAGGAACAGATACATGTTTAAAAAAAAAAAAAAAACTACCATTAACATCAAATAGAGGTCCCTTTGTGCGCAGGTTGAGTTCCACGCACATGCACTCCTCCTCACCTTGCAGCAGACACAGAAAGCCTTCAGCGGATTGAGGCTGAGCCAGCCAGTGTTCCCTGCCTCTCTGAAGCGGCTCATGAACTCTGTGTAGAGCGCCCTCTGCAGGGGAGACAGACGCACCAGGATCACATGCTCCTCTTTAGAGGGCAGCTGGTCCTTCAGGACGTCATGGCCACATCTGAAACAGAGACAAATAACGGTCAATGTCTGTGAAGTGTTAAGGGAGTGGACAGTGATTGTGCGTTTATAGTGGCTGCTGTCTCACCTCTGTACGAAGCCCTCCAGCAGGCTGTGCAGAACATGGCTCCTGTACCTCATCAGCTGGATGTCCTGAGGTGTGCTGTCCACACACTGCCCGTTCAGAATCGGACGTTCAAACATGTTACTGAATTCCTGCCGTGTACCTGAAACATTATTTGAAAAACTGTACTTAGATCTTAGAGGGTCTGATGGAATACATCCCCTGAAATAAAATGCAGATCTTGCAACTTACCTAGAAAGTCGGGACGGACAAAGTCAACCATGCACCAGTACTCAATCAGGTTGTTCTGCAGCGGGTAGCCAGTCAGGACCACGCGGCGTCTGGTTCGTATACTCTTCAGAGCCAGGGACGTGCTGGCGTGGCAGTTCTTGATGCGATGGCCTTCATCACAGATCACCACATCTGGACCAGGTCGAGCTAAGGCTCTCTCAATCCCTGAGCGAGGAAGACAGGCAGAAATACCTTCAGTAACTAGCTAATGAATATTCCCCTAATTCTCTCTGCTCATTTTTGTTCCCTCCACGTCGACCGTTATCTTTTCTTTTGCCACCCTCTGTCCTTCATCTCTCCCACCTTTGAGCAGCTCCTGCTGCCTGTCCTCTTCATCCACGTCGATGACCGCAGACCCTGTTGTTTTCTTGGTCTTCTTCCTCTTCCCGGCCACAAAGCTCTTCCTCAGCGATAGGAGGCGGTACATTTCGTAGCCCATCAGCAGCACCCCTCCATCCCGAGCCCAGTCATCCACCACCTTGGCCCTGGTTGTCGTATTCCTGGGTGATGTTAAAAAGGGTGAGATACATTTTTGCTCATGTTTTGTAAAACTGACAATTATTTCATAATAATATACAATGACGTTAAAAAGCAGTACAAATTAGGTAGAAAGGAAAAACATCTAAAATTTAACAAAATGAAAAATAAGATTTCATTTAATGTGCTATCCAAACACAGTGGCAGACAATATAACAATGCTGGAGCTTTTTATTATCTCAGTGAATATTATAAATGTAATTTATAGCATCTTTAAACGGAAGTACGAAATATTTATTTAAAAACAAAAGGTATAGAAGAGATGGAAATCCTTGGGAGATGTTCTTGTATTATAGCAAGAAACCAACTATGTACTGCGCTCTAATTAACTTTTTAACATTTAATAAATTACTAAGCAATTACAACTCTTTCAGAGTAGTGCTTGAAGAGTAGGAACAACATGCTTATTTTGTTAATATTCCACCAGTCATGAGTCTCCTGCCAGCATGAGACTGGAGTGAGACAGAGGCAGAATGAGGTTACTGTGTCACTTCCAGTCAAGGCTCTATCACAGAACTGGATGCCGATCTTGCAGATTTCCTTCCATCCTTGTTCCCTAATCCCTATCACACACACGCACGAGGAGCAGAAAATCTTTCCAGCAGAAGCAGCTGTCGAGAAAGGGGATGATGGGAGGAAAGACTAGCCAGATGGGGACGGAGTGCAAAGGCAGGTCAGGAGGTCAGGAGGTCAGTGGAAAGTCTGCTTTGCATGAATGTAAATGCAGCGGAGCCCCTTTGAGACTGCTTTGAAGTTTACTCATGACCCTGCTGCATGCGAGTGAGTGAGTGTGAGGAATACAGAATGTACCTAAAGGATCTTAAAACTTAAAAGGTGTTTTGTTAAAGCTTCATGATTTCATGGATTCAGTAGAATAATTTTACCTCCACCTCAGAAGGAGAAGAAGAAGCTGTAATTCAGGTTACTCGGTACAGACAGATTGAGGCAGCTGAAACATACTCTGGTTGCTTTTACTCACTTGTGCTCGTCATTGAGGATGTGAACCTTAAAAGTTCGAGGTGTCACCAGCGTGGGGTCGGTATCTGGCGGTAACGCTTCTGGGGGCGGGACCCATGTGTTAAACTCTGACAGCCAGTTCTGCAGGGTGTTCACCTGACAAAGACATATGAGAGAAATGGGTTTTTGACTAGTTCTGAAATGATCAATACACTGATGGTTTGACTTGGATTTTTTTTAATGTTTAAAGAGCAAAGACACTTTCACTGCCATACATTTAAAGGTTGTAGGTTTGTGACAAAATGCTTATTCTTTTATTTCCTTGTATTCAAACATGAAACCTCAAGTACTTACAGGTACAATAGCGAGCACGGTGTGAGCTTCGGTGTGCCTGAACAAGACGTCGATGAAGGAGATGACCTGCAGTGTTTTGCCCAGGCCCATGCTGTGGGCGAGTATGCAGCCGAATCCGTTGCTGTTGCTGAAACGCTCCACCGACTCCACCAGGTTGTCATATAGGAAACGGATTCCACCGATCTGTGGACGAGAAGGCAAGAGAAGAGATGTAGAATGTAGTGATGGGACAAAATGGAGAGTAACAATGGCAGATGTGAAGGAAAATACTTCTCTCTCGTTTGTAGACATTGAAAGTGCAGCTGTGATTCTACCTGGTGAGGTTTCACAGCTCGAGCAAGCTGTGGCGACAGAAAAATGTCCTCCTCTGCAGCTGGATGGTTCAGGTTGACCAGCACCCTGCCCTGGGAGTCTGGTTGGTTGAGGGCATCAGTGGTGTGCACACTGCTCGGCTCACTCTCTTCTTCCTCATTGGCTGATTCACTGCTGATGTGCACGATGGCGTCATCCTCGCCTGAGCTCAGGTCGATCACATCTGCACAGAAACACGGCAGAGGAGAAATATTAAAGGTGTCTGATGATTCTAGAGCCACGTTCGGAAAACACGTTTTGTCTTACAACAACTGTGTACAAAAGAAATCTGAACAGCTGAAAAAACATTTCTACCCACTCTACACAGCATAGTCTAAAATCAGCCTTATCTGAGGACACACACTTCAAATTTTATTGTAACAACCGCTGAACCCTTCCATCCCTTCCAGATACTCATTCAGCAAGTGTTACATATGCATTCAGCTGTCTGTCACTTTAAATAATAGAAATGAAAGTGCAGATATTGACGCCTTGTAGTGTTTTATTTAACACTTCGTCTGTTGTCCAAAAGGGACTTAAATAAAACTGTAAACTTGATAAAGAGATGAACTTATGAATAAGTGATATGAAAAATCATAACTTTAAATGCAGGATGACGGATTTTCATTTTGATTTTGGAATGAAAACTGGCATCCACTCTCTGGACGTCTCAGTTGTTAGTGCATGGAAATGTATTGTTTTATTGTTTTTTAGATGAGGGCACAGCAGGAGAGAGTAATTTTGTGAAAATAGCATTTAAATATGCAAATCAACTGAATAAAGAGTTTTTGAATGAGAGCATGAATTTTAAAAGATGTCTTTAAATGCATTTGTGTCAAAGAAAAAAAAAAATGTAATCCTTAGTTTAGTGTGAAGAGTTTTTAAAAATGTGAACACATTATTGAGAAACTGGAATAAAGTCAGTTCTAGTGATGAAAAATGATTGGGACACTGGTTTTTCTTTTCACATCAAGACTTCTGGATTCTGTCACTTTATGGACTTTGTGGTTTCAAGAAGTTTTCTGAAATCACAAAATGCAGAATGACAAAACTCAACTGCACCTTTCCCAATTAAAACAATTACTACAATATCTATATCGACCTTGTGAGATTCATTTCAATCACACGACTTGTGTGACGTTAAAGAATCACAGACATTATTGTGTTTACGTGGAGCTGAAACACATATCTGATAAGAAAGACTTTGTCAATGGTACCAAGTGGTATAACTTACACAAGCTGGCAAACTGCGAGGGCATGATGGGAAGAGGTGTATGTGTCAGTGTGAGTGGAAGAGAGAGAGGTTATGTAACTGCATTGAATGGCTGGTTATACAAGTCGGATTAGAGCGGAGGGGGAGACTGGTTATGCAACCCCAACTTGAAATGTCACTGTGCCACTGTGGTGCGAATGTGTGTGTGTGTGTGTGTGTGTGTGTTCATTATGTGTGCCTTTATAAGTGTGTGTTCTGGCTCATAACCAGGATTAGCCAGCTTTATTGCTCCACCCGCTCTGATCTGCCCCACAGACACACTGTCATTTTGTCTCTCTCTCCTCCCTCTACTCATTTTTCTCCCCTTTGCTTTTGTCTTTCTCATCTCCCAAATCAACACATTATCTGTCTTTGTTCATTTGTTCAATCAGTCTCTATCCATCTCAGTCTCCCTCTAGCTATATCACTGTGTGTGTGTGTGTGTGTGTGTGTGTGTGTGTGTATACCAGGCAATCAGGGAACAGCACATGATGTACCCAGTGAAGGTATTAAATATTCTGATGTACATGGAAGAAACATTCCCTCCCTCCACCTTGGGAGTTTTTTGACCTTGTTTGTTAAAATCTCAGTATGGGAACTTTCAGTAATTAGGTTTGAATTTTTCCAAAAAGGCTGCAGAATACATTCACCCTTGAAAGAACTTAAAAAAAAAAAAAAAAATCTGCATGCATTGGATATTTTATGCAAATTTCATCTTCCTTTATATTGACTTTACTGAAATGACAGGAAGGGTGAAAGGACTAGAAGTCACAAGAGGCTCAAGTACCAAACTGTCTTTGTGGATATACAAAATTGAATTATCACCAATTATCACCATTTATTTTAACAAATCACCCACTGGCCTGATATGATTCAAGAAGAAAACCTATATAGCTGCTGTGTCGTGGCTTCAGAGTGAAAACCTTTGTCATATGTAAGTTGTTTTTCAATCCTGTTCATTTCCTAGAAATTCAAGCTGAATGCGTTTTAATGCTGCTGAAAGCAATTTGAGACAGAGTGTGTCATTTAATAAACGGATGGCTGTCATTAGGTTATTAAGGCTGCTTCACTTAAGCTCAAACAGGCCGATGCTTTAGAGATATGAGGTTTCCAGCAGACATCTGCAAAATACTGGAAATGTTCAATGATATTTCTGGAGCTCAAATTGTTCCTGTGGCTGAAAAGGGACAATGAAAGGCCTGTTTGTCTGCAGCTCTAGTGACTGTTAACCTGAGTGTCCTCAGCACCTTTACATTTGACAACCTCACTGTTAACGTCAGACCTGAGAATCTCATTAATGTGGTGCAGCTTCTCATTGGGTTCACACACTCAGGCTATTCTAAATATTCAACTTTAAATGTGCTGTCAAAATCAATCTCGTTGACTCTTTGATAAACTGTAAAAGTTAGAAAATATCCAGGAGATTCTTCTCACATGTTTTAAGGGAGGATATTTTTCACTGATGCGTGAAGTGCATGGCATCTTCCTCGCTAAATTTTCAGCTTTCATTCATGCTGTTTACAGTTCAGCTCTTACAACCAGCATGCTGCAGTGCTTCTCCTATATCTGATGTTAAATGTCACCCGTCATCACTGCAGCTCTATCCCTGGCAGCTGTGTTTTGTTAGAATATTTATATTACAAAGCCATCTGACTGAAAAGCTTAAAGCCATTACTGTTTTGCACTTCAAAGTCTGTCATGTTCTGTCATGTCTGCACTGTTGGACTGTTTGAGAATCTGTCCACAAAACTCTGCTTCATGTGACGATGAATGAAGGAAAACCTGATTTTTATGAAATTTGGCTTGAAACAGGATGGAAAATGCCTCTCAAATGTTTGAGATCTGTAAAATAAACCTCTTCACATGTCATTCCACAGCTCACACTCTGCTGATTAGGCATCTTAAGAATTACTATCTGGCTTACTTAAGGCTTTGCCCAGCTATGCTGACAGCTCAGATATGCAACTGGGTGATGGGTAATAAACTTCACAGCTCTGTCTCTATCTGCTTTCAAGCCTTCCCACAGATATCTGCTGAAAAGGAAATCTGGACTAGACACCTGCAATGTGTCAGGCACAATTAAGCTCCTGAAATCCTCTGTTATGCTATAATGAGAAAAATCCAGCTGGGTTAACATGAAAAGTGGCTGTGATTGATTTGATATTGGGATTCTCCAGGAAAAAGAGATTTTTCTAAGATTACTTTCTCCATATTTCTATAATTTTGTAAAGATTATTACTGTTGTTCCTCAGGCTAACTGATCAAATCACCAAACAAGTCTAGAAAGGAATGAATGTTTGAAAGATATATTCTTATAAACACTCAGAAGGAGAACAGCAACACAAAAAACACTTGTGTTCAAGGTAATGACAGTTATTACAGTCACAGAAAGAAGTAAAAAAAAAAAAACACCAAACACCATCTGCTTTGTTTGTCTCATGGTATGCGTTTTGAGAAATACCTGTGTGTGTGTGTGTGTGTGTGTGTGTGTGTGTGTGTGTGTGTGTGTGTGTGTGTGTGTGTGTGTGTGAGTCACCTGTTTTGTGTCTGGGCTCTGGGCTAATGGCGGAGGGGACGCTACTCTTGCACTCATCCTCACTGATGCTGCTGGAGTCCAAACAGATCACATCCTGCCTGGTTGACTTCACTTCTTGCAGTGATGCAGCTGATGCCGACGATGGAGACACATGCTTCGTCACGTCGCCTGGAGAGACCAAGAGCAATGATACTGCAGATCAAGAGAGTGAAGAAAGAAGAACACCACCACTGTAGACTGGGCAGAAATGACAGGCAAAAGGAGGACAAAAAAAAAAAGAGGAATGGAAACCAAGCAAAAGGATGTGGTGAAGTATGATGATCTGTGAAAGACCATGTGTTAGTGTTGATAAGAGACACTGTCAAACCTCATTAAAGGATTCAGAGGTTGGATAAAATGTACTGTTGGGATGTTAGGAAGCTGTTTAATGGGGAGGTCTGGGGTTTGTGCTTTGGTTAATGGTTAGAAGTAGGAACATAGGTTCCCATACAGGTTACAGGACTCACACTTGATGTACCACTGGATGGTTGAAAGAGCTGAAAGCAATTTAGTGTGTTTGGGTCTCTGCTCTCACCAGTAGTGTATTCAGGCAGCAGTGGTATGGGGAAATCCTGTTTTCTCTGATGGTCCAGACGTCGCCTTCTCTCCAGCTCCTCCTGCTGGGCGGCTTTGGTCACTGCCTCCAGCTGATGCTCTTTCAGTAGCTTCCTACACAGAGAACAGTAACATAAACATTTAAATACATATGATGATTAATCACATATGGAAACGTCACATCAAACAGTGGTTTCTTTGCCTCTGCATCACTATTAATTAATTATCAACATGGAATCAAATTATTCTGTTTAGTGTAAAAAGTGTGACTGAAACCTATGTAGCCACAGGAAATGGTCACCCCTTCTATCCTGTTTGTAAATGAGTAAATGATTTAGCCTTAACAGCACATTTACTGTTTCCAGACTCTCACTGGTCTTGTTTTCCAATGCAGCATGTAGCAGGTTCAGCAAAAACATCTGTACACTACCTACATCTACATCATCCCACATCAAACTGCAAAGTCAGGGAGAGAGGCTGAATAAGAGACTCAATTCTTTCAGGAGTTGGAGACAGAGTTAAAAACAGAATAAATATTGGATATTGGACAAACACTTGCCGGTGTACAGAAACATGACCTCGTCAGTTATCATTATTTGGGTCTTCATTGAGTTTCAATCTGCTGGTGCTTTCAGCCAACAGCTGGATAATTTCATCGTTAGAACAAAGGAACTGATCAGAGCTCTGAGCAGCACCAGACACACATCATGCAACTCAAAACAATATTTTTGGACACACACACACACACACGCACACGCACACACACACACACGCACACACACACACGCACACACACACACACACACACACACACACACACACACACACACACACACACACACACAAGCAGTTAGGGGACTGAAGGCGAAGGAATTAACCCAGAGTTTGTGTCTCTAACACGTGTTTGCTATTACTATAAAGACTCTGTTACGTAAAAGCAACAGCATACTTGTGGTTGACTTATAATATGCTTATTGGCAGCTGGAGGAACGAAGCTGCAGGCATATGTATAATCACTGACAGACCTTATCAATAACTGGCCTGTGCTTTGGTTCTTTATCAGAAAGCCTATTATCCAGCCAGCAGTCAGTGTTATTAGAAATACATTAAGGGATGAATAAGCTGAGTGAGTGTTAGTTTACTCTGCACCTCAGCGGCTTTATGCTCAGGGGAGAGTGTAGTAATCCCTTTGATCTCAAGGCCGACTGGTTACTGTTCGCATAGTCTGGTTATTTTTAAAAGCCAGTTCAGCATTTTAGTTAGAGGTTAATGTAGACAAATGTTTTAGTCTGCTAAACCTTAGAATCATCTGTTTTCTTCATTTCTTTCCACACACAGGAGGCAATGCTTGGTACATACTGGCTACTAAAGAGAAAGGTCTGTTAGTGGTTGGATGTTGAGGGATGTAGTATGAGGCTGGATGTGCTGGACACAGTTTTGTGGGCGATTCCCATCAGGTTTGGTAAAAAGATGGAAATGCAACCTTGTCTGATTATTTATGTATATATTAATATATCAGGATCTTCCTGTGTGGGTATTTATGCTGAACTGCCAGTCAGTGACAGCAGCAGATTTCCAGGGATCCCAGATGAACACTAGCTTTCTAAAACATGTCTTGTATTTTATGAGCAAAGTGCTTTAGATTGTTTCTTACCTAAAGATACAGCAGTTGTTTCTGTTATTTTAATGCATCAGTTACCAAGTAAATAAATCTATATTTAAATACACGAGCTTGAACTCATCATCTTAAACTTTAATGTGAAATGATGGTAGGTTTGTTTTTGTGTTTTTGAAACTTTCTTAAGGATCCCTGCATCCCTTCATCTGAGCTTGCTGACTAAGACGACGATGGACTTCGTACCTGATGTTGCGTCTCATGTGTGCAGGTTTGGAGCTGCCCTTCTTGGCTCCCGTCAGGGCGGAGGGAGGAGAGGGACTTTGGCTTGCCGGCCTGGAGCGGGGTCTAGATGCGGGCTGAGAAGGGGGAGGGTGGGCCGGCGTCTCCCCCGAAGGTGAGGTAGATGGGGGAGAGGTGCACTGCCACGCAGCCGGGTCACCTCCCTGAGTCTCATTCTCAGAGGTGAAGGAGGCGCTGTGGGACTGGTCTGTGGGAGGAAGACAGGAAGAAAAGAAGAAACAGTTTATACAAATGTGACAAAAAAGGGAAATAATTTATTTGACCAGATTTATATGCAGGACCTGTTGTCTGTTAATGATTTAGATTCTTATTCTTGATTTCAAATCAATTAAAACTTTTTTTTTTAAAAATCGTGTGTGTAGCTGCTACTGATGTTGTTATGAAAGGCAAAAATTCTTGTAATAAGTCCAATCTTCACTGAAGGCATGAGTTTGGATTCGTGTTGTGTTTGACCTCAAAAAGCAGGCTCTTACATTAGTGTGCTTTGTACTAACACTGGAAGGTTTTAATTGTGTTTCCAAACTGCTGGCAGGTTAGAAAACTGATCTCTTGAGTATGAAAAGTCTCTCCGATGTCTATAAAATACAGAATATAATAATTTGAAGTAACATTCCCAGTAGACAGCAGAGATGTATAATACAGCTCTGAGACAAACTATAAAACAGGGGTGCCCAACCCATGTGTTCAGTCAATCAGAGGGAAGATACCAATTCACTTTGTTTTCCACCCTCACTGCAGTGGGTAAGTCAGGGACAGTTGGAGAACAATCACCCCTGCTATCAAACATCAACATACAAAAATCGACTCAATTCTCATTGTGAGTAACTTCACTGTAATTTTATATTATTGCCTGTTGTCAATAAAATACTGTGCATACAATTTATAAGCAGAAGACCAGTCTGCTTCCACAACTACAAGCAAATCGCACATGTAACATGTTGTTCTGTCAAATGACTGTGAATAGAAACAAAATCAGAGTTGATTTACAAATAATCACAGTAGTTGGATGGATTTCATAACACAGAATTGGAAATCACATGGAGGAGGGAAAGCTCACCTTTAAATCTTTACAACTCCAAAAACTAAAATCACAAATAGCATAATGAACCCCGCCTGTTATTATGGCTCAGTGGCTCAGTACAATGTCATTAGATTAATAAAGAGGCCTCCACTACCTGCTCTAAGCAGTGATTACCCTTAAAGTCACACACTGATCAATTACAGCTGTTAGTAAACTAATATATCATAAGTAAATACTTAGTTAATGTGAACAATCCAAAGTCAAATATGCAGATTTCTCCCAGCCAAACTAGTTTACTGGATCAGCACTATATTATCTTCCCATTTTGATTTGTTCAGCTCTGTGCTGGTCAATATATTTGATCAGATGGTCAAAACCAACACACGACAGCAACATGGCAACCCATTGCGAAGTTGGATCAACAGTATTCATATACAAACATTTAGATTTGTATATTATTTCCTGAGTCTGCTGTTTATGGATGTAAACAACAAATTAAAATCCTTTTTTCTAAACAGGAGACAAGATATTCTGAGCATTCTCCAACATTAACGGACCAACTTACTACAAATTCACAGTCACCACAACTTACGATATTTCACTCACTAGTTTGTCTCTCGCTAAGTTCAGTATTGAACATTCACAGACTTCATTCAATCTATTTCATCACTCCTGCCTGATGTATTTGACATGTAAACTTCCATTTTACTGGTTCAACTCATTCTAGCTGCTGATTTCAGCCACAGCCTGTGAGAAGTTAAGTTTTCAAATGTATTCAAATGACCATGTAACCAAACTCCATTTGCAACAACCACGAAGAAGAGACCTCTCATCTCAAGCCAATGCACATTCATTCAAATACATGAAAGCAGCACCACACAACATTGCTCTGCTTCTTATTTGTGTTCTTCAGTGTTTCTCTAAACTTGTTTGCTTCTGCTGTTCTGTTTCTTCTACCCTAAATGTGCCTTTATTTTGTGCCTGTACTTTCACCTTTTTTCTTCTCTTTCTCTCTGAGTCACAGACACACTGAACCAGATCTGAGGCTTATGTAAGAGCTGGATCACAAATATGGATGCCTTATGAAACAAGGATAAACACTGACACACACACAGTTGTGAGAAATACGTAACTGCAGCCCTAACCAAGACCTGACTCCAACCTTAACCCTAAAACCGAGTCTTAACCATCAGATAGGTGTGAAGACTGGCCATGTGTGTTCCCATAAGTATATTAAACATGTGCGTGTCCAACACACACAAGGTCTCACTCGTTTTTATACTTTGAATTTTAATCGATGTAGTGTCCCCACAGCGATTCACATGGTAACTAACACATGTAACTGTGTCAGCTGACTTACAGCTCCACAAAAGGACTCATACCCCCGCCCCACCATGAGTGTGTGGGGCAGACCAGCCAAAAATCTGCCTGGGATCACTGGACAAACATGTACATGCTGCCACCGCACACAAGATTTTCAGTTTCAGCAGTCACATTTAAAAATGCATACAAGACGTTAACTGCATCACATCAGAGTTTTGGTTTCTCACATGATGAGAATGTGCAAATGCATGTGTACACGCAGGGCCACACATCTTTGGCATGATGTAGCATGGGGGCTGGTGATGAGCTCACAGCCAGTCAAAAAAACAACTTACATAAAAACGCCCGTCAGTCTGTCTACGTGACAGCAGACGTCTTGATCTGGCTGCAAATACCACCAGCTCATCCCAGTAGTTAGTGTGTAAAGTGTGAGTGTGCATGTGTGTGTGCGTGTGTGTGTGTGTGGGGTCTCAGACTAACATTTCAAAACAAATAATTTGCAATCATTGTGATATCACATTAGAAAGTGTCTAAGAAGATAAACCTGTAAACAGATTAAAGTCAGTTAAGTTACAAAACATACAAGACGTTATTTTGAGACACTGAATATGCATCTGGAGTAACATCAAAATAACATGCAACGATTAGATAAGAGATTTTCACAGGTCCCCTCTGTTACTATAACCAACATGTGACCTGATAGGACTAATAGTCTTTTATTTTTAATCCAAATTAATTCATGCATGTTGGAATGCACAGTCTGGATGTTTTTTGTGTTAGATTTTTTGTCATACATGTGGCCAAGCAATATAATACTGTCAATCAGCCAGTCCCACTGCTTTGATCCAGAGTGAAGTATCTCAGGAGGATGGGTTCTCATAAAACCCTGTACTGACATTCATGCTCCTCCCAGCATGAAATAATGATGCTGGTGACCCACTGAGCTTTCCTCCAGTTTCAAAGTGAAGCTTACATTTTACGTTTTTTGTTGGAGTGACTTTTTCCAAATCTCTGATGCGGTGTGACACGTACCTACAAAATTCTGCTTTGTGTTTAGTGCTACTCACAGTGCTACCATGTCTTGTGTTCTCCATCCAGGAGATCCACAATTCCAATGTTCTTGACTCTACACCCAAAGTTACTAAGCTATCTGTAAAGTTTCTCCACGCTTAAAGCTCTTAAATGTAGAGGTTGTTTGGAGAGCTCCTGCAGAAAAAATGAGACTAAATTGATTTTGTATAAAAGGTTAAATGAATGATAATTTTTTGCCATGTGTCTTCAGGCTGCAGCTTCCAGATAGGCCAAAACTTCTCTATAAATAGTTGTTTCAAAGCTCAAGATGTGAAATCAATTTCAAAAGATAAGCAATCAAAATTACTAACAGACCATGAGAATTTGTCAGTTGTGTGAGCAGCACTGACGTCTTTCCTCTATTTCCTCTTTTGCTGCTTATGTTAACTGCATGGTTCCGCTTATGTTTATTTCAATCACAAACAGGGTGCATAAAACTCAATTTCCTCTGCACCACATGATTTACTTTTTCCAGGAATGAGCTAATAGACGTGCAAAAGCTTTCAGAAACTGGACACAAGCTTAATGATTATTACCACAAAAAGGCCTCTATGAAGAAGTTACTGATAACATTCACTCAATCACCCCATTTTTCCCTGTTTGCCTCACTCTAGCTCTACCTTACACAACAGTTATATAACGATTCCTAAAATGCAGACAGCCTTGACATCACCACAAACACATCCGGTGAGCACTGAAGGGGCAGACAGGAAGGTAAAGTGTGGGGTGGGGGGTGGGGGGTGGGGATGAAAGCAAGGTCCATCATTCAAAGAGAAAGAGAGAGGTGCACTTCAGAGTAGGAGGGAGTGGATGTGGACCCATACACGCAAGCACACGTTTAAAAAAACACTGTGGTGACACACAAAGAAACAGCAGATGGGATGTTGATTCCTGGAAGCAGGTTTGTTTCCTCTATTGGGTCAAGAGGAAGGATTATTTACGTGAGAACAAGAGACATCCTTTGGAAAATGATTTGAAATATGATTTTGTTGGTTGTTAAACGCACCTTGTGCCCACACCCATTGTCCCACCCACATATAGGCTGTTTGCTTATTTTTGGGAAACAGCTCTTAGTTTGCTGTTGGAACAGTCTGTCTGTGGATCTGAGAGTATTTTATATATATATATATATATATATATATATATATATATATATATATATATATATATATATGTATATATATGTATATATATGTATATATTTAAATATCACTTTTGCCTGGCTTTTGATTACTATATTCTATGGGTACCTGATTATTTATATAGTTTATTGTAACTGCAAAGTACTTTCAATTGCATAGATCTGTACAGAGCACTATACAAATAAAGTTTGGCTGCTTAATTATAATTAATAAATAAGACCAACATAAAGACAATGATGTTGTAGCTTATAGAGCCTGCACAGGATTTCTGTTTCCAGTGACGATTAAGGGTAAAATGAGAGTGGACTGCAGAGGAACATGCCACAATAAATGAGAGTTATTAGGAGATCGACCACAGTTACACAGAGAGATCAAATATTTAACAACCACCTTAATGGCTTCACTAGAGAAACTGACCTGTTTTAGAAAAGATAAGGGCCTTTGTTTGGCCATGAGACGGCTGGAAGAGGAGACAAACCTTTCTGTTTGTGATTATGTCTCCGTCTATGAGCTGGATATTACACTTGGTGGATATTAGTGCTTAAAGGATGTTTTGAATTACTGTCATTAATATAACTTTCACATCCTCCTATGTAAAGCAACAATCAAAGATCAGTATGCATTTGTGTACATTTACACTAAGGGTAGTATGATTCTGTATGAGATAACATTTATTTTGTTATAGATGCAGATCACATCAGTGACGCAAACTCAGCAAATTTTACTAAAAGAATTGAATGGGAAGGGAAAAGTAAGATAAACTGATATCACCTTGATGTAGGGAATTATAGCAGCTATTTCCTGACATGACAAGCCAATAAACCGGAAAATAATTGATCATGAAAACGTACTGTATGCATGACAATGGACTGCTACACTGATGTGAATGGACCTAAAGAAATGTCTCTACCTCTGAGTTTGGATTTGGATTTAATGTGCGAACACATTAGCTCAGTCTCATGGGCTTACATAACATCTGTCGCTTTCAGTACAAGCTGCCATTCAGCTGTTTCTGTTCCACAGTATGAAAAGCTTCTTTTTAGGGAACTGCATTTAAGGAGGAAAACAAGTTTCCTACCCTTAAGGATACACGTGTACTAGATATCCATCTATCCATGTCCTATAGCCGCGTACTCTCACCCTGTCACTACTGTATTAATGTGTCACCTCTCCAGGTGCTCACAGTATTAAAATCTGAATAACGAGACGAGATGAAGGTGGAGCTGAGATTTGAACACGGTCAGAAATCAATACAACGGAGCAGCTGGAAATTTATGTGTCAAAGAGCTGTGTGGAAGATGAGCTCCCTCACACACACACACACACACTGACACACAAAACCCTAACACAAATGAAGACGTGCAGATTCAGACAAAAACACAGGCCTTGGGGAGAATCCAGCACCAATTATACAACATATACGCACATATACTATAATAATAATAATAATAATAATAATGATAATAATAATAAGTAATAAGAAAAAGCTGGTCTGTCATGTGGGTCTCCTAAATTACACATTTTGGACACACATTAATCCTCTTAAAGATTGTAGATGGTAAGTTTACTAATGTAAAGAGAGAGAAGACGCCTCTTGTAGACAAAATGCATTCAAACAAAAGCACACAAATACATCATTGAAGATGATATAGGTTTTCAGATGAGATCCTGTGCCTCCTGCACATCCTTCTGGGAGATTTCCCAATGAAAATGAAATCATAATAACTACCACATGTTCCCCAACTCACAAAGCCAAGACCATAAAACCTGGAACACATAAAATTGGATAAGACACATACAAGACACTATAAAATCACAACAGTATTAACAAACAAAGAATCCATGACCATAAAACAGGAAAATAAACAACAGTATTGAGGTGATATATAAAAGAAACAATTCAAGAGGTAGAAAGTGCCACAATTTAGAGGGAACGACCACAAAAGAGATATTGGCTATTCAATCTGAGAACCATGCCTGACCTATTAAAAGAGAGAAGCTCAGAAAGATGCTGCAGAGATTGGCCATGTAGAGATTTACAAAATAAAAAAAACTTAACAGGCATCAGGCAGTTAAAGCAGTGGCCTTAAAGACGGGGTAACATGATTGCTGTATTTGACCATAGTCAAAAGATTAACTTTAGTTTTTAATTCAGCTAAAACAAATGAACTGGTAGAACAACTGCTTTATTAGAATTCACAAGAAACTGCCCGTTGATTAAAAGTCTAGTCTAAATTGAGCTTCTAAGGACCACCCATCTCAATAAGAAGCCCTCGTTAGTGCACGGATCCGGCGGAGGTGTTATCTTAAATGTAAAGTTGACGACGGAGAGCCGATTGTTGCTAGGTGACCGAATCAAATAATGTGCCTGGAGTGATGAAGTGGACACGCAAGGCGGAGGAGAGGCAGGATAAGTAGAAACAAAAGGACGACAATCTAAGTCACCACTGACATATACCAAGCAGAGAAAGTTATGATGCAGGTGTCTTTACGAAACGCAGAATCATCAGTAGTCATTAAGTGTCAGAGTAAACAGCACCCACAGCAGATTTTCTAAGCCATTAATTTGTTCTTTAGACACTCCCTGTGGGTTAAAGGCTGCTTCTCACATCAACAGCACAACATGTACTTGAGAGATATGTGGCTCCAAAGAATGTGAGGCCACTGGCAACAACCAAAGTCATGGTTAGTGAGTATTTTGTATGTGTGATACTGTGTCTGAAGAAGGGGTCGCAGTGGGGAAATGTCTTCTGCAACCACAAGGTTATGTAACCACAACTACGTATATGATAAGGGTTTATATAACTCCTCACACCATGCTGAAAAAAACATAACACCACTACTATGAAACAGCAGGCATTAGGGGGCATTAGTGTCAGTGTCATAAAGAGAGAAAGTAAAAGAAAAAGCTAAACATTTACCCTTATTTGTAAATGTCAGTCTTCTATAGTCACCCTTTGGTTTGAAAGCTATTTAAATTCTCAATGGCCACATGCAACTGGCTTGTTTTCTTGGCTTTAAAATAAACCACTATTTGGTGATATGACAGTGATGAAAACAGCTTCAGACTGCACAGAATATGGTTTGTTCACAGAAGAAAACCACAACTGGGCAAATGCCTGCCCTTAGACTCTAAACACAAGTAAAGACTTATGTGTAACATTTTTCTGAGCTGCTCCATTAATAATTAAAATAACCTGCGACAGAACTAATGATGGTCCGGTCCATAGTTTAGGGAATGATGTGTGACGGATGGTACAGTGACCATCACCTTTAAAACAAACAGCGATTTCCAGTCTATGGCAGGTGGATAAGTCACAACACAAAACATTACAAAATCACATTAGTATCAAACAAAAACAAGAACAGTATTGAGGTGATATTTAAAAGAAACAAAATTCAAGAGGTAGAAAGTGGCAGCACAACATGGCTGCCTCCTTGAAAGGAGACCCGCTCCCTATGTAGAATAAAAAGGCTCATTCTAAGATTGAGAAAATGCAACAATTGGTATTTTTGGGTGATTGCACCCTAATGACAACATATTTACTAATACTGTACTCTATTTCTGCTAATACAGCACTCTAAAAATGACACAGTGAAACTTTGTTGTTTTGCTCTAAAGACAAACTTAAACGGACTGAGTGGATCCCAAAATGCAAAATCTAACACATGGAACAAAATGACAGAAACCTGTTTTTGGGCCACGACCAGCATGAAATGAATTTGCATCCATAAATCATGAATTCAGAAAACTGAGGCCAAGCTGACACACACACACACACACACACACACAGGAAATATGAGTTCCTCAGTGCTTGACCTACATACCAGGCTCTGTTTTGTCACTTAGCCACACTGACACACACACACACACACACACACAACTAAACTAAGAAGCCACTGTTTTCAGGGTAGTGCATTTACTTTCCTGCCTGGCTTCCTTCACAAACAAATCCATCTCTAAATCTCTAAACTTTTCTTCTTATCACACACACACTGGAAATAAATTAATTAAATGACATAAGTTTGTCTAAGTCACATGCACTCCCGTCCTCTGCCTGCTGTCTATGTAAGTATATTACATATGACGTAGATATTTGCTACAGTGTGGAGAGAGAGAGAGAGACACACACACACACACACACACGCACACACACGCACGCACACACAGATTACAGGAAGTGGAGAGAAAACAGAGGGACACAGAATTTACTGTAATTGAACATCAAAGTGAATCATTAATTTAATTCAAAACTTTCCTGAAAATCTCAGAGGAGAAAATTGATTTTGTGCCATTTCTACTAGGAATCAAACGCTTTTATATTCTCTCATAGTTATTCAACATCTTTCGGAAAATTTTGTAACATCTGACTTCTGAAATGTCAGCGAGAGGGCAGATTGTGTTGCAAAAAACAAGTCTGATGCAGAAAGTAAGGTTACTTCTTACTCAATTACTCCATTACTTCCTGTTATGTATTTACCACACACATATGTGTATTTTAAAAAGAGAGATTTGCTATCAATTGATATATCGACATAAAAAACAAATTTTAATTTCAGTTGAGTATCACTATGGGCATGGTTTCAGGTTTTTCCATGTGGATTTATTGGGGTTTATTTTTTAAAAGAAAATAACACACGGCCACTTCTTAAAGCTTTTTTTCTACAGAAAATGTCAAAGTATATAAATATTCCACTTCAAAGTCCTTGTTTGTTTTACCGGTTCATGGTCTCCACCATACGAGTCTATGTAGAAACACATCTGTCAGTCCAAATGTTGTGGAGAGTTTTTGATGCACCTATCTGGCCAAGTCCATTTTCACACCTGTCCTTTCCTGTTTCTTATTTTCTGACCTTTTAATCTCATCCTTCTTCTCTCTCATGTCATTCACCTCTCACTTGTTCTCTTTCCTCCTCTACTTTATTTCTTTCCTCACCTGTCTCCAGCTCTACCTGCCAACACCTTCAACCATCTCCTGCCCAATTACCTGGCTGTACTTTTCTGAATTTGAACTCCCTCCTCTAATTTTCTTCTTCGCACCTCTCCTCTCTGTTCGTGTGCCATTTTCCTCTCCTTTCCTCTGCCTTCTCACTCCTCACCTCTTGCCAAGGTATGTGTTATTCTGACTCAACGTTCTTCTTGTCTCATCTCATATGTTAACGACCATTTCCCCTCCCCTCCTGCTCGATGTATCTGTTCGATCACTCTCACTGGGCCAACCTGCCCTCCCTGTTACATAATCACCTCTTGTTGATGTGTGGTTATAAAACACTGGGCAGGGAGATGAGTGAGATGTGGTTGTCCGTTGCCAACGCAAAGTGTAATTGTGTCTGTCTTGCGAAATGATCACATCAAACTGTCATTACAACATGTCATTCACTGACAACTGTTGATTAGGCTTTGAAGGCTAATTGACTAAAACAATATGAATAATGTAGTGGGATATTCTGTATATTGTGTCTGCATTTTACATACAATGTTTAGAAATCCATCTATAGATAGAGGTGCGTCATACAGATAAAGTGTATAAGAAGTATTTAATCACCTCATTGATTCACTTGATTACTTGGAAATCTATTCTTAAGCTCTTACATGAACACACCTTTTGTGGAGCTTTAATAGCTGAAATTCAACAACACAAAACACAGACACCAGAAAACGTGAAATCTGATTTTATCTGACACTAAACAGCAGTTCCTGATTTAATTAGGTGTTTAAAATGTGAGAAGGGGGGGTCAAAATGTCAACCTTATGGAAGTGGAGACGAGCCAGAGATAAATGAGGTCAGTAGGTTGCGTGTAGAGTGTAGGTCATCGGGCAAAAACGGGCAAAAACTTACTCTCACAATGTTTTTCCACTTTGAGGTACTTCAGTTAGGCTGCTCCACATTGTAAGCCAACTTGCTTTTAATAAGAGTCCAGTCAGCTTCTCCACACACGCACACACACACGCACACAGTCTCAGTCTCACTCAGACAGAAAGTTGTTCTCTAACAGACAGACAGGCCACCGACGCTGAGGCTGGTCGGACGAGAGGGGACGCTTATGTAACCGCTGCCTCTGGCTGTTATACAACCAGTATGTTCACAAGAACCTCACGTCCTGTACGCACACACACACACACACACACACACGCACACAAGGATGTACTGCATCAAGAGACACACAGAACACAACACACGCAAGCAGAACCAGACAAATAGTGACATTTAAAGAACATCCAGACTTTGAGACTAAGTCAAACGTACTGTTGTGTTGCACAAACACAATGCCATTATGTCTGCCTTGTGTGTGTGTGTGTGTGTGTGTCTGTCGTCAGCTTTGGGATTTTCCACCTCACTCCTGCTGTTTAGCACTTTCCTCTTATTTTTACAAGTGTTTTCAAATTGCAGCCAGCAGCAAGAAAGATGGCGGGAATGAGTCCGGGTGGACAGACCAGAAGGACAGAAAGAAAAAAAAAAGCCAAAAACAACAAATAAGAAGATCAACACATCAATAAGCTGGACTGAAAACAAGACAGACTAAGGGAGTGTCCTCTGCCACATACTGTAAGTTAACTGTGCATTTAACATGTCAGGTCTTCATTGATTGTTGACTGATAACACACTATGATTCTTTGACTTCCTGGATGTTTGACATTTTAAACCCTGTTCGTCTTCCACTAAAAAAAAAACAAAAAAAAACTGTTGTACATATTGTGTTTCTGAGTTCCAGAAAACCTGGAATCAATATTAATAACTGATCAGTGATTTTTCTGGTTAATGTATTATCTGTAAATAGCGACAATACACATCAAGCTTTTCCACAACTCAGTTTGAGATCTTGAAAGGAGCTTCTTTGTCTGACAACTCTTTAAAAGCCTGAATATACTGAATTTACAACAGCATCACCTGCTCTCAAATCAGCCAACGTTTAGTATTTTCCTTGAGAAACCATCAGTCACAGCTGTCCATCAACATAGCAACTGTTCCGGTACACCTGGGAATCCTTTGCATCATCAATAACCAACCAACCAAGTACACTAGTTCATGAGATAATGGTAAAAAGATGTTCAAAAATTATTTTCCTCTTTCTTCTTCTTCCTCTTAGGATGTCCTTTTTATTTATTTACACCTAAAAGTAACAAGGGGCAGTCAAACCTGACTGAAGCAAATATCTGACAAAATTCATTAAAATGTGTTACCTTTCCCACCAACACACAGATAAATAACACCTTCTTTCTCCTTCTGTAGGTGAGAAGCAGGTGGGCCAACTTTCTTACTGTATGATATAATAATATAATTATTATTTTGGAAACTTTACATTGACTGTTTTTATTATTATTATTTGTTATAAATCAACTACAACTGAAAATATATAACGTGTAAAAATTGGCTTCTCTGTGTTAAAGTCATATGAATAACTTCTGGTTTACCACTTTCAGACAGATTGGTACAAACTACAGACTGCTGATCAGAGATTCTGCACCTTTTTGTTTTATCTACATTTCTCAGTCAGCTGTTCACAGTGTCTGCAGGGATGAACTTGAGAAAAACATATCACAACGAGCAGAGGGAGAGGGAGAGAGAGGGAGAGAGAGGGAGAGAGCCAAAATCAAATTTTGAAAAATATTTGTGGAAAAGCAGAAAAGCAGTCATGGTTTCCTTCCAAAGATTGCCCAAGATTAAACTGAGTTATGTAACTTCTGAAAGACAAGAAATAATTTGAGAGAGAGAGAGAGAGAGAGAGAGAGAGAGAGAGAGAGAGAGAGAGAGAGAGAGACAGAGAGAGTGTCATGTCTCACTATAGTTGTGAGACCTATCTTACATAACACACTGCCCTGAATGAGTTATTAAGGCTGCTTTATTCAGGTGAGTTATGAAACTCCCCTGCTGATTGTGTGTGTGTGTGTGTGTGTGTGTGTTTATCAGAGAAATGATGAAATTGTGAGAGGCAAACACAACACACACAGAAAAGAGAAACAAGGTAGAGAGATAATGCCTGCATGCTGGAGAGATAGCAGCAGAAGGGTGAGGTGAGGTAGAACAGGCTGTTTGTAGGCCAGTGTGTCACTGCTGCTGAAGAGGAGGAAGAGGAGGAACGAGAGAGGAGGCGAGGACACACGCAAGTACGTCTGGACGCTGCCAACCATTATCACTATGCCGGTCACACTATAGCCTGTTACATAAACGCTGGATAGCAGCACTCAGGACGCTGTGTACTTTCTGCCTTTAAACAACCACAGAGAAATCTCACCTACACAAAACCAAACCACCAAAACATTTGTAATGTGACTGCCCTGCAATAAATCCTCCCTTCATGTAGGTGATAATGTTTTCGGTGAAACTTTGGAGACTGAATTTTGTATTGCTGTAAACTGTCCTGCAATAAACAGCTCCTCAGCCTAGCCTCCCCGGTGTAAATGGAGTGCACAGAACGACTTTGCTGTTTCTTATACATGTGTAAAGGTTTTTCTGTAGCACTCGGGTTTAGAATTGAGAGGCATACAACCTGTGATTACCCATAACACCCTTCTCTGGGTCAACTCATAAGTAGGGGTTGACTTAGGCCATTGTTATTCAGCAGTTGCTGCTGGAAAAGACAAAATAATCAACATAATTTAGTAACTTCTTGCTGATAGTTACATATTAAGGCTTTAATTTCATTGAAAAGACCACTTAGGTGTTTACAGGATCACTAAATGAATTATTTTCCAGCTTTTACAGCAGAAATAGCTCTTTAAAAAGAGAAAGTTATGATGCAAGTGTCTGTGATATTGTAAAATATTGTGCAGTAAAGGAGGATATTTACATTGACAGAGAAAATTGAAAGTGGGTATATGATCATTCAGGAGGAAGCGGAGAGTTGGAAAAACCCTAAGACAATAGGTGTAAATGACAGCCTGGTGAAGCCTACATCCTCTGTGTTGTGGCATTCCAAAGAACTGCACATGCTCCGGGCATTTGGCCCACACTCCAGCTCTGGTCTGAACAGGGCAGACTGTTCCTGCCCGACATGCCGAGGCCAATTACAACCAAACAGAGCGTACAGTACAGCTCAGACAAAAACAATCAGCGAAGCAAACTCCTTCCTCTTGTATTTTCACAGGACTGTTCCATCACTGATGCACAGACTGTACTCACGGGAAGACGTGCAAAGACGCAAACGCACACACCCATACACAACCTTCACAATGGACTGGATGGAGAACAGTGTGTTCTTTCAGCCTTTATCACTCTTCAACATGCTGTGAGCGATGACACCGCAGCAATGACAAGGCATCTAGTGTCTCTTTTCACACCCAGAGCAGTCCCAAGAATTACGAGCACATAGACATTAATTATTTCTCCATGAAGGTTTCCTGTTATGCCTTTCTAAATAAATGTCCATACAATGAGGGGCAGAGGAACATGGTGTGACTTTTGAACGGATCAGTCAAGACTTCTGATCCCACAGAAGTCTTGACTGATCCGTTCAGAATCTTGATGACCTTTACAGACACATTTCTGAACAGCTTTTAGAAACATTTATACTTAAATAGATTCTTTTTCCAGTGCCACAGACACAAGAAGATATAGACGGTTTTGTCTCTGTACTCAACACATTGGATTTAAACTCAGCAATGATAGTGAGGTTAAAGTGACTTTAATTTGAAAACAATATTGTTTGTATGGTGTCGGACATTTAGGAAAATGGAAGAGGACAAACCTAAACACACCGCAAAGACAACAGAGGAGTCAGATGGCAAAGTCCGTAACCTGACCGCGGTCGATCTGATCATGTGTCTGTGGGACGGAGACTTCTCAGCTGACTAAGGTCATATTAACCTGTTCATTTTCTCTAGTGTCCCTAGTACATATACATATACATATATATATCTCTATGTACTGCTCCTACAGGAGACAAAACCTGCAGTCAAACAAAAAGATGCACAAAATAGTTTCTCGTACCATCTAAAAATAAATATCAGCTAATTGTTGAGGAATCCTGTGTATTATCTGTCCTGTAATGTGTTTTCATATATGCCTGTTAATCAGGTGATGAAGTAGCAACACAATTACCCAGAAAACACAGGATTAACTTTATTAAAATTAGGTTACATGAACCTCTAAGCTGCCTATGTTAAAAGACAGCTCTTAAGTCTGGAAAAGAATAAATACTTATTACAGTCTTGTTAGTGGGAGGAATTTGAAACCTTTCCCTAAGGTTTTACCGACAGTATGTCGGCAGAGCAACAGATTTATGCCTCAGTTCCTCAACCCAGAAAGAAATGATGTGCTATGTAAGACCTGAAATCAACTCTTGCTCGCTTTCACTTCATCCAAAGTAGAGACTGTGTCAGCACTCAGCCCCCGCCTGCTGCCTCACACGTTTACCCCCCTAACCCACTGGTCTGATGAACCATATGTTTTCCTGCCTCCACATGCTCACACTTCCAGCATGGTTCAATCCTACCCAGAGCCACCAATCACACAATGGCATCGGTTTAGGTAACCGTAGAAACAGCCAATGAGAGGGCTGGCAAGAGATGACAACACGAGAGCGAGGCAGCCATGCACGCGTGGGAGAGACTGGCCGAGGGATGAAGGGAGGACAGAGAGAGAGAGGGAGAAAATAGGACAAACTGAACAGAGGGAGCAGGAATGAAGAGACTGAGTGAGCAGAGAGGAAACTACTAAGACATAAAACTGCAGAGAGAGAACAGAGGCAAGAGAAGAGAGATAGCCTGTGCATGTTTAAGTAGGTGTAGATCCAGTGTTACACAACGACGTTAAGTAACTTAACAGGCATCAGTCAAATATCGCTGCCGTTTCTTCTGTGATGGTTGCAAAGATCTAAGTACTTGTTTTGTGCTCATGGTGTGTTCAGGTCCTCTTTCCCTCTACCTACCTCTTCCTACTTCTTTCCCTCAGCAACATGCAGCCAAGGAGCAGTGCTCACGGTCACCATTCAAACCACTCAGCATCTGTGCAACCTTTCTCCTCAAGGCATCTTCAGTGCCAGTGCAAGCCGATTTTCTTTCCTCTTTTTCCCTCTCACTTCCAAAATTTCCTCCATCTCTTTTTCTCACAGCCTTTCGAGGAGGTCAGAGATTCAACCATTCGCACACCTCGCCTCAAGGGTCAGGGTGATGATGTCACCTACCTGCGAATGACTCCGATTCGTCCAGGAGCAGCATGGTTATTGAGTTAAGACAAGAGCTAGTCTCCCCCGCTTTCCTTCTTCCTCTCGTCTAACTCCCTGACAAACTCTAAACTGCCTCCTCCTTCAGGGGAAAAAACACTTTCAAATATGTAAACAGGAGGTGTAGTTCGCTTCCTCGCAGCCCTGTTTTCACTCAGCTGATCTTCAATCCACTGCCTCAGTGACTGACTGACTCACTGACTACTGGCTGTGTGCGCTCCTCTCCAGTCAAAAACAATGTGAATGCGAGGCAGAGGCAGGCAAGAGGGCTGGCAGCTGAAAAACTTACATAACCCCTCATGCTGGAGCCGGGGCCCCACTCAGGGAGGACTTGTACAGCGGCTCATCCCTCAGTCCCCACCCACCCTACCATCTAGAAAAACACTCCTCCATAACACAGAGCATGTACGGAAGCAGCCGCCCACACATTCATGCTTTCTGCCTGCTCTATATGATTGTTAGTTTAAAAAAGCAAGTTTAGAAAGATTTTCTGCCTGAAATGCCTCGATAATGTTTGTCATCTGCTGCTCTAAAAAGCTGAAAACACAAGAAATATGTACTATGAAATATGTACTTTGAATGCATTAATATGTGACTAATCCTCAGCAAAACCAGGATGAATTTCACATAGTCACACCGTCTGTAAACGCTGGAAAAGCCTGCCCCTTATACGCGTTTTCTAAAGAAATAGGACTTCACTCACACATACAGGGTGAAACGTACATTTAAAGGTAAGTCCTCACTTTGGAATATGGCTGCAGAAATCTGTCTCTGAAACTCAAGTCTCAAAAGTCACATGATCCATGATCCACACAGAATTAAAAGTAAAGTCAATGCTGACCTATGAACATAATCATGTTTTTTTAAGCGAAAGCTTTATTTTATAAGGTCATTTAGACTAAACTTTGAACCTCTGCCTGAGGATAAAGCCTCTAAATAAATAAATCTATAATATCAACACTCCAAAAACAAATCTGATCGTACAGTTTTTTTTAAATTCAAGGGGTTAAGGGAGTTAACACAAGACTGCATCTGTCAAGATACTCTGGCGTTATGTTTTATGTGCAGCTGTTAACTTAAATGCTGTACCAGAGGTAGACCACACTGTCAAGTAGCAGCTATACATCCATTACTGTTTATAGGACAATATTTATCTACTTTCTAAAGGGAAAGATGTCAGTTCCTCACAGATTTAATCAGACTCAAGGAAACTGTTATAAAAACTTAAAAGAAAGTCTTTTCCCTGAATTAAATTGGTAATTACACTGTGACTGAAACATACTATCACTTGACTTTGAGGAGAAGGAAAGACACAGACCTAAACTGAAGCCTCTTCTCCAAACTTCAATTCCAGTTTCTGCTTGAAAATGGGACAATTTATCTCAAAAAGTGTTTCAACTGAATTATCAACATCAGAGCATGTGTGAATACCTTTTTCGGAAACAAGAACCACTCCTGCATCTATTTCATAACATGCCTTATGAAACCTCTGAGCACTGATCTGCCTGAGAGGGCTGGACAAAGATTTGGGACGGCACCACATTTAGGTCAGTTTGGTAGAACCTCCCCATACATACATACAGTGACAGCACAGAGCAGAAGAGATATCTCAACTACCAGAAAGACTATAAGAAACAGCCAGATAGATTTGTTGGGAAAAAAAAAAAAAAAAACACTGTGAAACAGCCAGAAAAGCAGCCACTGAGATATTCAGTCAAAAGAAATTTCAACTACTCACCCATGTCATGTGGCTGAAAGTTTTTTGTCTCCTACTCTGATGAGCGGTCCATGCTTCCTTCATACACTTTCACTGTCAGAAACTTCCTTCAGCTGGTGTGTGTACCTCCTCCATGCTGCTAATACACTTCCTTATTGTCCTGTCTGAACAGAGCGTGTCAAAGTGTGTGTGTGAGGCTCTTAACACCCAGCCCTACTAGCCTCATCTCACAGCTTTGCCGGCGCACTAGTAAGGACAGAAGGCCATTGGGACAATTACAAAACAATGAGTCATTGAAAGCTGCATCGGCCCGCCGTGTGTGGGAACCCCCCCAGGCCAAGCTGTGCCGCTTTTCCTGTCCTCCTCCTCGTCCCTCTCCGTCTCCCCTCCCCCAGCCAACTGACACAGGAGCGAGTGCGACAGCAGCACGCCACGCCCACTACAGTGAGCCTGCTTTAGGCAACTGGGGCGATGGGACTCAAGAAGGAAAAGCTGGACACGATGAAGAGACAGAAACTATCAGTGATGAAGAGTTCAAAGACATGCAGCGACGCACAGTGATCGGCCAGATGTTCCTTGCAGCTATAATCACAATGATTTATGGCCTTTTAAAAGGAAATTCTAAACCGTAACTTAAACTCAGCTATGACATCTCTGAAATATGATTAACTTAAAAAGCCCTCAGGGTTTTCTCATATTAAGTTCTACAGTAAAAATACTTCTACCTTTGGTTCTTCCCTTCAACTCAGACACATATTTAAGTTTCAGTCATGGGACAGAGTTGAAATGCCTTACATACTTGAGAAATTGCTGTTTAGCTCACACCTTTTATGTTTTGCAAAAAAAAAACAAACCAAAAATTTCAATAAATTAAGTTTTGCAGCTTCCTGTGTATGGTGAATATAAATTCTCACAAAAATCAAATGTAATTTGTCACATTTCGGGGGTTCTCCAGTTTATAAAAAGACAGACATGAAAACTGCCGTATTGCTAATATTCACCAACTACTCTGGAGTCCCGATCTGCCAAACTAAAACGGCAAAATTAAAAACCACGCAATAACTGTGTCTAGGGGAATGAGGAAAAATGGAGAAAGGAGATAAAGCTGGAGAACAGAGAAATCAAGAAAGTGAGGAAAAAGGGAAGAGAAGATAAAAAGAGGGAGAAAGAGGGTGGAGACTAATAAAATCATGTTCTACCTCTTTCAGCACAGTGCACCACTGGAAAATTCTGCTTTGGCCTCACAGGATGGTATTGCACATCGTAAACACCAATAAACACTTCTTAAACACCACACTTTCTACAGACGGCAAATTTCAGCAACGCGTATGGATGATGGATGACAGGAGGACTTCTGGAGAATTGTGAAGTATATATGAGAAAAAAGGGAACTGGAACGAGAAGGAAAAGTAGAATATGAAGAAAATTAAAAGGTGGAGTAAAAAAAACAAGAAAATACATGAGAGAATTGGCGAAGGCAGAGGAAAAACATGACTTAAGAACATAAAAATAATAAAGGGAAGGATGAAAAATGGTTGATAAAAGGGGAAGAATGAACAATCTGAGAAGAGAAACAGATGAAGTGTAAAAAAAATCTCTTACAACAAAGGGGGAAGGGGCTGTCTCACAACAACCTAATGAACCCCAAGACCCTTTTAAACCCCCTGGTGGTCTGGGATTATCCTTCACACTTCACTTTACCCCCCGCACAAACACACACAATGCAGGGTGGAAGAGGAGAGCCCTGTTTCACATGGATACTCACACTAACCCACATAGCTACTGGTCTGGGGGAGGGGTGCCAAAGTGAGAGAAATAGGGAGATTGGGGGAGGAGAGAAGAGGAGGCGGTGACAGCATCGATGCGAAGCAGACGACTGCCTGGCAACACATGAACACTTTCGCTCACACACGCTTTCACCTTTGCCACACTACCACAGATCTGATATCCAGCCACGCCTCCTGTGAGGAAGGGAAGCTCATATTTTACTGTTTACATAACCTACTTTGACCAATGGGAGGGAGGAAGGAGGAGGAGAGAGAGAAAATGGCATTTTGAGCCACAGTATTTTTAGTTTACTGCCCTGTTTGGTAAAAAAAAAAAAAAAAAAAAAAAAGTAAGAATTCATTACTTTTAACTTAAAGGGTCAAAGGTAAAAGTCCTATACTGCAACCTTTTGTCAGGTAAAAGGAAACTTACTGGAAGAAGTTAAAGTTACTCAGTGTGCAAAACCTTAGAGTGGTAAATGTTGGATTCTCATTACTGATGCATTGTTGAAAAGCAGCATTTTAATGACAGCACTTTTTAATACCCTGTTGAACAGTTTAACTCTCGACTTTTACAGTTCACTGTGACAAGAACGCTACATTAAGTCGTTCCTGCCCAACTGCTATGTCTCTACAATAATTGACGTCTGTGTCACAGTGAAGACCTGAGCTCAGACTGTTTATTTATAAATTATATTTCAGCCCTTAAGAAACTTAGCTGAGGTTTTTTAACACTGCACTTTACATTTAGGATTAATAAGTACACTCTATTAGTCTGTGTGTATTTCTATCTATCTCACTACCATGACTGCCTGAAAGTGTGCGCTGTTACCCCTATTTATACAACCATGTGTTGAGACTACAAGCAAATTTAAAGTTACATAGATCTAGAAGAGCAATCAGAGAGACAGTGTTCTCCCTTTGATCGTGGCCTTTTACAGCTTTTCCTTTGGATGTGCTGCTAGTTTGTTTTCAGTAGACTGAATCTTTAACCGTTGAACAAGAGGATGTATAGCTGCAGGGATAGCCCTCCATTATTAGCACCTCTGAGGGGCCCTTGAGCAAAACTCTAAACCCCTTGTTCACACTCAAAGGTTGGAAAAGCAGAAAGCATGCCAGTCACTGTGAACCGAAGCTTTATACAAATTGAAGTATGTGTCACCAGGACTCAAAAGGCTAAAGCAAAAATATTTGATTCAACTGTGGTTGTATTAAGCTGCATTGTCACTCTGCATGAAACACTACAGCCCTTCTCTCCAAAGATTTAAAATGTACTTCCTGAATATTGGACCTGTGCTGTGTCTGTTGGTGTCTAATAAGGTGCAAACACATTCCTCTGATTGGACTTTCTGGAAGGTATTTCTCACCAAGGAGATAACGCATAATGCATAAAACAACACACCCACCACCACAGCCACTTGCATTCTTTTAACAAAGAGCAAATGTGGGAATCCAGCCTCGGGCAGCTGGCAGGTATGAATACTGGTTTCTACAGGGTGTTCCTGAAAACAAAAACTAAAAAAAACTGTATCTACGCTGAACACTTGACATTACCTGCCACTACCCTTTCTTCTTAAAGTCATTAAGCAGAAAGTGTTAAAGTCTTAAAGTTTAAGTTGTGATTCTGCAAATTTGATTCACTAAAGATACAAATCAAATTTATGTTCACAGGTATAAAAAGTATTAAAAGCTTTGTGTGTATTTTTAACAGCAGGCAGAGCTCGCATGGTTGAGGTAGAGAGTAAATAGAAGAAATAATGTGAAGGAAACTCAAATCTTAGAATATCTAAGTTCTTATATTTAGCTTCAAGTTGTTTAACCAGTTTACTAGTGAAATTCCCTGACCTCAGGTTGTTAGTCACAGCTGTCTAGAGGACACACAGGAGCTCTGGTTCACATTTATCAGCAACATCCTCGTAACCAAGATAAGAGAAATACTAGAAGCTTAATTAATGAAGAGGCATCGAGTTGAGAAAAGAAATATTCCATCTAGACTTGTGTTAAAACTTTTCATCCAGGTTGGCCTAAACAATTAGAGAACCAAAGTTCATCTGGTGATAAAAACCATGTGATATGATCAAAAGCACCTACTACATTGTGCTGAGATTGTTTCCTCAGCTGCTGTTTCCAAGGTCAAGAATGAACCTTGAATCTTGGCAAAAGTTAAACAGATAAGATAAAGAATATCTAGACCATGTGGAGCCGTCACAACCTCGACTCTAGAAATCCTGTGGTGTCAATAAAAACACATTTACAACATGAAAATTTATTGACATTTGTCTATCGACTATTTACAAAGAAACATTTTAAGCTCAAATCTCAATCCTACCACTGAGATATTAACTCTTGTGGGTCTCAAACTGCTACAGGCTTTGACTGAACCTTCTGCACAGCAGGATTATTCAACCAGCATGACTTTTCCCATCAGCTAGATACAGTTACAGGGCTGGAAACCTCCTACAGACATCCAGACTGTAAATATTCAGGCTAACAACAACACGTTATTGATTTATTCTGTTCTTTTTTTTAAACAAATTTCTTAAAGTAGTTCTTTAAACCTTTCTAGAAATTCTGACTATGTGATTGTTAAATTTAAAATGGCAGCTTAAAAAGTTTGTACCCTGAATAACAAAAACTGGTGATGGAAATTAGTGTTGAAGTAGCTGCATATAAAAAAAAGTTATAAATTAAAAAGTTAAACATGATCTTGACCACACATTATGAAAAATGTTCACAATTTCACAAAACAAGAATTTATATGTCCCTGAAAGACTTTAGGTTTGCTGAGTCTCTACTGGGAACCAAAGGTAAACTCTGGTTACTGCTGATCTCTCTTTGATCAAAGCTGTTCAACAGAAAAATGATGAGTGTTTGATATAATTTGATAGGTCTGTGGGGTTCTTCAAGAATTCTCCACTCTGGTGCTAAAAAAGGGCCGATATAAATAAGCCTGCGTCAGTGAAATCAGTACGACTTGAGAGCAGTGAAAGCAATAAAACGGAAAAATGATGAGTTCAGATTTTAACAGTCTTTACACGGATTCACAACGAAGATGGCGGGTGGGTTTTCTGGGGAATAACATTGAGCCAAAGCATTACCTGATCTGAAATCTGCTCACACACGAAACCACACACAAAACCTCACACACACCGTGGGCTCTGGCAGTCCTGTGCATCAGTATGTGGACCAGCTGGTGTTACTGTATCACCCTCCTACACTTCACTCTGTGCAGCCCTTACTCAGGTCTCTCTCTCTCTCACACACACACACACACACACACACAGACACACACACACACACACACACAAATGTTTGTACCATCTTTGTGAGGACACTTATTGATATAATGCATCCCCTAGCCCTTCACCTTAACCATCACAACTCAATGTCTAACACCAACCGTTACTATTGAGATGGAGTACTGAACAGGCCTACTGGCAACAGGCCCAGGTTACCAATGAGTCAGGAGGCCTCTAGATGGTGGAGGGCCTGTTAACCTTTCTGTTGGTGAGTCAAACAAATTTCCACAAAATCACAGCAAAGAGCCACAAACTGAGGTAAAAACAGAAAAACATCAGCAGAAATCCTCAAAATGACCAAATGAAACGCAAAACAAGTAAGAAGTGCAGGGGAGTTTGGGGCTTTTCACATGTCTGTGCCCCGGTGGCCCAGTGGCTCCTAATCCATCCATGACCCATACTCTTAACTCTAAAACCCAGTCTTAACCTCAAAGAGCCTTTGAAGGACTGTCAGGACGAAGACCGTCCGAAGTGCCCCCAAAGATCAAGAAATGTATTTTGACCGTTGTTGTGTCATGTGACTAAACCTATTAAGACAAAGAGTACATTCTGTATTCACGCAACTCGCACTTCTGTTTTTGTGTCTAACATCTGGCTCTTTAGTTGCTAAATGCTCCCCAAGTAGCTTTGTCTGGCTGCTGTTTGGTGCTGAACACTGGGTTTATCTGAGGTTGTTTCCCTTAAACACCTGCTGCAGGAAACAGCGTTGATGAAGACACTGTGGAGAGCTGTTATCCTTGAATAACAAAACATTATGTACTGAGAAGCTCATGATGTTCTTAAGCCGTTTCCTCTTTGCTACGTTTGTTCATTGCAAGTGAAGATTATAACATTAATCACCATTTTCAAAGTAACGGTGATTGTAAGTACCAGTCATATTTTGATCAAAGTTGACAAGGTGATGCATCATGTTGCCGATTATACGCCAGGTTTCTGTAACAATCGTGGGAGGAAACATGTTTGCTTGTTTTTCCTTCTGAGTGTACACTGCTTACCCACGCCTACACACTGGCAGGGGAGCAACAGGCTAATTAACAGACTATTACTCTCCTGCTCTCTGAAGTCAGTATGTGTGCGTGTGTGTTATGAAAGATGTGACTAAACCTCATGACGGCATCATCTGAGCTGTAGAGGGCCAATAACATGTGGCACACACTCCTCAATCTGTTCACACACAGATTCACACACACCCACTCATGCACTATAAACCTTCAGGTGCACAATAAGTAGCTGGGAGCACAAACCTGACCCAGAACCAGCATCCCCACAGCGCTGTATTGCTGAAGAGGATGATTTTATTTTAGGAGACTGCTCCCATCTTCCCCAGTCCATTTCTCAATGTCACTTTTTGACAAATGGCTTGGCTTCTTCTCTGCGCGCACACACGCACACGCACACACACACACACACACACACACACACACACGCACGCACGCACACACACACACACACACACACACACACACACACACACACACACACGCACACACACACACACACACACTTTTTTCTAGCAAAAGTGTGATTGCGTGTTCTCTGTATTTTTCTGGGTCTGCTTGTGTTTTCTGTAATTAGCAACACAAAGATCAATGGCACTTGGACCCCTACTGTTTTTGATCAGGATCAGTATTGTTATTATTATCATTACGGTTCTAAGGACCAACAATAGGAACCCTATTGCTTTTGGTGACTCACTTATTTCATACTGACAAAATCCACCTCAGCCTTGTTATTGAAACCTCTTCTGACTGACTTCCTGAGGGCATTAGAGAAAGGTTGGACAAGCCTGCCCCAGGAGGGCCACTGCCCTGCATGTTTTCCAACTCTCCCTGCTCTACCTGGATCAGGTGTGTCCTAATAAGTGGAAGATACCATCTCAGATGAGGTTGAAGTGGGGGAAGATAAAGTGAATTAGTATCTTCCAGCCTGTGATTGACTGAACACCCTTGACCAAGCTAGTTGGAAAACATCCAGGACAGTGGCTGTCAAGGAGCAGCGCTGCCCACCGCTGCACTGGAGTACAAAGACGTATCAGAGGGGCTGCTGTAAATGTTTAATGAGGAGTGAGGTTATTTTTTATTTCTGTTGTTTTATTTTTGGAGGGATGAAAAGTTCTACAGCATAGCACAGGTGAAAAGTTTTTAATACAGCACACAATGTTGAAATGTGATGATGAGTGGTTGACTCCCATCATAATATTACTATATCAACTGAATCACAAACACGAGAAGCCTCATTCAGAAGCCTCAGTTGAATGTAGGTCATGCTTTTGTGCCACAACAGTGTGCTTGACACTGGGTCTGTGCTTCAAGGCAAGGTGTAGCACTCTGCAGCACACTGTGTTCACTCAAAAGCACAACCGGCAATCACGGCAAGTGACGATAACAAGCTTATGCGGTCATTGATGAGGTCTTTAAATGGCACTCAACAGGCACAGACAATACCAAACAGGATGCAGGGTAAGAAAAACCAGGACACCATGACCAGATTGCACCAGGTTGCTTGGATCCCAATAACACTTACTAGCAAGAATAGTTTTTCATTGTTATTATCACTATTATACTTTTCTAAAATATCTGTCCTTATTTTAGACAGAGTGCACATGCCTTTTTAGTGAATATGAATATGTTGCAGAATTATTCATCAATACAATAGAAAACAGTAGTATGATCTATATTTCTAGATACTTTAAATATTACCTGTTATATATTATCTGTTCAGAATGCATTGTAAAGTGCTTGGTGCATGGGAGGCAGGAGGGCAGATTATTATTTTTTTTAATGTAATAATTTAATTTAAAAACTATTATTTTTAAAATGTAGTATAGTAGATTTGGTGGACAAAACCCAGGGAAATATTTAATTATAAATATAAAAACCCTAAAGTGAAATTGCTAAAGGCTGGCTACCTTTATTTCTGCTGTCTCAAAATATAGTATATATGTGACTGAGAATATAGGCTGAGGTATAGAGGTAAGACATCTGTCCATTTGTTGGTTTCTCCCTGTGTCGTCTGCTTCTCTTTCAGGTTTATTGTGGAAAAGTGCATCTTAAATTGACCTTGAGCGTGAACAGAATCTGAAGGAACTAAAAAAAAAAGGGGATGATCAACTTTTTAGGAGTTAGTTAAAAACAGATTTATCAAAGTACCTTAAAGGAAAGAATTAGTAAAGAAGACTGATGTAAGTAAGGCCATAAAAATAACATATAAAGAGTTTTGAAATGCTAAAAATGCAGGGAGAGAAAGAATAAAGTGAATAACAGGATGAGAAGAACAAATAGTCGACAACAAACAGAGGATAAAGAGAAATAAAAAGGGGGACATCAGACTGGGAGGAGGACTGTCACATGCTGAGGGGGGCAGCATCCTGGTGGCGGTTGTTATGACAACCATGGGACAGACGCAGGAGACCGTGGGGGGTGCTGATGTCACGAGCAAAACAGACTTGCAAAGTGAAGATGACGAGCAGGAAAATAATCAACTACGGTGAATATTAAATGTTTCGGTCACAGGTAGAAATATAATTTCCAAGCAAAAGGGAAGGGTGTAAAGAATTTTGTTGATGATTTGTCAGTGTTGCGCTGAAAGTTTAAAATTTGGCTGCCAAACATGAACTTTACAGATCTCAGATGTTGGACTTGAACATACCAAATAGGGAGAAATTTCAGAGCAGTGCTGAAATAGATTTTCTAGTGTCAAAGCTGTTCATTTGTTTTCTCTCACCATCACCTCACAGCCCCAAACAAACCTCAGGTGTCTGCCACCTCTAGAGTTTACAGGCCCTTAACCACTTGCCCATAGAAAGACATGTACACACATGTACTGTGAACAAACAGAACCGCACAGATACCGTTACAGCATCGGACAAAGTATTGCTTGTTTATTAAGGACAACATGTACAGTGTATTTGCACAGCAGAGGACACAGAAAGCAAGACTGCACTCTGTGGACGCGTGTGCTAAGAGTTCTTCACAAGTTCATTGGTCTCTGCTGCTGAGGTCCAGACATAACAAGCAATCTGTCAGATGAAAGGGCTATCCAACACTGACTCGCAGTGATGAGCACACACTAAAGGATGGAAACCTAGCGGATTTTATGATTCTGGCCACCTGCCATATGTGATATCACATGAACTATGGATTTATTAAGAGCTGGAGAAACTGAGAGCTAAAACTAAAAATAACATGCAATCCAAAGAGCATTTCCCCATAGACTGCCATTAAAATATAAAAGACATCTGTAAAACTGCTGACAGATCTCAAACTGCAAACAAGATCAACCAGAGGCAATAAAACCATTCCAACATTAAGAAACATATCCAGCTTTCAAAATCATTAGTGAGTTTAAGCTTCTCTTTTGAGTGTGCTCCTAATTGCCTGAACACACGGCTTTTGACAGTGCTGCGTGGCTGAACACCACATAAGCAACTGACCACCAATTACATGTTGTCCAGGAACCGCCAGAATCTCAAGTGGTGTTCTTTGCTTTTACAGTAATAGTCCGACATACTGAGAAATATGCTTATTTGTCTCGTTCTGGAGAGTAAGATGTAAAGCTCGATACCACTCTGTCGTCCGTCTGTTGAGTATGGTGTCACAGTTTGACTTTGCCTCCTATTCATCCCTGTTTCCTTTCACTACAGTAAAGACCCAAAACAGAGGTTGCAGAGTAACTATTTCTTTGGCAAAAAAAAAAAATAAAAAATGGGTGTATGCACTTTCTGAAGCTCTGTCTGACAAAAATAAATATCATAATTTATTTTATCTATATGAATCTATACCAAAACTCAAATGTCAAAGTGACACTTTACAGGGTATGCCACAGGTTATGTGACTGTTTCTTTGCACTGAGCAGTTTCCAAGCAACAAGCAAAGACAAGAAAGTTGCTGAGCCAGGCCATGACCTTGTAAAACACTGTCATTTTTACACTTTGCACAGATTAAACTAACAACATATAATGTGTTTATTAAAGTTTTTAACGGCAGGTGCTCGTAGATTTTATAACCATTGGATAAAACCAGGAGAGCTGCAGCATGCTAAGCTAAGCTAAACAGCCAAAGTGGGACGGATCCTTTCACCTAACTCTCAGTAAGACAGGTGAATAAGTGGATGTCTCAAAGTCTTCAACCATGTCTTTAGGTTTCTGTTGGTTTAAGTGACATAATCACTGTTTTTAATAGATGCTAGTGATTATTCTGCATTGTGCTGTTTGTCAGCTTGCAGGACAGCATGCTACTGACTGAGCAGGTGTCAGGACAGTGTTTTTTTTTTATTCCAAGACCACAAGAGTCAATATGAAGTGATAAAGACAACAAATGAAAAGGCAGGGAAAAAGAAAAGGGTGTGTGTTCAGATTTTATAATGTGCTTGTATAAAATCCACCTATGGCAGAGTGACAGAGCAACATAAAATGGGACAGAGAGATCTCAACTATTTGTAACTGTACACTTGTAAGCCCTGCACCTTTTATTCACATTACGCAGACAGTGAGACAGAATGTATGTCATTTTAAGATGACAGTCATTCTATGAAGCAGAAGTACAACAAGTGAAAGTACTATTAAAGAAAAGGGAAGAAGCAGATTCAAACTACAAGGACATTTGTTATTCCCGCAGTTAAATCACTTTTACTCTGATTGGATTGATAGTTAAGAGTCTGGAGTGTTTATCCGACTGTAAATCAACTGGAAAAGTGATCCAAGAATGAGGAAAATGTTACTATTGTATGTTTAACTTGTGAAATGCAAGATGACAAGTTAATAAAGTACTTTCTAATTGCCTTTCCCCTCCTTCCTTATCTCTTGCTTTAGTTTTAATAAACTGAAAATGCTGAAAAACCGCAGGCTTCTCTCTGGCTGTAATGAGGTCAAAGTTATCCAAAGACTGACGCCATTTAAGTTATCCAACCAAAAGTTTAAATCTCACTCCTACACACAGACACAAAACACACTGCTGCAGACACATCTCCCCACACATAAACACAGGCAAGTCAGCAGCTAATAGAACTAATAGATGATTCACTGGATTATGTAAAACATACTGGCAACAGAAGAAATTTACAGTTTAGAGGAGTTTGTTTCTTGAGGGAGGACACAAGGTCGAACACTGCTGAGGAGAACCACACATCTGTCCGCACATGTGGACAGTCACAGCTTCTGGTTCAATCCAGCAAAATGATCAATCATTCTCTTGTATATTTAGATTCAGTTCTACTGTAAACTGGGGTGAATTATGATGCGGAGGCATGGTGATGGCTTAACATAAATAAAGTATGGTACCACAGTTCCAGCAGGTGGCAAAACAGAAGATAAGACAATATGCTGAGGTGTATTTCACTCTCAGCCTCACCAGTACTATGATCAGTAATGAAGAGACAGAACGCAATATGTCTCAACACATACAACACATATAAAGATGAAGAGGTTAAGATGCCGATCGGAGACTTTTTATCTCAGAAAAAAAAGAAAACCAATTGATTCAAATGTTCTGTCAAATAAACTTTATTCAGTTGTCAAAAATTTGCCAATATATTTGGAAGACCTTGAAAAGTTCAGTTTTAATATGACAATATTGCCAAACATGTAATATGCTATAGTGAGAATTGACTTTATATTAATGGTAGTAGTTCCTAGATTAATAAAATGCTAATATTCTTGAATATACCTAATAGTGTAGTGTTGTAGTGATGATGACTGGGTCAGCTGGTGACCATTTGAATGCAATTCAGATTTTATATTATGTAATTCATGTACACTGTTTTTATTTCTATGTGGTAGATTATCTGATCTGTGCGTGTTCTGCAGTACAGAATGTTTCATTTGGCTGAAATACAATTTTCCACTATTGGGGACTGTAACGTTGAACCTGGATTTAAAGTTATAACCTACATCGGTTTCATTTTGTGGCATTTTACATTTTACAACAACATGACTTCATTTATTTACTATAACTCAGTGGTCAAGAATCTGGTTCACTTGACATAGTTCTCCTGTGGCACTAGTGTCTACTCTATTTGTTAATGGTAAACATACTGGGACCAAAGTGAGATCTTACTCTACCATTATGACTCACCAGGTAGCCCCTCATCTTCATCATCTCCATAATTGTCCTCATCTTCATCACTGATATAAGAGATTACTTTCTCTCTCTCCTTCCAATTCAGCAGTTCCTCCTCTTCACACATGCTGCAGGCTGCTGCTACCTCTGCATGGTGCACACCTGAAACAAAGAGTACAGATATGAATGAATAAATGGACACATGCACAAACACACGCAATATAAATGAATTTTTGATAAGGCCCGTCTCTGTTCCTCTGCCATCTGTCTTTCTGTACACACTTTGAAGCTTTCCTCATGAGAAGAGAGACAACAGGATAAAGGGAAATCCATGAGAAGAGGGAGATAATTTGTTTTATCCTCACTACAAAGCCTTGAGTACAGCATCAAAACACACAGCACACAGCTGAATCCTGCCTTTCATGCACAAAGCAAAAATCACTGGAACTAAAAGAGACGAGATCTTGTACAATCCTTCCATTCTGTCCAGTTTCAGTGTAAATTAATGGACATGTATCAGGATGACTGCTCGCTGGTGTGGACCCCTCTCAGCAAGACTGAATGTTAGACAGAGAGAAAATATAGATGGTGACTATATGGGAGCACTTTGGCATTATAGCGTAACACACTATAATTCAAACCTTAATCTCAAAGGGAAAGAAGGGAAAGCTTTGAGGACCTCATTTCCATAAGAAATCTTATGGTGCTCAAAAACAATCGGTCTTCTGAAGACATTCCTCCTCACAAAGGTTGTGTCTGCAGATTTGGCTTCGATACAAAGATAATGCACGGCCTCAAAATTATTATCATAACAAATACATAAATACATTATAATCAATGTAATTTTAAAAAGCTTTTTAATCTTAAATTTGGATTTAATTCGATAAGGGATTATTCTGATTTGTGATCAGATGGTATCAGCTCTCAAATACAGATTTATGAGAATTGGTCCTTGTTGTTGCCTTTGTACCATCTGCAATTATATTATATAACTTCTTAACTTTACATAAGATGTCCTTCATTTGGAATTCAAATCAGTACAGGAGAATGTAACAGCATAGGAATTCCTCCTGAGCTGATGGCCAAATCCACCATGTACGGAGACACGGTAAAAGCAGACTGGACAGATTGTGGAGCTTCCCAAAATAAATAAATTTAAAAAAAGATAGTCTGGTTAATTTTTACCCTTTGATCAGGTAAAATATGCACCTCAACAATCCTCTGCTACAGATACACAAAGGAACAGATCAAATAGCCTCATGACAATATGCAGAGTATTTGCACTCAAACCATCAAAAGAGAATTTTGGAGGAAATACAGGTAACTTTAAAAAAATATATATATACTTGAACATATTTTCATATTCATATATTGTGTGTTTCTTTCCTGAGGGAAAGAAATGCATCAGGGTCTCATTCCTGCTGCACTGTAGGTAAAGTTTACCTCCAGGGTTTGGAATTCACTAAAAGACAGGATGGGAGAATTTTAAAAGTGCCTCCGTGACACAGTGAGAGATGTGACAAAGGTCACGACCTGCAGATGAAAGAAAGAACTACAGAGAAGATGAACAGAGGGAGATATATCAGAGAGACACACACACAAAGAGAGAGTTAAAGAGCTCTCAAGAGTTTCTAGGATGCTTTTAAAGCTCCATCTCTCTGCAGCAGGAAAATTACACTGACATTACTCACAGGCTTTTGTCTGTGCCAGAGTGAAACAATCATAAACTGAAACCACAGACTACCACCATGCCCGTCATTACCAGCTGAGGTTTGGTAAAAGCTAAGGTTTTTTTATTTTTTTGTTAGGTCTAGAATCCAGTTACACGAAACAATTATAACCATTAACACAAAACATTAGAAAAACCTTAGAAAAAGTCATTATGACAGATGTCATGGTCAAAAAGGTGGTGTTAACTGTACACTTAATCTGAGCAAAGAAAGAAATATTCCTGATGAGACAAAAACAGAAATCACATTAATTCACCAGGATCTGTAGGTTATGTGTGAAATCTTTCCTTGGACTAGACCTACCACCATAAATAAGAATTATTGCCTTAGTTGTCTCTCCTGGTTGAAAGCAAAGGCTTTGAATAATGTGCACTCCCACTCAGATGAGCCCAGACACAGAGCAGAACTTTACTTTGATCACCTGCCAGCTTACCTTGCATAACCTTACAGAGCAGATTACACAACAGGTAGTTCCGGCCAAATTGACTTACTGGTCCGACAGAGCGTTTTACAAGCCTCATAAATCCAACCAGGTTCATGGAGTGGTTGCTGGACTGAAAACTGATAACGGAAAGCAAAAACTTGGTGAACTCACGTTAATGTTCTGGTTTCCCAAAGCACAGATGTGCGTATAACCTTGGAATCAATTTAAGTGGGTTCTGGCCGTTTTTTTTTTTCCTATGTTAAAAAAAAAAAAAAAGTCTCAGATTGGAAACTTATTCAGACGATCACTTGCTACAGAGCCGTAAACCTGTAGGATACTTGCTGTGCTGTGGAGATGACAGCACTAGTGGTGAAAGCAAAACAATCATCATGTTCTCCCTGCATCTCATTTTATTTCGCTTCTGTTCAAGGGAGTGAAATAAATCTGCTGCTCATTTTCCTGTGAAACCTTCTCAAGTCAGCTGAAGGACTGTGTGGAAGGTAGCCAGACCACACACTGGCAATCACTGCTGCACTGTTGATCCTCAGCAAAATTGTTGTTTCCTACCTCAGGTTATTGGAATTTCAGCTTTATAGCTTAAAGAAATAAATATTTACCCATCAAGGACACCTGTGGTTTCAGTTGCTATGTATGATTGAAACATGAAACAAAAAGCCATTTGGATATGAAAAGCAGAAAAATATAAATGATTAAAGTACAGTTTATTATTTATTCATTTATTCTGTTTGTATCTGCCGTTTTACATGCTGCTTCAAATTCTTTCCAGATAAAAGATTTATATGACCATAAGGAAAGTTATTAAAAGCTTTGTGGTAAATGTTAATGTCTCAATGTTGGACAAATATGGGACAAAATAAAAACAGACCTGTTGTTGACATCACAGGAAAAGACAGAGGATTGTTTCAACCTCAACCAAAAATATCTTGGTGGTGGTGCTGAAGGGGTGTCAGAGAAAAACCAAAATCATTAGGATTCATCCTCTGGAGACAGCAAATTCTGAGGCAACCTAACTCACAGTTGGTGAGCAGCAAAAAGTATCACATGTACAAAAGCAGACTACACTTTTGTAATAACTTCAGCTAATTCTAAAATCTTAAACTCTGCTTCACAGCATGAAAAAGAAATGTCCTACTTGAAATAGAAACAGGGCAACCTCCAGGACACTGCAGAATTTAAAAAAAAAAAAATCCCTAAAAGTAACCTTGTGTAGACATACTGCACAGCTTATTGCCCTACATAACTGCAAGTCACATCCAGCCAAAATCCACTTGAGTCTCTGCCATCAAGCTTTATGTAACTTCATATACCAGAGGAAAGCAGGCCAACTGTTCTGTTTATGTCAGGCCTTCAGGCTATAGAATAGCAGTTACATAACATACAGTATATGCTTGCTACTCTCAGCAGCTCCGTGTTAGTTGAGCAAGTACAGTAAGTTAGACACTAGTTTCTATTTCACCTGACATCCCCTTTAACTAGAGCTGGACATCACATGTGAACATGTATATAACATAATGCAATCCAATGCAACAGCTGTGCAATAAGTTTGTGAAACTTTTGTTTCACTTTTCTCAACACTGTGTATCGATTCAGTTCAATGAATGATGTCCACTGGGCCGACAGCGTGATAAAAACAAAAATAGAGTGTAAATGTATGTAAGGATCATTAGACTAATCTAATACATCCATAAACAAAGCCATGGGAACTGTATTATCATGAAGCACCTGCTGCTACCCAATAATCACTGTCATAAACCAGTGGTTGATTTGATTTTACCACCTGGATGAAAGTGGTGAATCTAAAAAAATTAATAATTGCATAACATATAATAAAGATGGCCTTTGCTAAAACTTTCCATGGTATTTCTATTCAGTGACAAAAAAAAAAAAAAAAAAAAAATTTGAGACTTCCAAACTTCATTATGCACAGAAGGAGCTTACACTTGTGCTGAAGCACCTACTACAAATTTACAAAAGCAAACCTTCTTGAAGGTATTTGCATAAAGAGAGTAGAAACCTTCAAAAAAGAAGAACTAAAACTATCTGTTTGACCCCTGACTTCTTTCCTTACATAACCTCACACAGCAGGCTGCTCCAAGGACGCCTGATTCAGCCAGCGTTGCTTTGAGGAGTACAGCTGTGCTTTTCAACAGAGACGCACAGAATGAGAAGCAATTTAAATTTAGTGAATATAAAAACACATTGGGGATGAGGGCAAAATTTTTTAAAAAAAAGGGGGGTGAATAAAAATAAAAGACAGGGGCATGAAGATATAACGAGGAAGCAGAGATGTGGGATGAGGGCAGAGTGCACAGTGTGGAGAGAAAGGGTGGGGACAACATAGCAGGTGGAACAAGCAGGAGTTCACAACATACATTGTTCCAAACAAGCAAAAACCTCATGGACCTCTGCCTCTTGGTGGAGTGCTAGTCATATTCTGTAAAACTATTTCTGGTTAATTATTGACCGTTTCATCCATCACGATAAAAGTAAAAAACAGGAACTCATCATTTACATGACTAGCACTGCAAAATCCAAAGATATTTAAATTAAAATATTATGCACAAAAAAGCAGCAGATAAAAATCCGACATTTTCCATTTTTTCTTGTTTACACAACTTGATGACAATCTGAAAGTAACAGGTTAATAAATATAAATTTGAAATTCAAACTACATCCTACTGAAATGTTGACTCTTAATATTTATAGTTGCAAACAGCACTAACACATCAGGAGCTTTAATAAAAATGTGACAGAATATGACATTCACAGTATAAATGGACAATGCTTTAAATAGTTTAGACTGGTAATCAGTTGTCTTGGTTACACCTGCACTGGAAGTGAGAGGTGCAGTCTATTCTTTTCTTTGCTTTGCTGTAACAATGGTGGTAGTGTGCATGAACAACAGATACTTTGAGTGAAGGTGGCTAGACTGATCTTTCACTGTATCCTGAAGGTAAACAAGTCCCAGCATGAGGTTTGTGGTCCAACATCATGGTCCTGAACCTGACACTTGTAGCCACATGGAGACTGCTGCAAAGGAATGTGATGACATTTATCTTGTAACTTTAAACTGATGTACGTTAGGTGACTGTGATTAAACTGATTATTTAAACTGCAAACAGAAAGAAATAAGTCACGCGTCAGTCATTTTCCTGATCAGAAATTATCTGGCATATGCACTGCTGTTTTCCAGCATATACACACCTGCTCCAACCGTAAACATAAATCATTTGCACATTGGGAAACTCTGACATTAAATATCGACCAGTCTAGTCTGCAGTCAACGTCTTTCATTTAAAAGGTTTTTGAATGTTTTGTTGAGGTAACTACAGGTTGTCTGCAACATTTCGCACTTCTCCTGATGAATATAACGTTATAGACAACTTCCGTGAACGTATATGCTGTAAACTTTTTTCATGTCCCTGCACCCTGTTGTGATTTTGGGTAAATCCACAGGTGTGTTCTTACACCAAGATGTTACCAACTGAGCCGTTTAACAGGCAAAGTACTGAAGACGTTCCACTTCATATATGCACCCACAGACACCATGTAATTACCTCTTCAAAGCCCCTGAGAGAGACAGAGAGAGAGAGAGGAGGAGAAGCAAAAGAAGATAAAGAAGAGAGGCAGTGAGAAGATGGCTGCTTGCATAAGCTGTGTTACATAAGATCTTGGTAATAACGCTACTGTTCACCTTACTAGGAAAAAGTTACGCACGACATACATCAAGATGCAAGGACATTGTATACACACACCCTCCAGTCTCACTACCTCTGCCTCTCTGTCCAAGCTTTAAAATCAACACATTTCCTTCCACTTCTAATTAGAACAAATTTAAACCTACACCTACACAAGGATCTTCACTGATATAATGCATTTTATTTCCCCCCCACTTGAACTTTAGGTTAAACCTAATTTTGACTTTGACCCATAAACACAGCTCCAAAAACATCCCCATTTTCTCAAAATGTCGTCACTCTCTGTTTAAAACTCAAAACGGTTCTCGTACGGATAGAGGTACATGGGTTCATACATCAGCAGTCCTGAACTGTGCCTCATTATATCCCCTGCAGGAGCTCAGGGCAGATTTAAACAGTGGAAGAGACAAATACAAAGAGAGAGAGAGAGAGAGAGAGAGAGAGAGAGAGAGAGAGAGAGAGAGAGTGGAGGTGTAAATGAACATGAACTACATGAAGTCAATCTGCTCTAACAAGTCTGATTTCAAATCTTCATTTCACAGTCTGAATTAAAAAGGATTGACCTGTCATGTCTTAAAAAGCCTTCCTCTGGTCCTTCACCTTCAGATCAATGGAGTAAATTCTGATGATTTATCTGATGATTCTCAATTCCACGTATCCTAAAAAAAACTCTACAGCTGCAGAAAAAGGTGGAGATATTTACAACAAATAACACTAGATCAGTCCCCATCTTTGACCAATCCAGTAACAGTCAACAGACTATCATGGCTATGATGACGCACTGCTCGACGTCAACTGACCATCCACCGCTTGTTTCCTCAATTGCAGGTCATTTGCAAGAATAATAAAACCACATACGTTTGAATTTATGGCTCTGAAAATTACCATTGTATAACACCTTCCTTTCATATTGGGCTGGCTTACACACTTACACGATCTGCACCGCACCCCCCTGCTTGTGTAACAGAATTACACAATGGTGAATAGTGTGGTAGTGATGACGAGGAGGGGAGGGGGGGTAACCAATCAAGTCATGTTGCTTTCATTCACATGTAACAAAAACACACACATGCTGTGCAAAAAACAAGACCCTCTCTTTACCCAGTGTGTGTCTGTGCAGCTGGTTCTTTTGTTTTGAAAGTTTTTTTGAAGGTCTAAGTCTCTGCAGTCCTTATTATCCCATGCAAATGCATGATCCTTATAGAACAACACGCTTCTGATAAAAGGCACTTCTGATTCTGACAGTTGTGATGGTTTATGGCTTTTTTAAAAACTGTTTCCTTGGTGGTTTTGACTTATTGGCATCAGGAGACAGACCTTATTGTTACAGTTAAAGCCTATTCACAATCAATAATATATTCTTATGCACATTAAAATGTGTAATGTTTGCTAAATTGATTATTGGTTGATCTTTTGTGTATTTTCCTAAACCAGGCTAAGCTTACACTTTCTCCAACACTTTGATGGCTACATGTCTGTAAAAGCATCCCCATCAGCTTCAGCTGCATATTGTTACTGCTGAACAAGCCAGTGTTAGCACGCTAACATGCTTCACTTTGATGCTGAAATCAGATATTTCTAGATGTGTGCATTTCCTCCACTTCCTTTGCACTTTGCATTGTAGGGGAACAGCATGCAGCAGTGTTCAGTAATGCATATTGTAAGCTCTGAGTCTTTTCTAGAGAAAAGAACACTAAAGGTTCTATTTCTTGTGCAATATTTACTTTTTGCTTTAGATTTTCAGGTTTAAAGAACCATGTCACAGAGTTTATCTAAATTTAGCCACAGCCATGGCAAAGACTTTCTCGCCAGTAACAGATTCCTCGACCAACCAAATGCTGCTGATGTGTGTTTGAACCTGTAAACACATAAAAACACATACACATTTATTCAGGCTGCACTGCACTAACTCACACACATCACAAATTAGTGACCTGGATCAGTGAACAATGTTGACCTGCACAGATAAAACCATGGGCCAATTGCACCTCAGCCTCCAATCTATTCTCTGTCCACCTGAGCTCCCTCAGCCAGAGAAAAGGCCAGAGAGAAAGCACACCCAGCAACAGTCACATCTCTGGAAGTCAAGTGAAGACACTGATAAAATTCTTGTTAAAATCTTCAAGTTATCAACCAATCAAAATGTTATGATTTTTGTTCTGTTGGCTGCAAAGCATCAAATGAGAATTACGGCTGTGCTTACACTGAATAAAAACTAGTAGTTCGTCAGGGAAAAGCAGCAGTGAAACAACCAGAAATCAGTGGAAGAAAGCTTCTAATGTCCTAATGTGACTATACTAAAACAATAACTATGGAAATGCTCCATTAAGATGTGTGAATACGTGTGGCACAAGTCATATCGGTTTCTGCAGGAATCAATTTCCTTTCACTATCAAGATCTAAGGCGATTATCAAGCCAATACATGTTTATTAAAGGAAATCCAGTCTTGGAGTTTCCTGTGTGTTTCCTGTACATTTAGGTTTATCAGACATATAGCACATCTAAAATAGAGCGTGATCCCCCAGGGAAAACACAGCACAATTTGAAAGTCGGGCTGTACGTTAAAATATAATATGGATTGTGTCTAAAGTGTTGAATGCTACAGTAAACCAAAGTGAAATGCATCTGCTGAGTTACAGGTGTCTATAAATAAGCTGAATGTTTCATAAGCCAATAAAATCATTTTTAGGTGTCTGTTTCTTTTCAGCTGCCTTTATAAAGTTGTTTATATCTTTGTTTTTAGTGGATCGACAGTAAATTTAATTGGTAATATTTTTGGGGCATTAGGGGTTTGCTGTTTTTTTAATTTCTTGCTTATTTTAAAATCTCTCCAAGGGATCTATGAAACTTTTTTTCACAATTTTCTGATCTTTTTAGAATAAAGATTTACCAAAAACTAAAACAATTGACTTGTATTTTGTAACTAAAAGCCTGAAGCCACTTAAAGTTTGACTACACAAAGAACAGTAGCAAAAACTATAAAGTGCATCATTACTGAAATCATATTTTCTGTATATTTTGTGTATATCCTTTCTGACTAATGGGCTTAATCAAAACAAAGTCTGCAGCGTTAACTAACACACAAACAGATTAATTTCTGGTGGAGCTGCAGTAGTGGAGACAGTGACCAGGCAGAACACACATGCTGGCATTATTTAAACAGGGACAAACACTCACTCTCAACACACTTTACTGACCAACAGATGCACAACAGGAACATATGCACAAACACATTGTACCATGTACACATGTACCAGGGCACCGCAATTTAGATGGGACACAGAGATGAAGATAAACAACATGACAGCCCGAGCACGAGGCGTAGCCATGGATACTGGTCAACAACTGACTAATGTCAACAATAACAGGTGCATGCAGATGCCCACACAGAGACACACTGCACAAACACACTGAAAAATATCCATGTAAGATGAGAGAACCTGGATTATCTGGTCTCAACAAATGAAACATCGGTGCCACCACCAACTGCTGTAATCTGAGCACACACACGCACACACTGGGAGTCCTGTACATCCAACTTACACACACATCATTTACATTAAAGAAACTGAATGAACATGATCAGAAAACACACACACACACACACACACACACCCTCACACACACACACACACACACACACACACACACACACACACACACACACACACACACACACACACAGTCCAGTTACACAACCTTCAGACAGACAGAGCTGCTCCACAGTGACACATGCTCCTAAAGACTAAACAGCCAGTAGGTTAACTACAAGACAAAAACAGAAACACAACTCTTCTGCACAGTTGGCAGTTTATTAGGTCTTTCTGTTTTCTATGTAGCCTGGACCCATTGATATAAATGCACTGAACACAACAATAGAAGCACCTGTTATTATACCACAATTCAATTCAATAGCACCACAAGAAAATCAAGACCTCTGTAAAACAGTTTCAACAAAAACTCAACATTATCACCTGTGTTACAGGAGGAGTTCTGGACTGTTGTATAAGATTCTATTGGTTTAACTTGGCACAGCTCTTTATATGGCAACTGTGTCTTGTAATGTGATGGACATTTTTCATTATGTTTTTTTTAAATACGTGCCCAGAGAAACACATGCAAGCACACACACACACAGACACACACACACACACACCTCCTCCAGCACTGTGAATCAGACAAATCTAAACAAGCTTGTGCTCGTCATTAAAAAAAAAAAAAAAAAAAAAAAAAAACCTTGACTCCAGGGGGAAAACTCAGGAGAAACGTCTTTCTGAGAAAGATGACCTTAAATCATTAAAACTTTAAATATTTCCCGTGGGATGAGGCCCCAAATGGAGGGGTGCATGAAGAATTTTCCACGGTACTAGCTGAGACTTTCCATTAAAGGAAGTGGAGAGGCAAAAAGGCAACCATATGCTCAGTCATTTACCTAACGACAGCTAAAAGCCCACCCAGAGCCTTCGGACGCAACACTCCTCTCTATCAGTTTCCCCTGAGCTAACAAATGCCTGTTGCTATTTTAGTGTTAACAGAACCACAAACACACTTGAGAACAACTTCTAAAAAGGCTGACTGATTATAAGATGTTCAACCTAACTTCATCAACTTCAAACAGAACAATGAACAGATTCACTGATTATCATCACAAAACGCAGTTAGTTTGATTTTTACATGAAAGCAAATCAGTGTTTCTTGTAATGTAAAAAGGTTGACGAGTATCTTCTAGTTACTTTTGGCTTGTGTGGTCTGTACTGTACTGCTGAGGGAGCAAACGAGCAGCTGCTGAAGAAAGATCAACATTTAGCAGCTAAAGACCCAGATTCAGATTATTCTGAATCTCGAACTCTAGTTTTTTTTAAAACTAGAAGTCCAGTTACCGTGACTCAACCTCTCGATAACTTCACCTGGATGACTGAGAATCTCCACAGACATTATTCTGAAGAGTTGGTGGAAACCAAACAGAGAGCTACAAGTAAACAGCATAAATATTATACATTAGAAATACTGGACACATTCATCAGACAGACAGACACAAGGCTCCACAGAGTGGCACTGTGAAATGAATGCTTGTATCTTTGCCAAATATTTGGTTGTAGAAGCCTGGTAATGCAGCGTGTTTACTGCTAACATGCTTGCCAGCTGGGAACATGCTTGTGCTCGTCGGTCACAATAGCTCTCTGAACTCATTTCCAGCTACTTTTCAGGACAAAAGACTCTGTGAGCTCACAAACTTCCTAAGAGGACAATGTGGTCACACACATGAACTGTACTATGAATTCCTGTTTCCTCTGGTTGATATTGGTCATCAAGAGATCCCTTATACTTGGACAAAATCTGCAGTTCTCATTTAGTTCGGCAACACTGTTAATATTAGCAGTAAAAGCGATTAGACAAATGGCTAGAATATACATAGTTACCAGTTACCAGTTTATAGGGTGTAAAGGGTGTAAACCCTGTAAGAAATCTGAAGCTGATTTGATTTTCGACTGTGTCACAAAGGAGCTGATTTCACTACAAAAACCTTTGAGGATCTAGGTAGTTGGAGATGGGTTTGCAACCAACAGATATCTGGGTGCACACCTGGACACGTTCACTGATCACTGAATACAGAGACACTGAATACGCCTCCTAAGGCGACTTAGGTCCTCAGACGTCTGCAGGAAGATGCTGCACATGTTTTACCAAACTATGGCTGCTTTATGGTGCAGTCTGCTGGGGAGGCAGCATAAAGCAGAAGGATGCAAGAGCAGCTGGACAAACTGGTGCAGAAAGCTGGAAGAGGCTGGACTCACTGGAGGCTGTGGTGCAGAGACGCTCACAGACAAAGGTAGAGTCCATCCTGGAACACACTGACCATCCCCTTCACAACATCCTGATGGAGCAGAGAAGCAGCTGCAGTGGACGACTCACCTCACTGAGCTGCAGGACTGAACCATACAGGAGATCCTTCATCCCCACTGCCATCAGGCTCTACAACAGCTTAGACAATGGAACTCTGGATCTAATTGATCTGTCAAAAGGTATTTATGGTATTTATTTATGTGTAAGGTATGTATGTAAAATATTAGACGTATGTTTCACTGCAATTCAGGAACATTAACTGAGTCTGAGTAAACTAGTGAAGTTTAGGGCGTCAGACTGACTGAAGTCCATGAGTTCCTGCTATGCCGTTTTTAGGAATTATTAAAACGTGAGAAGCAACAGGGGTCAGAGTCTCAGTCACCCTACGTTCCTGCTCTCATTCCTCCGTCCATTTCTGCTTCTGCAAGGTAGACTCTGACCATAAGGAGAGACAGAGACAGAGAGAGACAGACAGAGACAGAGAGAGAGAGTAAATTTAAACTTGCTGCTGTGTTTCAGTCATTTCTGAAAACGCAGACTGGATGTCAGTCAGACTGCTCTGCCCAGAGTCAATCACTCTCCCCCTTGCTGGGTCGAAGAGGCAGAGCTGGTTTGATCCCTCTCATGCAGTTTTAGGATGGAGAGAACTCAAGAGGCAATGTGAGTCTCGTCTCACCTCCTTTTTTGTCTCTTATCTAGAGCACAAGTAGAGTTATTCATCGTCTTCTTTCCTTAGTGTCTAATTTATTATTCATATTTTTGGGGGGAAAAAATGACTCCAATTCAAAGATTCCACTTATTGGTATGAGCTTTAATATTAATCACATTCACCTGCCTGGTCCTAACTTTTTGCACAGGTGTTTTCAGTCTTCAGGACTTTTCAGTGTAACACATTCTATACTATAATTGTATCTATCTGATTGCTTTGCCAGTTAAAGAACTCAGATTCATTAATTTAAGATGCAGCTGCAACCACATGCCACACATTTCACATCATTTGACCTGGTTCACTGCTTGGTATTAAATCATGTTTTTCATTATTTTCCCACTTGGCCTACACTTTTACCAGAAAGTCAATTTTCAAATTATTTGCATATTGCAGCTCTAAAATTTAACTATTCTATAAAATTTAATAATTTATCATAATTAAAACATTAAAAAAAAAACAGGAATCCTGAAACTCAGGCAACGAATGATTGACAAAGGTCAGTTAATTGATGAATATCCAACTAAATAAAAATCTTTCAAGCATTACATTTAGGTTTTTCCTAAATAATAAGCACTGCCTATTGTCCTAATTTGCACGATGCTTACTAGTAGTTTCAGCTTTTGCTCATCACACCTCACACTGACATTGCCACTAATCTCATGCTGTGCACATGCAGTTTCTCCCTTGTTTTTGTAGATAAACAGATGAAATCTAATCTGATGTTCGACTGTTATTAATATGCATAAATCTCGAGCAGACCAGCAGCAGCCACCCTCCTCCCTGCCTCCATCCCTCCATCACTCCTGTGCTGTTTTGAGCACTTTATCCCTGTACCCAGCTGCCCGCTGAGCACGTTCGCAGGAACACACTGAAAGAGTGACATAAGGACCGAGGAAGGACGGAGCCATAGAAGCCCCCACATCACTATTTTAAAATTAAACCAAGTGTAACTGGGTGTAATTGGGACTATACACACACATTTCACAGCCTGATCGCTCAACTGAACAGTATTTAATAACTTATATATGTCAAGTTCAAAGCATCTACTCAACACCAAGACATTTCCACCACCACGTTATACATCAACCTTGTGTGGACAGGTGCTAAAGCTTGTCAAAGGCAGTCACCTTCACTAAAGAAGACAAATATTTCACAATGACAGAACCAAACACATTCCTCACTTCACACAAGGTGTTTTCCTCTGTTCTGCTGCAGGTTGACTGAAACAATGAACTGATAAAAAAAAGAAAGAGGACAGGGTTTTATCAGCTCAGGTTGCATCTGTCTGAAGTGGTTTGCTGGATATCTAAGCCAAGGTCAGACTCAAAGAACAAAGTCTGTGAATCACCACTGACAGCAGAAGGTCGCAGAAAAGGAAAAGCCAGAAACAGACTATTAGAACATAATCTTCCTGACACACTAGGTGAGCTCTAACCAAAATTCCTACTCAATGACATAACACCCCCCCCCCCAAACGAAAAACAGATTTCTGCCTGCAACAATAAAAAATACTTCATGCAGCAAATGTATGTACAAAACACTCATTTTGTTATTTGGTGTTTTTTGCATAAGTAACTAAGAAGGACAGCAAATATGTTTGTAGCCGGAGAAAAAAGCAGTAGAAGCTCAGGTACAAACATTTCTGCAGATCTCATGAAATTAAAGCCGCCACTCAGACGAGACCCCCCATAACCTCAACTAACCACAATGCACTGCTGCTATAAGCCGCATAAGGAACTGATGAAAGGGCACAACTCATACTTTGTCTTTTTCCCAATTGGAACATTTTTCTGTCCAGCTTTTCACCTCTCTGTTCCCGACTCCTGCTGCATGCAACGAGCTCACACCACTTCTGTAGGGGTTATAAAAAGGAATCCGTGGAAACCGAGGACGTCATTGATGTACGTAATACGAAAATACATTCATTATAAAAAGCCCAAGCGTTGGATCAAAATGGAGAGTTGCATCTGAAATCTTACCAGCTAACACGCCTTTTCACAGCAGATATTCTCACATGTTTTTCCACACTTTTAATTTTCTTCCTGGACAAATTAGTGCTATTACATATGTGAAACAAGTTTAGGAAAAGCCATTTATGAATGACCATGAACCTGAGAAGTCAAGAGATGTTAGTCGAGCCTCAGTCAGGGGGTAAAGAAAATGAAAACCTGAGCTGTGTATCACTGTGTGAAACCTGCCATTTCATTACAGCCTGTTTTGGTAAAAAACCTTTCAAAGGGGTCACTTACCAAACCAGTTCCACACATGCACCTGCAGCTTGCTCTTCCTCCGAGGTCTTTGGCACCTGCCACGTCTGTGCGAAGACTTGACTTGCAACCAACTCTGTGAAAGCTGCAACAATAAATGTTCACTTCTGAAAGTGAGTCTGTGTAAAGCAGAAATATTATCTACCATCAGACGTTATTGATCACGTCCCTTTCTACATGCCTCAAATCTTTGCATGCATTGCTTTGTGCAGATGACTGTGGGTGGGTGTTTCAGCTGGTTGCCTCTAATGTAAAAGTGCTACATTAAGCCATAAGCCATGCTGCAGGCTCAGCGTACACTCCTCTAACGCAGCCTTCCGGCTTCATTTGACTCCATCTCTTGCCCTGAGACTTCTCTAAATGTTTCTGCCAGCTAGAAAACTATTTTAACAATTCAACTGCAAACTGCACTCAAAACATCCTAACTGATTCAGGCATTTATGGAGGTATGAGGCACCTTATTGGACATTTCTGCCTGAATTTACATAACTGTTTACATAAGCCACTTCCTTTTTAGTTTGCCCTTACAGTCTGAGTGCCTGTTAGGTAACACTGCTACAAATTAGACGCTCATTCATTTCAGTGAGGCTCTTTAGCCCCGCACACGGGTGAACTCCATCTGTGGTTCCATCTCTGAGCCGCGGACTAGTTCAGAAAACAAAAACAAAAAAGAAGAAGGAAGAGGAAAGAAAGCGGCGTGCTGGCTCGTTTCATAACACGGACACTGGCTGCAACAGCAATGCAGACAGGAGGAAGCAGGGGTGCACAATTGCACCATGCTCCTCTATTGTCTGGAGATAATTGACGCTCCAGCAAACAAACAAATGGCTTTAACGCAAAGAAAAGATTTGCCAGCGGACGTAAACCCCGAGTCTTTATCTCTCACCTTCCGTCCGCGTTCCGGCGGTGAGTCCCTCTAAGTGTAAAAGCTTTTATTGGTGAAGTGGGAAGAAGATGCGGGGCAGGCATTCATCAGTTTGTTGCTGAGAAAGAGGAGGGTCGGTCCTGTTGGTCCCTGCGGGCGCTCTGCACAGAAAAGCCAGCACGAAAGTTCCGGAAGTGCACGAACATCCAAACAACACATTTATTTCACGATGAACTGCTCACACTCCTGTTGGAATATCTGATGTTTCTTTTGTTCCGTGCATGGAAACGTTAACAAACCACTGATTTACATGCGTTTCTTTGGGTGTTACCGAGTCCTGCCTGGCAGAAAAAGTAAATGCTGATGATCTGACAATAAATGCATCCATCCATCATCTATACCCCCTTATTCCTAACCAGGGTCACAGGTGGAGCCTATCCCAGCTCTCTTTGGGTCAAAGGCAGGGGGACACCCTGGACAGGTCGCCAGTCACTCTTGGCATCCCAAACTAAAACCAACACACTCTGACACACCAGGCTGCTGCAAAAAGCCTCCATGAAGGTGATAATGTTCATTTCTTCTTCAGCCTGATTTACACTGATGTTCATTTCACAGTGTGGTTTGGAGTCTTTAGTTTGTGCTACTGCAATAAACTGCTTGAAAAGAAAATGATACTCAGGGACCTGGCTGCCTAACTCCTGACTTTTCTTCTCTTTACATTTAAAATGCTCCGATTTTAATTCTGATAACATTTAACTAACACATGATGATATAATGCAGGATTTATCATGGATTCTTAGTCACTATAATAATACTTAACAGATCATCAATTAAGAAATGTTCATGCACATTTGATTTGCTCCGATTACACAGATGTTCATTTCAGATCCATGCATTTGACCCATAAGAACAACAGAACCTGTTCTCAAAATTTGAGTTTTCATCAGATGCAAACATCTACATGCATTTGTAATTATGCCACATTTTTAAGCTGGTTGGTGGATGTTTTATGCAATTTGATAAATTAAAATAAAATAGGTGACCCAGAAACTGACAAAAAAGGTGTGACAGATTCTGTTTGCATAAACAGAGGTGGTACTCTGTTATGAATCCAATCAGCAGATGGACCTTTCTGAGGACTGATGACTGGTGCACTAGCATCCTTTAATAATCCCTTTTTACTTCACTGCACCTGCTTCTTTTCCCCCATTCATGTAGTGCCCTCTACTGGCCAGAGGTGCACACTGCATTGCATAATGCCGGGTTATGCAATTTATTTTAGCAGCGTGGTGATACTGTGGATGATGACAAGAGGATGGAAGCGCACAATAAATATATCCATCCATCATCTGTACCCCCTTAGTCCTAACCAGGGTCCCAGGGACCTGCTGGAGCCTATCCCAGCTCTCTCTGGGTGAAAGGCAGGGGTCCACCCTGGACAGGTCCCCAGTCCATCACAGGGCCACATAGAGACAAACAACCTCACACACTCACACTCACTCCTATGGGCAATTTAGAGTCACCAATCAACCTGACATACATGTTTTTGGACTGTGGGAGGAAACCAGAGTACCTGGAGAAAACCCACACAAGCACAGGGAGAACATGCAAACTCCACACAGGAAGGCCCCTGATGGGTTTCAAACCAGGAACCTTCTTGCTGTGAGGCAGCAGTGCTAACCACTAAACCACCATGCTGCCACAGTAAATATATTATTTGGCCAATTTTAGTAGAAAAAAGAACATTTGTGCACAAAAATCCATCACTTTAATAAAAACTAAACATATTTCATTTCATTTTTTTCAACACAAATTCATAAATGGTCTTTTGATTTTTGTGTCTATTCATTTATGACCTTAGGGATATATTTTCTCATAGAGCAGTTAGATACAATACAACCACATCCTATATATACATACATATGATATCTCTCCACAGTACCTTTTTACTGGACATGTGTCTGTGAGTAGCAGTTGTATGTTGGATTAGAGGTAACAAAAACAGTAGTTTAGAAGGAGACGAGTTCCTGTTAATTGCATAACTAAGGAGAAACATGAGTAATTATTATTCAGCTTTGGTTGGAGAACCAGGAAGGACGTGGGGGAGGAAACTGTCTGCATATTGGCAGCTGTCCTTCCCAGACACAGTGATCAACCCTGAAAGCTGAATATTGTCTAGGTAGTACAGGCACAAAAGTGGTTTGGAAATTTCCATAAACACAAATCAACAAGGGATTTACTACTCCTTGTTTTTCACTTCAGTCTTATTATTATTTATGGCTCTCTCCACCTTCGCCAGTCTATTTTTTCTCAACTATTGATCCCCTTTCTTCCTTGCTTGCCATTTTTCCCTTTCCATTATCTCTGCCTCCATGTCTCTAAGCCAGTTGCTCTGTCCAGTGTGAAAGCTTTTTGTCTTTGTCTTGCTTGTTGATGATCTTTGTTTCACTGAGATGAGAAATATCTGTTTGTGCAGCAAAGTAGTCAAAGACTGGAGAAGAGAAAATAGAATAAATGTCAGGCTCGATGAATAAACGTGTATCGTATGTTGATTTGTGTGTATGTGTGTTATTGACGTTATATATTTGTGCAGTGTCAGGAGACACTGGCTCAACTATCTCCGTTTAAATTTCATTTTCTCATCTCACATACTTTTTTGAGACTTCCTGTCTCAAGTCGGGTCGAGGCAATCTTTCCTCGTCTTTGACAGATGTGAGGCCGTGATAATTGAATTCAACTGGCAGCAACCTCTCTTGGCTATAAAACACACAGGAATACACACAAACCAAGTAAATATGGAGCAGCACAGGGCAGCAGCCATTTTATTTTCATGCATTACAGCCAAAATGAATGTACTTATCTGAAACCAATGGTGCACAGCTGTATTTGTTTTCGATTGATGGAAATTTATAATTAACTTCCTAATAAAATCACATTTATATTCATCTCTGAAATATTTTGCATGCTTCTTGAATTATTTGAATAAATTATAATAATTGTGTGATGTTTAATTTAACACTTAATTGTAAATGCAAAATCAAAAAAGAAGTAATTGACACAGAGCATGATGAAACTAGGGTACATCGACTTTTTCTGCTTCATTTTTTCTTATTTTCTGCTTCGGCTGCTTTATTTTATAAGCTAAAAAAATGTGACATTAATTACTGTTGTTTAAATACGGGCATGGACTGATGTTACATATGATGTTACAAAAGCAAGTAGTCGGAGAAACAGTCTGAACCTTCATTTTGTGTTGACCTTATATGACCACCAGATGGAGCCACTCACCATGTAACACGCTGCTTCACTGGAAAAATCAGTGAAGATGCCAGTATGCACATAGAATTAACCTGATTGATCAGTGTTCAGTGACACTACTGTCCCACAGTGCACTGAACTTCTGATTTTTTTTTATTTACACTTGTCTTAAATCTGCAATTCATCAGATTCTTACTTTGCACAAGGGAATCACCCACAATGCACGGCTTTGTGAAATTAGCACAGAGATGAAGCAACATTCAGGAAGTGTAAACACAACTAACGTGAAGGGAGTAGTGTAAAACAGCATAACTGTGATTTCCAAATACATTTATTTAGTCCAACAGAGTCGAGCAAACAAAAACCACCTCAGTTCATTAAACTATGACTGGAACATGATGAGTTTTGCTGTTTGATTGCCACAGAAATGTCTCTGAGTTGGTCACCTTGATTTCCCACGGTGCTGTCCTACCAGTCTTTCTCACAACAGACAACTTGGCATGTCAATGCAGAACGAGCACAGCTACAGTTACTAAGATAATGCTAAATCTCTATGTGTCAGCCATGTGACAGACTGGCAATATGTCCAGGCTATCCCCCACCTCATGTCCAAGCACGCTGGAATTGGCTGCACCCTGAATTGGCTAAGTGGTGTAGAGGATGGATCCCATTTAAGGTGCTGGTATTTTGTATGCTGGCTCACTAGCATTGCTAAAGCGCATATAAAACATTATATTCTGAGAATCAGCATTTATGGATTGTGTGGATACATATCAGTCTCTCAGCCATTTGTTTTGCTCCCTCATAATTACTCTTAGAAATTATTCATGTCAAAAAATGTTTAATTATGAAATGTAATCTGTCATAAACTTTTTTCTTTTTCTTGTCATAAGTGTGTGTGTTGTACGTGTGTGCATGGTATTATAAACACTGTGGGGACCCAAACCTATTTATGCACTGATATTGTGGGGACTCAGGTTTGCTGGTCTCCATTATGCAAATCGTTAAATTGGGCGTTGACATCTTGGTTTGATGTTAAGGTCAGTGTTAGGCAAGTAATGATTATGGATAAGGTTAGGGAAAAAAATACTGAGCAGTAAGTCAGTGTAACGTGCCCACAAGGAATGAAAACAAATGTGCATGGTGTGTGTGTGTGTGTGTGTGTGTGTGTGTGTGTGTGTGTGTGTGTGGTGCAGCAGAGAGGAAATCACGTGCCAGCACAGTTGCTTGCTTATCAGCTCTGCCATATGCTGCTTTATGTAAAAACAGAGTCTTGTTGAGAGGTCTTATGCTGAATCTAATACAGGCAACAAACAGCTAAAGCTAAAGTGAACCACTTCTCTCCAAAAGAGTATTTTAACTTCACCCTTACCTTCAACACAATACAAACAGATTTATTACCACTGTTATTGCAGGATATCCCATTTCCATTATCTTTAGTGTCTGTAAAGCATCATGTCCTCATATACCGTGACCTCTCCACTGTGAACACAGCAGCACGCCTAAAGTCAACAAGGTAAGCCGCAGGTAGATAATTATGCTCTGTCTATTAGATGCCCTGACGTTCCTGTACCCAATGTCAGTTATGTTTTCTCAGTCTTTTAGTTTAGTCCATTTCTGGTTGTGCTCCAGTTATTGTCTTATATTTTCTTCTGCTACATTCTTTTACTCTAATGATTACTTCTTTCTATTTCTGCTTTCAGTTATTGGAAGGCTTCATGCTTTTATTGCAGACCATCTGTTCTACCAAGTATCTGAAGCATCTTGGTAGCTTCAATTTGCAGAGCTGATATGAAGCACATTAAATGCTGCACAGAAAACAGCGAGCTAACATGTTAGCTTCATTAGATGCATTATCAGGTATATTGACATTGGTTGGCTCCTTGTGGTGACTAAAAACTTTGCAGCACTAACAATGACCGAAATGCAGTTAGTGCGTATCATTTTATTTTCCTGTGTTTCAACATCACTTTATCACTTCCAGGATACAGTGCAGGCCAAATAAAATGCTGACTGCAGACTGAATCTTTCCCGTCACACACATTACAGTAATTAACTCTGGACTCAGAAGAGCAAAAAGGTGGTGTGAGCCATAGAGAGTTTGAGAAAAATTAGTTAATGACCTAGAGTCTCTGTTGCACTCAGCTTTTTGAGTATCAGGCTACAAATTCCATTAGGGTCAGAAATGTAATCTCAACCTTTTTTCTAGCTATAAATTAAATAAATTATTTCCTGAGGGAAGGTAAGAAATAAAGCACAGGAGTCACCAGACATTAAAATTGGTCTCATTTCTCTGACATTTTCAAGACCTATCATGAAATAGCAACAAGAAGAACAACTGATAACTTCTCTCGCTGAGAGCTTAATTAAATTCAGGTAAAAAAAATTGAAAAGACTTTTCCTGTTACAGCTTAGATCAACGTTACGTTGGAAGGAGGAGGGAAGAGTTTCTTGTCTGACACATTTGAGATGGAACGAGAGAAACTGATTATAGGAGAAATTAGATAAAGTAGCTGATATACATTAATGTAATTTAACTCTCACTGAACCTTATCCTCAATTCGTTTTCAGGCAGGCCTTTCTCGAGGATTTATGAATTGATGAACAGACAGAATAGTATTACCATTGTGATACCACAACTACAACTATTACTTGATTTTACAAGTAGTCATCTAATATCTTATATTAAATGAGCCTGGGAGGTAGGAAACAAACAAATGGCTAAAACATACCTTGGGAAATGATGAGAAATCTTATGTTCTGCTGAGTGATATGCAGGAAAAGGCCAAAATTGCAGTATGGTCATTCTAGCTGTTAATCAGATGGACAAAATGCTTATTTGTGCCTCTTTCCTGAGTTGCTTTGAGGAAAGAAGTGAAGTGATCAGAAGGACAGACTCCCTGGGAAGAGATAAAACCAGTCTCTTCTGTGGCTACCTTTGTACTTGGCCACTGAAAGTGCTTACTGAGGTCTACCACACCTGTCCATCATTTAATCAACCACTCGCAGCTGACCAAGAGTGTTTCCCTGTCTTGCCTGTTGCTCAGAGTTAAGTAGGGTGCTGGCACTTTGCTCATTTTAATCTCCTTAAGTATTTGCCCCCACAATAGTGTAAACGAGTCAGTCTGTCGATGTGATGGATTCTGGTGTTGCTGGTTTTTTTCTGAGCAGCCAGGACTCTCTGCTGGAGCAGGAAACCGTAGGTTCGAAAACTGCCTGTTGATTCATGATAGCAGACTGAAAAGAGACCACCTGGACTGTTGCCATTACAGCCTAGCACTGTAGACATGCTAAATGTTGGAGGTTATTTATTTGAATGCCCCCTAAGGTCAGTGAAAGCCAATACAGCCCAGTCATTTTGCATATTGACCAATCAGAGGGAGGCCACACACTAAGTAAGATATGATGTTCGGACATTTCATTACTCCTGCTTAAAGGGTTGGTTCTCCCAAATGACATGCACAGAAAAAAATACCTTGTACTTCAAGGTATTCAAAGTACAAGGTGTACCCTAGTAGGTAATGTTCATAGTCAATGCTGGTTACATTACATGTCAAGGTTTACATTCAAAACAGACCAAAAACAAGAACACATCTTTTTCTAACGTTTCTAACACCCACTGTACTACTGTGCCCCAACAATCAGCTATGGCAGATTTAAAGCTCATGCATGGAAGAGCACTGAGACGAATAAGTTGTCCTTTGTTCTTTAATTCTTTTCACAATATCACCTTCCCAAACAACAAAAACAGGTATCCCTGCTTAGATGTCAAAGACACTTGCCATAATCCACAGGACAAACAGCAACAGAGTGAGAATGAATGAATGTGAACACTCCTTTTTAACATTCCTGTTAAAAGTCATTAATAGCTGTTAATCTTAAACGTGCAGTCAACTTGACACAATGGAAGCATGCCTATGTTTAGCCCTGTCAGGACTGCACTAATAAAAGTGCGATCATAAGAAAAAGATTGTCCTAAAACTAAAACTAATAGCATTTATTGTGCTTTGACAGCTCAAAGAGGCTCAGAGGAGGATTGTTTTTGTCTCTTTCTATCTTTTGTAGCTGCAGTGCCAGCACTATTTTGTCTCTTTTCACTATGCTGAGAGCGATACTGCACAGTATACATGCAGGGCTGAGGTTAGCTGGCAGGGCTTATTCATCTCTATAAAGTGTGGCCTCAGAGGGAGAGACTTGGCACTAGAACAGAGTGGACCTTTTCCCAGTGTGGGTGTGAGACATTGCTTAGAGGGTGTTATCTGACTTTGTTATTGTTGTATAGAATAGATTCAATACCCACTATTCTCTTATTTTTTCAAAAAACTCTCCCTTTCCCTTGTAAATATTTTCCATTGATGGTGTTTATGGTTTGCTGTCCTTGTTGCTCTCACTGATACTGATGCTGGGCAGGCAAGGTTTTTAAAACCAGTCATAGTGTTGTAGTATTTCATTTGCTCTTAGTCTTAGAAACCACAGCTGTTTCTGTATTGTGATTTTTAAAAATGTCTGGCTCCATCTCTGCACAGGCATTGCCTTAAAGCTTAGGCTCAACGGTGCTTTAGTTGCAGACACACAATGCATATGGGACCCCCGGGGCTCCCGAGGGTTTGGGTAGGCAGTCGATTAGCCTAATCATAAAACATCAATTTTGTTTGTTTGTTTTTTTGTAAGCGCAGTGGCTCATAAAAAAATGGCAAAAAGTTTTAAAATGTTTGATATAAAAATGTTTAAAAACTGGTTAAAAATCTAAAGCAGGACCTGTTTTTACTGTCTAACAGGCAAACTTCTTCACTGAGTTAAATATGTTTTTATGAGAAATATGACATAAACAATAATGTTGCACATTAACTTCATACATTGTATGTTAATAATATGCACTGCATTAATATGCCTTTAACAGTTTTTTCTGTTTTGTTTTCTAAGCTATACTCTTAAGCGAGAATTTAGGGACCGTCAATAAATGTGGAAAATATCCAATATCTCTGGGAATGTGCACTGTAGTGATGTGAAATTCATGTCATAAATCAAGGGACTGCCATTTAACACACAATACCTTGTGAATTTTGGCTTTGACGGACATTTATTTTTTAAAGGATTTTATTATTTCTTATGCAACATTATATTTCATAACTCCCATATTGTTAGCTGTAGTAACACCAAACTCCTGTCACACATCAAGGGTGAACTTCTCTATGGATTACAACTCTTACTTTGGCCATTTTCACCACAATATTTTACACAATATTCACGTAATATATTATAGGAATGTTTATGACAATTTAATATTATATTTTATATTATATTGCATATATCCCACATTGTTTGCTGTAGTAACACCTAATACCATCACACATGGGGTGAAATCCTCAATGGACCACAGCTGTTACTTTGGCCATTTTAGATGAAAACTACATCTGATCCTGAAAAATATGTCTACTATGGAAAAATATGACAGGTCTATGAAAAATACATCTAGGCTTTAAAACTAAGTCTGGTCGACACAAATAAAACTAGTCTGTAAAATCGTCTGGCCAAAAAAAATAAATAAATACAACTATTCGTTAAAAAAATATGTCTGGTTCTGAAAAATGTGTCTGGTCTCTGAAAAATACAGTTGGTATGAAAAATTTTAATTATGCCATTATACATATATATCATAGGTTTGCGTGTGTGTCACTCAGTCACTTTGTGTCAAACTGAAATGTGTTAGGGTTCGACAAGAATCTTTTACCAAGAGCTCAAAAACTGACAAACAAAGAGGTATAGAGATTTAACAATCTTTATTGATAACGAGGATGGATCTGGTGGAAGGTCCGGATGGTAGGCCAACTGGATCCGAGAGTGGGGTCTAAGTCCTTTGGCCCAGAAAATAATTTCCAACTGATAACTGTGGAGGATTGCCCCTGGGAAGGTGAAATTCCAGATATGCAGGTAGGTGAGGCAAATGTAGAATTCTTTAATTCCTTTTTCGTGTTGTTGATTCCTACTGGCCCCACCAACTTGCAGTGTCTATTTGTTGTTTATTGTTGCTGTTCTTTTCTCTCTGCTCTATCCACTCACCCCAACCGGTCGAGGCAGATGGCCGCCCAAACTGAGCCCGGTTCTGCTGGAGGTTTTTTTCTTCCGTTAAAGGGAGTTTTTTCCTCTCCACTGTCGCCAAGTGCTTGCTCATAAGGGAATTGTTGGGTTTTTAGTTTTAGTTTTTGTAAAGTGCCTTGAGATGATTTGTATTGTGATTTGGCGCTATACAAATAAAATTGAATTGAATTGAATTGAATTGAATTACTGTCTTGTAGGTTCCTCGTCGTGGTGATACAGGAAGTTCTTACTAATCCTCAAATTCCAAAAACAGATAAATCTTTTAAATAAACAAACTCCAATGGTTCCAGTCTTCTTCTGATAACTTGTGTCCCAAGTCAAATGTGAATACAACCTTGCTCCTTAGTGTTCATTTACTTGGGAGATACATTATTCCAAACAGATTAGTCCTCTTCAAAAACCCCAAAACACAGATGAGTTCACTTATCTCTCTTCATGTACAGTAGTCGAATCCATAGAAAGGCTGTCTTAATCCTTTTACTGGGTACAGACCGGGTTTGTCTTTTGTCGGATAATCCAGTACTGCAGGTCAAGGTGGGTTCCTTGAAATCACAGGTTCCCTGGTGAAAACACAAAACACAAAAACAGCATAATAGTCTCAAAAATAAGTTCTCAAGTAGTTCCAGGCAAGACTCGAGTCAAATGGCAGGAGCGTGTCAACGGGAGCGTAACCACAATCTGGCAAGGAATGACCTGTTGTGGTCCTTCTTAAATGGTGCAGTTGGAAGGTGAAATGAATAAAGCAATTAGGTCAGTTTACTGAAGGAAACCAAGAGCCGGCAGGAAGTAATGTCCAAAAAATAAAAGCCTCCAGAGGAAGTCCATAATCCCAGAAACCTAACAAAATGCAGTTATGGCTGGTCTGGATTTTGACCACCAAATGTTCACATTACATTTTCATCAACAGGTTAGAAAGTTTGTTGTAGCAATACAGGTGCTTAGTTTCTCCTGTTGTAAAATATGTTTGGCCATTTTCTAAAAGATGAAATGCTACTGTATGCACAGGCTATTGGCTATGACTAACTGAGATGGCTAATGCTGGCCCTGTCTCTCTCTCAGACCTCAGATGCATAAAATAAGAGTTTTTATTGTCTGTAAAGGCTCTAGTGTCTCTTGAGTAAAGACAACGCTGTACTTATCCAACAAGATATTTATTTACCCTTGTAAGACGAAGTGAAGTTCACTTCACTGTCAAGACAGGGGGTGGAGTTATGAGGTTTGACTGACAGTCTGAGCAGATCCAACAGGTTTAGTCATAAGCTCTTTTTAATACCATCCATCCATCATCTGTACCCACTTATTCCTAACCAGGGCCACAGGGATCTGCTGGAGCCTATCCCAGCTCTCTTTGGGTGAAAGGCAGGGGTCCACCCTGGACAGGTCCCCAGTCCATCACAGGGCCACATAGAGACAAACAACCTCACACACTCACACTCACTCCTATGGGCAATTTAGAGTCACCAATCAACCTGACATACATGTTTTTGGACTGTGGGAGGAAACCAGAGTACCTGGAGAAAACCCACACAAGCACAGGGAGAACATGCAGACTCCACACAGAAAGGCCCCTGACGGGTTTCAAACCAGGAACCTTCTTGCTGTGAGGCAGCAGTGCTAACCACTAAACCACCATGCTGCCCCTTTTTAATACCTTTCATTGGCTAAATATATTTGTAAAACAGACAGACAGACGTAAAGGGTGACCAATAGCATTGACTTATTGAAGAAGAACAAAAAAGGGCAGTTCGGACAAAAATGCATGTGCTCTGGGCCCCACCTGTGCACGTGCCTGGTGCCACCGACCACACTTTGGCTACAAGCCCTGCTGCATTTAGAGCCATGTTCTGTGTAGCGCACGAAATATCAGTGATTGTGATAAAAATGCGGTTGTAGTACATTGTCTGTGTGAGGAGGATTACGTTACGGTGTTTTTGTGGGTTTTTTTAAAGATTTGTTGAAGCCGGAAGTTCGAATCTGTGAATATCGGGCTAACTTTACCGAACTGTACACGCCTCTGTGGTAAAGCAGCATCAGCAGTCGGAAAGCGCGGCCCCGAGGTTGTGGTTGCGCACTTCTGTACCTCACACGGCTATGTGTAAATCCACGCAGACGTAGTTGTACTTATATTATTATACATTATTATACTCTGTTAATTCGCCTATTGTTGAAACAGATAGTGATGCTCGTTTTGTCAGGCCTTTTTTGTGTTGTTGATGGGACCTGATTGGGTTTTATGGCTCAATTCAGGGACTAGAAGTCTGGAATTAAGTTTTTATAATGAAATAAATCTGAATGACAAAAGTTAGGGATACAGTAGCTTCTTGAGAAATATAATTTCCTTTAGCCTATAATTGTATTTGTTCCTTAGCTGCTCCTACACCGTCGTTTTCGTGTTTTTGCGCGTTGCTTGTTGCATCCTGCTGCTGACTCGACCCAATTTCCCCATGGGGCTCATTCAACTTTGATCTAATCTAATCTAATCTCGCTTTCTCTCGCCTCTCACGGTTTTATTTCCCCTCGACGTCGTCGTGGCCGCGCAGCGCGCTCCCGCCACCACGTCAGGAAGAGGCAGCCTTCTGGTGCTGAAGCTGACGAGGAAGATGATGATGATGATGATGATGATGGCGGCGGTGACGGAGGAGCAACGCTGAGTTCGCTCTCCCAGTTTTCTCTCCCTTTTTTCCATTCATTCTTTTTGATAACACACGAAGACAAAATAGCGACTTGACCTAACACCTTTCTCCACCTCCCTCCCGTCTCCTGAGCCGAGACCGAGATGGGGAACGAAGCGAGCATGGAGGGCGGCGGGCAGCCCGGTGAGCCGGGAGCCACCGGGATGATGGGGTCGGTAATGCCCGGAGGACCCTCAACAGGACCGGGGGCAGGGCAACACATGAAGCCGGTCAACGGAACTGCTGCCGGGGGAGGGATGGGACTCGGAGGCCCCGGGATGGGAATGACGAGGTAAGAGCAGCAGTGGTGGAGGTGCTCTGGGTGAAGCGCTCTGGGTTAACACTAAATCTCAGTGTGTATTGTACCACGGAAACGGTTGATGCAGAGCAGAACAGATACATTCAGATGTTACAGCGATGGACTAACAGGGTGGTATAACGTCTTTCCCTCTAAAGAGGAGCCGTGATATCCCGCATCAGTCTCCAGATGGTGAAATTACAAACCAGAGCTGTCCGTGGTGCTGAAACGCTACACGCTGCGCCCCAGTGCCTCATTTTAAGATGCAGTTCCCCCCAAAAAAGACTCGAGTTTGCATGTTGAGGTGTTTTACAACCACTATGCCCCTGTGCGCTACGAGACTGAGCCTCCTCTGCTGCTCCTGTGATTTCAGATGTGATTTTATTCCGCGGTGTCATGTGCTGCTGTAATAGTATTTCCTCCTTCCTTCAGCTCGGGGTGCGCTTTGGCGTAGTGTGTGTTGCATGGGACACGAAAAAGAGCCTCCGTTTTTCGCGATGTTCATTTCAAAGCTGGAAGGTTTGATCATCAGCCGATGACACGGGGTCGGTTTTGTGGTTTATGTTGGAGACGCGATGCGTTTGGATCGTACTCTCGTTTGTTTCCGCATGGGCGAGGGGAGGATGTTGAATGTGTGTGTTGGTGCATGTGTGCCTGTGAGTGAGTGTGTGTTCGTACGTTGAGGGGCTTACCTGTAGGCGTGTGTTTGATGATGATGTCTGTAGTACTGGTACTATCAGCTACGCCACCGTTTCTCGTTAATGACGTAGAAACGCATAAAAGAAGATGGAGCCTGCGGACATAGCTGCTCTAAACCTTTTACTGCATACACCCTCTGCATTTCACTCCACAGCTTCTTATGGCAAATGTATTTAATAACCGAGTCACACTCACAATAATTTCTACTGAGTCTACAGTACTCAGTATTTTTGGGTGTGACGTCTTGGGTCTGCACAAATCTTGTATCTCTTATTTGAGCGTGGATAATGGCCTAAATACATGTAACAGCCATCAGTCATTCATTCAGCTCAAATGGCCAGAACACTTTCCATAACAAGCAAACTGCAATGCAGCCTTTTAAGACCTAAACCAGAACAATCCCAGTTCTAATCTGTTGATCAGTCAACCATAAAATACGCCATCATTTGCCATTAAAGCCTGCTATTCCTTTGACATGTGACCAGATCTCATGGAGAATTAAAGCTGATAGTTTGACAAAGGTTGCATGAAAAAGTGTGAACTTTTTTGTTTTTCTAGTAAAAAAACATATGTGCTATCCTGGTGTAGTACAACACAACTGTCATTATAAGGAATTACATTTCTTTTCCATATCCAACCTAAAACCACATACATGTAACGACCCGACCGTGATGTGCTGTATGTCTGTATGACTTAATATGACCTGACTTTACATCTGCACAATAGCTGCATAGTACATCCATCTCTCTTTTAGATAACCCTGGTGCTAAACTCCCTGGTCTTTGTCAGACTCCAACCTACTGTACCACCGCATCCGTGGAGTCCATCTGCAGGCGGACTACTGTACAGAGACCTAATCTGGTTGGTGATTTGTGGAAATAGAGCACAAGCAGGGCTGTGGCTGGTCTACACACAACAGGGTTTGTGTGTTGGGTTATATTTAGGACACATCTTCGGTTTGATTCATGCCTCTTTAGGGGAGAAGAGCAGAGCAGCACAGGCCTATCTAACGTTATATAACGCAGGGACTCTAGAGAGTAGATGACAGCTTCAGCTCGCTTACAATGAACTACAGCACAGCTGAACATGCTCAGATGCATTACTTCTGCACTACTCTGTTCTGGGGATGCACTGTAATGCAGTCATCTTTGTTGTGTATTCGATACAATAATTGGTGTTCCTGCAGGTGTCTTTACTCCTGATCTCAAACCGCTAAAACAGTACCCACATTTCATATCCATTCAGAATAACAGGCGAGGGCTTTCTGCAGCACGCAGTGCCTCATGGTAAGTATTTAGAATGGCTTAATACAAGGCCATGTGAACGGACTGAATCACGTGCAGGGTGAGTTTGCTCGCTCCTCCTGTCCCTCTCACTCTCACACACTCTCACACACTCCCTCCCACTTCTGCACTGCTCTGCCTCACTGCCTCCTTCTATCACTCTCTCTCCTGTCTCCTCTGCATGCTCGCATGCTTTTCCTTCCTCTTTCCACACTCGCTTTGTTTTTTCTCTCTGTCTGTCTTTATTTGGTGCACACTTATATTTTTCTATGTAGGAGAAAGTGTATTGTTCTCTATTATCCCCCATTTCCTACAGTTTCCCTTTCTTTTGTTTCACATTTAATCTCAGCACATTCCCATATACCACACCAGCCTTACATCCAAATCAACATAACACTCTTTTATTATTACTTTGCACTCTTATTATGGAGACATCATTTTTAGCGTCAGCAGATTCTTTCTGACTTTTACCTGCTTCAGCTGTAGCTCTCAGTTCCAAGCCTTTTGATTCCTTCATGAACATTTTTAAAAATACACCACAAATATAAAATTTGACTTTTTCATGACAGTCATTTTTGAAAACAGCCAGGCACTATAGTCTTCAGCAAATGTTATTCAAACACGAGTAAATAGTATTGTTGGGAACTACAACTTTACAGGCCATGTCACCTATTTTTGTGCTCTTTGCAATGATAATGGAACAGGTGTTTTTATTTCTCCTTTAATGCATTTACGTCATCATGCACCTGCATTTGCTCTTTTTACAAAAACCACTAACCCTCTGTCTCTCTCTCTCTCTCTCCCTACCCAACCAATAACCAGGAGCCTGCACCTGGATTCACTGTTAAAATAAGACGCTACCTTAGTGCTATATAGGGTATGGAAGTACAGATAAGGAGTAGGGGAGGGAAGAGGAATATAAAAAAAGAGATAAGGGGAGCTGAAGGAGGTGAAAGCTGAGGAAAAAAAGAAGGAGAAAATAGACGCTGGAGGAAATAGATCATGCGGAGTTGGCCATACAATTGAATAAAACCCAAAGGACACAGGAATGGGGAAAGGAGTGATAAATCAAAAGGCACATAAAACTGTTACCTCCAGTCAGGGGTAATCCAGGAACAACTAGTAATATGAACAAAGCTCCATCATATTGCCAGGTGAAGATTTAAATATGATTTATATGAATATGAATTCCAAATTTATATCAGCGTCAATGTACTTACAAAGATTTTCATCAGGCCCAGGGTAAGCTAACATCGTAGTATACTGAGTTTTGGTACGCTTGTCATAGCTGAACTCACTGTCTGTGCAGCTGAGTATTTTAGTAATTGCTGTCATGTTGAATGAATCCTTATTCCCACAGTCAGTGCAACGTAAAGTGCCTTTAAATTTAACAAGGTAGAAAGTTTAATGAAAGTGAAGTTTTAATGAAAATATTGAGGTTTTGGTTTGAAGTTGCAAAGAGGATCAAAACTAATCCCACGAATAGTTCACGTAGTTTCAAATTCAGATCAGTATTTGGTGTGACCACATTTGGGTTTAAAACAGCACCAATTCTCCCAGGTGCACGTGCACACAGTGTCTTACAGTACTTTGCAAGAGATTGTTCCAAGTATCTTGGAGAACCCGCCAGTGATTTTTTGAGGATTTAGGTTGTCCGTGTTGCTGCTTTGTGGTACTGAGTGATGGATAAGAATTTGTCTCTATGTCTCATTGCAGAGGAGACCACTAACTCAACTGAATCCCCAGCTCCATTTGTGCACTGGCAGCCAAACCTGCAAAGAGCCTCCACCATTATAAAGTCTTGCAAGCAGAAACTCCTCATAGCACTTTCTAGCCCTTTGGTGATGAATTGCGAGGAATTAGCATGCACAGATATATAAAGGAAGAAAGGAAGAGTAGAATATAAAAAGCTGTGGAAGGAGGTAAAGTACAGAGCATAGCAATGCACACTGAAGGAGAAGCTTCGGTTTGCAGCACAGTTGGAGCCCTGAGACTATCGCCTTGCTGTGAGATCATGTGATTACATTTCATCTGACCCAACTCACATCATGTTTACAGGCTGTTTTCATCACATAGAGACTGTGATGTGGGTCTGCTTTGATTTTTGGCTTAACACATAGACATTTACATATATTAGTAACCGTAAATTGCTGCTTGATGATTTGTGACCGTCAACAGTCATTGCAATGTGTTCGCTAAACACAATCATAGTTTCATGTGAGAGAATATGTAAAATCTGTGTGTATGTGGAAGAAGGTGTGAACATTTCATTTTTTTTCTGACATGCTGCAGACTTGTGAGCAATTTTCACTTTGAATAGGAGCATGCATGTAGAATTTGTGTGTGTGTGTGTGCATGTTTAAGTGTGACTTTCACCTCTTGCAGAAAAGCAGCAGCCTGTCATTGCTGCGATCAGTGTGAAGGTACAGTACGACTGAGTTTGTTATTGAGGCTTTTTGCTGACAGAGTGACATGATTTTTTTTTCTCACATCAGCAGAGAAAGAAACACTGATACGATTCAGTTTCATATGTGCTGAGTGGGCTGATTGCAGGCCGTCCTTTTGCCTTTTGTTGCTGAAGTTGATGGTGAGGTGAAAAATTATTGGGTATGAGACTGATAAGATGTAGGCCAATATTTTAATTCAAATCCCAGGCTAGGTAGTAACAAGCACAGATGCAGTGTTGGTGACATATATTAGGATATCTATGTACAATACATTGCTTTGTTTGCCTGGTGTTTTAACAAGTATATTAGCAAATGACAAAGAAAGTCAGAGATCTCCAGACATTAACATTAGTATTTATTTGGAGTCTGTTTGTGGCCACCTGGCACTTTTTAGTCCAGTAGTCACTCTATTTTTAGTTTTGTTTTGGTCTCCACCAAGCCTGGAGAAAAACCCTTAGGCTCACTAGCTTCTAGATGCTTTGCTAAATTCATCAGGTAGCCATTAAATTTGTTGTTCAGATTTTTTGGCATTAAGTGGGTAGTGTACAGCGGCTTTATCAGAGCTTGTTTTTTAAAAACAGCTGTTTACTGAGATACTCAAGCTAAACCATTACACCAAAAACAATAAATAAAAAGAAGATCAAAAAAGCCCCGTAGAGCTGCAGAGCTGGGTAATAACTCTGGGTAATATTATTTTAAAAAAAACAAAAAATGAAAATTCAAATTTTAATGTTTCCTAAAGGTATTAAATGTTTATCTAGATGACTATTGTTATAAATGCAAAAGGGAAAAGACCAGTAATTTTAATTAGGATCATTTAACTAACATTTAAAGTGCCTAGTTTTCATCATCATTATCAGTTTAATCATTAATGTGAATCTAGCTCAGCATCATATGGCAGAAATATGATAGATTGGGCCTTGAATGGGAAAACCCCACCCCACTCTTGGAGGCCCTGAACATGTTATAAAAGACAAGAACTTCACCAAAACTGGAGTTACAGTGTTAGTACATAACAACAGTAAAATGCAAATGAGATCTGAACATGTGTATATTTTAATGCAAATCTCTGAACCTCCTGGTTGCTTTCTGTTTGCTTAAGCGAAAACAAAATTTGAATATTCTATTCATTTGCTTTTGGGGAAGGATTTCTGACATTTAGTGAACAGCTGAATTCTACCAGTGGCTGCGTTTTAAATAACATCTTCTTTCACCCAGTAGTTTTCACTCAATAAACAAAAAAGGCCGTATTGTTATGAGCAGGTTCCATTTTGGAAATGTTCCATAATCGTGCATTCCGGGACACTTCAGCATCGAAGTTTTGGCTTTCTTGTCGAAACCAAAAAAAACAAGAACTATGCAAATGTGAACTCAAGCCAAATCTATGTAATGAAACCAAATCTCAGATATCTGAGGGTACATAAATGCACCAATAGGGAAGTGTTTCAAAGAAGTCCCTGAGCTCAACTTAACTTTATTTTTATAGGCCTTTAAAACTCAACTGGGTTGAACTAAAGTGCTTTTCAGTACAGAGCAAAAGAAAAGAAATGACATAACAAGGAAAATACATTTTAAAAAAGTACTGATCATGAAAATGCACACATGCAGAGGCAATAAACTTTAGCTGAGGGACAACTCGACATTTCTAAAGACATTTAGTTTAATAAACTGAAATAACAAGACAACCTTTGTCTCAGGTTCATTCTCTCTGTCTCTCTAACGAGACTGTGTCACTGTAAATTCCTTGTCTTTTCAGGCCTGTCATGGGGGTTTTAAAACATACAATTGGAAAACACTGTCCTGGGCTGAGATTGTTGGTTGACTTTTTGGCTCTCTCACAGAAAGGCAGTGAGCAGGTTTTTACTCACTGTCTGCCATCACCTGAATGTTCACAAAGCACAGCCTCACCTCAGAAGCGAACAAAAACAAGTGTGTTTCTGTACGTGGGTGTGTTGGTGTGTGAGCTTAAACAATGAGCTTTTTACAAACTGTATGTGTGTGAATTTGTGAGAGTGGGCGAGAGGCAGACAGGCAGGTGCTCTCTATATATTTACACATCTCGTTATCAGGAGGCCTTGCCTGCAGTAGCCTACTAATACAAAATGTGTTTGGGTGGCTGCATCGGGAGATAAGATGGCAATAAGTACAATATCACAGCCCAAGACAGTATTAGTTTTCGCAAAAAGATGCTGTCACTGGGGCTTATAAGTAAAACCCAGAAATAGACTGAACAAAAATGATACGCTTATCTGAGCGGGACGAAGGGTGAAATCTGTGGAATCACAGGGAAGACACTGGTGGATAATGGATTCTCTGTTGGATTCTTTGACTAGGAAATTGAAAAAAGACAGAAGCAAAACTACAACAGTGCCAGGTCAGTGTGTAGGAATTTGTCTGGATATACAAGCATGTAGGGAAATGCAACACGTGCCAGAATACAGACAAGAAATATTGACACGCTCTAAACTAAACTAACAAAAAATGTCAATTTTATCAATAACAAAATCATCATCATCATCAACAACAACAATAATAATGGTGATAATAATAATAATACCCTGTTGTTTAGTGCAGAACTAAGCCTGAAGCTGTGTATTTAGCTTCCATGGCCCCAGACGTTAAATCACTACCCACATGTCTGATTCGTTCAGAAAGTCATGTACTGCAGGTCTGATGTTATGCCCCTTGTCCTTTGTAGTAAAGATGCCCCTTAAGTAGTAAAAATAATAAACCAGTCAGAGCTTTGCAGATTAACATTTTTTTAATCTTTCTGTAGAGCTTACCAGCTACATCTGTAAAAAAAATAATGACTAATCACTGCTGCTCTTCCTAGAAATGACCCCAGCTAGACATGTATCGCTATGGATTGGTAAGAGCAAAACAAACCAAAATGAAATCTTCTTCCCAACAATTAAATGGAAAACAGATCATAGTGCCAGGCTGAATGAATTTAGTGAAAGAAAATGGTAATTTAGCAATTTTCCTACTTTTCTGCCCTGAAACTGATATTTCATCATAAATGGCTGGAATATAATCACCCACCACTCTGAAAAAGCAAAAAAGTAAGTAGTAGTAAAAAGAAGAAGTAGTAAAAAAGCAAACTACAAAGTTTTTAAAGCTGCACTCCAAGTATACAGGGATGGCTGATACTGCACATTGCAAAAGATCATTGTCAGAAATATTTGTAATTGTTATTAATAGTAGAGATGGGAAAATAGTCAGCTTTGAACCATTTGCTTATATCTGGTGTATGATCATCTAAAGTTTTGTGGTGTGGTAACACTTTAAAAATGTTTAAGGCTCAGAAAAGCAAAGCAACAATTTTATACCTGTGAATTTGTTACAAAGCAATGACAATTTGTCGATTGAAAATTTCATTATTACAATTTTAGCTCATGTTAAAGATGGATTGGCACTTGCCACACCCTTTTAATCTCTGTGCATGAAGGATCAAAAGTAAAGATTACGGAGGCCGTCTGGTTTTGGCTGTCAGTCCTACTGCTGCATCCCCTTTCAGGGCTCAGCAGGGATTTGTAAGAGACACCAGTACAATCAGCCCTCACCTCATGTAGCGAGCAGAGTGCAGAGCTGCCTGAAGTACTTCAGCCACCACTACAAGTTTCCACAGCGTGGGACGTCCATACTTAAACTCTGTTAGTTCAGTGTCCGCTACAGGCTGAAAAGAACATCCAAGGACTTGCACACTGTTAATCTGGTCTCCAGCAAAGGAACAAACAAAGCTACACAAAACATTGTTTTTGTTTTAGCAGAGGAAATCAGTGATGTGATGCTAATTTGGTTCAACTGGGACTGCAATGACACAAATTCTTTTACTCCAAAGTCAAAATAAAGAGTAACTGCACATTTTTTGGCAGGTACTTACTGTAAATCTAGGCAGTGAATGTATTTTCATCCTCCCTGCTGACCCACATAGAACTAAATAGCATATGTAACTATATTTCCCCTGTCAGGGAAAGACAGGACTGTGAGTTGCATTTTACTGGAGCTTAGTATTAGTAATGTTTTGGAAGTAATGCCGCTTTTAGTGTTGTTTTACACAGACTTCCACTCCCCCTGGAGGACTGTCACAACTATTGGTTTCAAATGGAGTGTGTCAGTCACGTGATCTGACTGCAGGTTGAGAGGTTTCTAATCCTGCCAAGAAATCCTTTCTGGGAGAAGTTCTGGTATTAACAAATTGACTGTCTAGGAGGTGAGCTGTGACCTGGCGCACTGCGAACATCTGCAGGGTCAACAACTGAACTACACAGCTCCTTCGTCTCTGCCAGAAACCAACATGACAGGGGACGATTAATAATCCAGTCCTGGTTAGGATGAACTCTCTAGACAATGAGGCAGAGAGTGACATACAGCAGCTTGCCCTGACATTTATCTGAATACAAGCACTCAGTCTCCTCTTGGCATGCACTAACCATGGGGCATTTCTCAGTTCGGCATTACTGGCATGAATTCAGGCTTAATCCATGTAAACCTGGCATGAGAAATAATTCACAAATAGATGGTAATACACACTGAGACTCTTCAGCCTATTTTACAGAAATTGTAGACCACAAACAATAGTCGTACAATGAGCAGGGAGGAGAGGAGAGGAGAGGAGAGGAGAGGAGAGGAGAGGAGAGGAGAGGAGAGGAGAGGAGAGAGGAGGAGAGGAGAGGAGAGGAGAGAGGAGGAGAGGAGAGGAGAGGGGAGGGAGAGGAGAGTAGAGGAGAGGAGATAGCGAGAGGAGGAGGGCGGGAGGGGAGGAGGGAGGAGGGAGAGGAGAGGAGAGGAGAGGGGAGAGGAGAGAGGAGGAGCGGAGGAGATAGAGAGGAGAGGGAGAGGAGAGAGGAGAGGAGAGGAAGGAGAGGAGAGGGGAGGAGAGGAGATGGAGGAGGAGGGGGTGGGGGAGAGGGGAGAGAATGGGAGAGAGTAGAGGAGGGATGAGAGAGGAGAGGAGAGGAAGGAGAGAGAGGAAGGAGGAGGAGAGGAGAGGGGAGAGGAGAGGGAGGAGAGGGGAGGAGAGGAGAGGAGAGAGGGAGGAGAGGGAGGAGGGGGAGGAGAGGAGGGGAGAGGAGAGGAGGAGAGGAGAGGAGAGGAGAGAGGAGAGAGAGGAGAGGAGAGGAGAGGAGGAGAGGAGAGGAGAGGAGAGGAGGGGAAAGATCATAAACACATAGTAGTACAGGTACAAACCAGCCGAATGTTGGACTGTGGATAGTTAGGATGTGAAAACATACTGTATATATATTTGGATGTAAGTCATCAACATTTTTGTTGATGACTTACATCCAAAGTCATCATTGTGAATACAACTGGCTGATGCTTATTTCTTTATTTTTCATTGATCATTTATATCCTTCCTGATGACACTGAGGGTGCGCTGCTTTATTTTCTTTCCTTTTTTGTCAGATCAATTACTCAAATATTGTAGGTGCAGAGGTCACCCTGCATAAAAAAAATGATTTAAATACTTTCATGAGTTTGGTTTCAGTTTGGTGTCTGTGCTGGCTCAAATGCCTTCTGACTGTCACAGGAATAAAAATCTAGGGCAAGGACTGAACACTTTTATATTTTTGGCGGGACAATTTGTGAAGTGTAAGGTTAATAATTGCTGGCATCAACCAAAACTGTTCCTGTGTCATTGACTCCAATAACTCATATCTGCAGTAATGAGGCCTAGAGCAATGAATCTTTTAGAGATAACAGTAATGAATTTTAGCATGTGATTTTTTCTGATCCTGTTTAATTCTGGAAATTAGAATCAAGTACTGTAAATAAATTTTATTATTCAGTCATGCAGTAAGGATCAGCCCCCTGGTGGCCATTAATTGGAAAGGCAGCATTTTCAGGCCACTGAAACTGTTAAACCTCACATTAAAATGATGTCCCAGTGATACATTTATACTAAAAATTACAATTAAAATATGCAGTATTGTTGGTAGTTTAGCACTATTTGAACAATCAGAGTTAAAGAAGTGCTCTATTTTGATTAATTTCATAGAATTAATATTTAACTAGCATCTTCTGCTAACAGCACAATGCTCCTGCTCCTTGTTTTGCACAATGACAACACATTGCATTTTGGAATGACAATGGTCCATTAACGCACTGTTTAAAAGTGACATTGCTGTGCTTACTTTATATTGTAATTTTTCCAGTTTCATCATGCATGCTAGAAAGAGTAATAACATTATGGTTGCTAAATGCTAAAGGGGGGAGAGGGGGACATTTCATTTGTCAGAGAATATTATGCTGTGTTGTTCCATTTTTCCGCTGCTACACGAGCAAAGGTCACACCATGTTTTCTCATTATGCTGTCGCGACCTGACAGTAAATGGTAGGTGTATTGATGATGTGGCTGGATACGTGTGTGTGTGTGTGTGTGTGCCTGCATTGTATGTGCACTTTTCACTGGTCTTTTGTGAAGCCCATTGATGAATATGTCTTTTCTTCATAGCCAATAAGCTTCAACCTTTTCTAGTTTAGATTTAGTCTGGTGTCTTTTATCTTGCACTGGAGTTTATTCAAAGATTCTGGGTGAAATAAATATAGCTCTGAAACTACAAACACAAACCCAACAGAAATCATTGATTTATTGATTTGATTTAAAATGGTGATAAAACGCAGAGTTCGATAATATTTAAGCATTTTCTCTGTTTTATTAAATACTCAGTGTTTGTTAGCTGATAAAGCCAAATAGACTGACTGTTTTCTTTGGGTGGCACTGTTTAATTTTCAGCACAGTTCTGCTCCTGCAGTCATTTGGACTCAGTGGGGGGTTTGGCACAGCAAAAGACACTGAAATGGGATGTTTTTGTTATCAGCATGAAATTAGGGGAAAAATGGGATTTTTGAATTTAGGTCACTTTGGTTTATGTGTTCAAAGGTTTGGGAGCAGTTTATTCAGCAGCTTCAAAAGGAGATGCAGCCTCTGTTCCTGTTATCGTGCCGACTTGTCTGATTTTGTACATGAATTCAATAATGAGTCAATCCTGGTTGCAGCATGGGTAAACAAAATCACTCGGATTCAAAGTCTCCTATTTTAGAAACATTTTAAATCTCAGTCAGCAACGCTGATTAACGACTAGCTTGAGCTAAAAATACATAGAGAAAATTGACCAAACTGTGGGAAGATGAAGACGAGGTTGTGTGAGACACTGAATCAGTTGGGAACTGGTCCAATGCAAAGTTTATTGCCTGTCACAAATAGGCAAAGAGGTTTCTGTCTCTGAGTTCAAGTAGTGCAGCGGGTCCATATTTCTCCTCCTGAACGCAGTGCTTACCTGTCAGAAATATTATAGAGCTTCCAGAACATGTGAAATAACTCATTTAATGCTGCCTGCCTGACTCAAAGACCTCAAAAAGCACTGTGCCTTCAGAATGACTTCAGTAAATCAGCTGTGCCCGAGCTGATAGGAGATTTACAACAATCAGTTTAAATCAGGCTGTCCGTAGTGGTAGGACATTATTAAGCATAGTGAATGATGATATTGTACATAAACTACCTGCATAGACTTGGATAGACATAAACTTACATGGTTGAATCATCAGCATAAAAGATGAACAAATGTATAAAAACTATGGTTCTTCGATTTAACCATCAGTGGCACAAATCTGTGGTCATAGGCCAGGGATGATGTAGTACTAAGAGCCATTCTTAACAACTGGGATGATTGATGCTGAAGCTAAAAATCATTATATGAATCAGTAGCATCCAGCTACTTCAGCAGCTACAATGAGGATTTAGTTTGAGCTGTTACTCAACACTTATATATTAACAATGGATCAAATTTTCATGTGTATGTAAAAGGGTTGACTGGCAGTGGCAGTCCCAGAGTTCCCCTCAGTTCTGTGCTTCTCAACTCACTGCCTCAACTTTGTTTTTTTTTCTCTATCACTATCACTGTCAGCATTATTTCCAGATATTGCGAGCAGCTGCTTTTAGTGAAACTATGTATCTCTAAAAACCTGCAACAGCGAACAGCAGGCAGAAAAAAATAAGTGACTACCTAGTAAATGCCCCCCAGGAGTTGTTGAAAACCAAAACAGGGAGCAAACACTGTCATTTCATTGCATTTGCCAGGTTGGCAGAAAAATCCAAAATGTTTCTTCATGTTTGCTGATAAATTAACATGCTCATAACACATTCGCCCAGACAATTTAAAGATAGGCTAATAACATAATATTGTTGTGTTAACAGCTTCTTTCTGTTGGAACCAACATCATCCCACTTTGCATTTCTATAACAGCTATTAAAAGTGATTTAATAACAATATTTATAAAGCTCAAATCTTTTAAATTTGCATTTCATATTTGGCTCTAGGTCTCTCGTTCCATTGTAAACCCAAAATATATATAAATACAATTAAAACCTGATGAAGGCGTGTTTTTTTTTTTTTTACATGAAGCCACTCAAATCTCCAACCTGTGCAAGATTTTCCTAGAATATCATGTAGACCCTAAACTTGTTCAAGTGTGAAGTTTCTGTGTTAAATAAGAGCAAGACTAATTAGAAGACCTTTAGAGAGAAAGGTATAAAAACAAACAAAAAAAAGTTTCTGTAAGTAAAGGCCATGAAACAAACAAAATAAAAATTACAAGTGACGAATGTGACGAATGTTTCTGCCTTGAAGTGAGCAGCTGCCCTGAGCCCTGCAGCTTTTCTTCACTTTGGGTACAACAGCTCCATGTTTCTAAACGCCTCTCTGAGCAGCCTGCCTGCCTGTGTCTGATTGTGTTTGACAGTCCTGTATGACAGTTAATGAGCAGAATAAAGGGAGGGAAAAAGGGGAGGTAAACCCAGCAGGACATATTGTGGCTCAGCAGTTGTGTTGTGTTTGTTTCTCTGCCAAGGACAGGCTGCGGAGCCTCACTGTCAAACAGCGGCCTTATAACTCCAGTCTCACCCTTATTGATTTCATTCACCTTGTATTGAGAAGTGAGTTCCCAGTGTGCTCAGGGTTTCATGACCTTTCAGGCATCTGCTACTAAAACCAGTGATCTTGTTTCAGACGCGGTCACCTGGCATTCTGGGATGTAAACTACCAGGTTGATGCGTTAAACACAACACATGATCACTGTGAGCCTTTAACCAATGAGTGTGACTGGAAAGTGAAGCTGGCTTTAGGATCATTAGTGAATGTTAGCTGTGAGCCTCTTGGCTAAGAATGTAATAAAAACAAATTAGCAGTAAATTTTCCACAACTATAACCTAAAGCCTAATGGCAGCATTTTCAGTCTGGCACTGATTTTTACCATCTGTTTCTGCAGAACAACTTTTTTTAAATTTAATCCTCAAGATTTTCACTGTTACCTCTGTTGGCTTTCACTGTTTGCTCTGTATCCAAAATATAACTATTACTAAACCAGTGTAAACTGTGCAATTAAGTACATTTTGGACATTATCAAGAAACAGGACCTGAAAATTAATTTAAATAGTCCAGTTGTCTTCAAACAGCTTAACTGTGACAAAAAGTGAAAAGAGAAAATATAAAACCTGTATTTTCCATCACAGCAGCAGTGAAAAACATCAACGCAGCCTGTTGCCAAGACTCCATCTTCTGCAAGGTGTGTTTTCAAACTAATAGTGGGGAGGAAGGTGATATGTGTGTGTCAAAATAGTCTTGAACATAAAATTCATGCTTTTGTCGCCACCAACCTTTAATTGACAGGATGATAAATTGATAAATGATGATAAATTTCTGGTGAACCTCAAGATATGCAGTTGAAAGCTCCTCCTAAAAAGCTGGTTAGTATTTAAATTCAAAGTTGGATTTCACGCTGAGGTGTTAAAGTAAATGCCTTTAAATATTCACACACATTACTATACTAGTCAAATGTGGTGTTCAAGCCATGTCAGCTTCACGACACAATAAACAAACACTCTGGTCACTGAAAAACCAGCAGCTAAGTAAATTGCTGCAGTGTCATTTGTGCAGCCTGGAAGGATTGTGCACACTTCCTTCATGACCGGTGTTTTTAGTATCATGCTGAGTCAGTATCTGCTCATCACGTTGCTACATGAGTGGTCATCATTTCATCACATAGTTATTATTCTGGTGCAATAAGTTAAAGACATACAGTAGTAAACAGATGACTTTCCAGCCAAATGAGAGCAATGACACATGATCATAACAGTGATAATTACGATGACTGTAAAGAAATGATTTTTCTAGCAGGCTTTTTGCCTCTTTTGTATCAGTGTGTGTGGAAATCGAAAGTGTTGAGTGAGGTATCCTTTATTTGCATCGTCTGTCCCATTTGTAAACTACCAGTTGGTCTTCACGCTGAGGAGCAGTTCATTCCTGGCAGTGTTTTTCAAAGATGAGGTTTTATCATGAATTTGATGCAGATGGATGCAGTTTGTGTTTCTAGCCCATAAGGTGTGATAATTAATACACGTAAATGTGGTGTTAACCTACTGGCTGCTTCTTTTTATAAGTCATGCTAATTTTGTCAGTGCTGGGCTGGTGGATAACTTTGGTAAGACCAGACTGGTGAATGCATTTCCATAAACCCAAAACACACCAAACTAAGACAGTAAAAGACTTACAGTAGACATTACACCTGCTAAACATGACGTTTAGCTTTTAGCTCAAAGCACAAAAAAATAAAGCAGTGGTGAAATATTTGGTGGATCACAATATACAGTATATCCTTCTTATTTTTTAACTACATGACCAAGATGTGATTCATTATTTTTACCCCTTTATGATGACACTTCAAGCTCTGCTCATGTTCACCTTTAAGTATGTTCCTCTGTTAGTGTCAGTGCTGAAGGAAAATCTACGGATTCTATATTTGTCCTGGAGGTTTCAGTCCTCGAGACTTTGAGCACTGATTTTGTTATACTGCAAAAGGACACATACTCAAACAGACGCAAACACAGAGTCAGTGATCAGTGGTCAGTCAGTACTCGCCTGGGGGTAAGAGTGTTCTCTCAGACATCCAGTGGAGGGTTTACCCCCTGCTACCCTCAACTGCCCTAGAATATATATGTATGTGTGTGTGTGTGTGTGTGTGTGTGTGTCTGCACTAATACACACATCATGTGATCCTTAAAAAAACAATGTCTTTGTGGACAAATGTATGTGAAGTGCTATGGTGACGTAATGTATCTGCATTGTAGTCTAAAGAAAACATGCACATATCTAGATGAAACCCGTATGTAAGTCTTAATTATGAGTGTTACAGTGCAACTATAATTACATGGCCTCTCTTTGAGTTACTTAGTAATTGATTTTAATTGCTTTTTTTGTACAATCCACTAACATCGACCTGTGACCTACAGTGATTTGTAAGAGCTGCAGAGATCATAAGTGAAGTCATGCCGACACTTAAATTGCCCAGAAAATGTTAGTCTCTGAATTACATGCACATTTAGTGCTAACTAATCAGGTGATTTTAGTCACTTCTAGATTTTTAATCCTATGGTTTGGAACTTTTCTCGGTCATTCTGTTTTTGAGATTTATGAAGTTGTGACGCTTTTAGAGGACATCTGTGAATGTATACTGTATGTTTTGCGTTAATAAGGCTAACTTTAGCATTATTGATGCTAGGCTTAATGAGATTAAGGCTGAAGTCCTACATAATGTGTTTGCATCCGATCTGAGTACATTCTCACTTCAGTGTGCCTATTTTCCTCTGATTTTGCAAGGTGGAAATGCATTACGTTCTTCACACTTTTTGCTTAGTTAGCTGTAAGCCAATGCTGTCTTTGTTTTCTGTGATCCCCTTGTGGATCTGTTGGTTGACTTAATGAGAGTAATTATGAAAAGACCCTTATTAAGGTTAAGCAAGCTGCGCTGTAAACAAAAATCATAGAGTCATATAGAGGAGAGGAAAGACTGGGCAGGGCAGCGCAAGGGCAGGAACTGTAAAAGGAAAGACAAACAGAGGGAGTGGAGAAGTGGGAAAAAGAATATATATACGTGTATATATATATATATATATATATAGTATAGTATAGTATAGTATAGTATAGGGCACAATATATATATACACACGTATATACGGGAGAGATTTCATGTGTAAAATTTGATCCTGTGTCCTGACGTTTAGCGCCAAAAACCCCGGAACTAATTAAAGCGTCGGAGAGAGCGGGCAGTTAATTATCGACGCACATTACGGACGACTCGTGAGGAAGGTGAAGCATGAAACGTTTCGGTGTGAACACGCAGACTGGCCTCCTTGAATATTTGAAGAAGAAACATGAAGGTAAATGGGAAAGCTGGCCGCAAGTTGAAACTATTAGACGTAACTTCCGGTTGCAACACAAAGCAGTGGAACATAAAAGTTGTCCCTGAGTCGCACACACACACACACACACACACACACACTGCTCCAATCATTATGGTGTTTCCACAGAAAGACAAACAGACACTTATTTCTTATACAAATAAATATTAAACCTTTAAGCACCTTGGAAAGAGAGAAGCTGTTTGTGTCGACATGTTTATGTCTGAAGTTTGTTGCTGACACACACACACACAGACACAGACACAGACACACACACACACACACACACACACACACACACACACACACACACACACACACACACAGCCTTTTCTCCAGCTGGTTCAGCTGCTGCTGCTCATGGCGAGCTGTTTTAGCTTTAAAGAGCTGGACAGGATTCACATGTATCATTATCTGTAATGTATTTATGACTAGTCACGACTGTCATTTTACATATCTGAAGTGGTATTTTCAATAAATACTAAAATAGTGCAATAACATCAGAGACGTCATTTCAGATATCCAAACTAGAATTGTGACTAGTCAAAATGTAATCGCAGATATTTTAAATTGTCATTCTTGAATTATAATTGTGACTAGTTATATTGTCATTTTAGATTCAAAATTTAACTATGGATATTCAAGTGAAATCTGTTTAGCATTAAAACGGCTTGTCCTTATACTCATAGCCACTTTATAGCCAATAACGATATATTGACTGCAACAAGCCCATTTTAGATTTAAATTTAACCTTTGAATATATTTATAACCTCTAAATGTGCTAGTAACTGTTTTTATAAAATTATTCATTATGTATTATTTACATATGTAGGTGAAACATTTCCAACCAACCATTGCCTATCATGACACTTACTGACATAATGATTTCCATTGTCGCTTACTTTAATTGCAATCATCAAAACTACAAGTCTATCCCTGACTCTAAAACCAAGTCTTAACCAATGTGAACAAAATCTGGACCGACCAAACTCTCCTCACTCCCATTATGTTCAAACTGGTCCTTGCAACAATAGAAGTATAAAAACACACACACACACACACACACACACACACACTCCTTTAAATGCATATATTTGCGTTTTCAGTGTCATTGAAATCTATTTAGGGGCAGCAGATCCCTATGACCCTGGTTAAGGAAAAGGGAGGTATAGAAAATGAATGAATAAATGAATGAATGAATTAATGAAGGAATGAATGAAATCTATTTACTGCAGACTGACAGCAGCATAGTTGCTTGTTTATTTTTTGTACTTTCTCTTCACACTTGTTTATTCCTCAGTTTTCCCACCTGTACCCATCTTTCCTTTCCCTTTGCTTTCTGTGCACTTCTGTTTAATACACTTTTACCTTCCTCGGGCAACACACCACCGATAGAAATTTCAATTACAGTGAAGAGAAATGGTCGAGTGGTGTTCACTCTGCAGCGAAAGGGAAACCGCTTCAGTTTCCTGCTACTGCTATGGTTTCTTCATTTTCTAAAACCTGAATAAAAATACACCATATTAATAAATCTTTTCCTAGTTTGAAATGTATAATTTCATTTTGATTTCTATTACACTTTGATGTCTTTTCTATGTTTTAGATGGAGGCATAAAAGTTTTTGTGTTTATAGTTTATACTGTGATATTACAGTATAATTTTCACATTATTCTTTGTAGATTCTTATTTATACATTTTTTTAAATTATAAGAACAAGTAAACTGAAATACTAGATATTATGTCAGAGTCGGACTGAATGTGGTGAGTGGGTGCAGCAGGAGGCCTCATGAAATAATAGTTAATTTGTCTGTGTGTGTGTGTGTGTGCAGACATAAATATGTATATAGTAAATGAGGGAATGTGAGGATTTAGGAAAAAAGAGGGTGAAGGATAAGTTTCCAAGTATGGGGTATTATGCTAAGCATGGTAATTCTTCTCTGAGACCTTCTACGTTTCCGTTCCTCCCTTCTTCATCTCATTGCTTTTCTCTCTGATCATTTCCACACCAGCCTCCATTTGTCAGAATTTAGCTTCTTTCAGTGCCTGAGCCGGCCGAGGCAGCACCTGTAGTCAGTTAGCCATTTAGACAGTCAGGCAATCAAGTAGTTAGGGAGTCATTCGTTAAACTCGGGTGCCACATTTATGTACCACAAGCAACTGCCAGTGAAGTGGTTGTTTCTTTCAAAACATATTTCCAGTTGTATAATTTTGTATAATCTTCTTTAATTTGTGTAGCTTGTCTACTTTGAAATGGTCCATTAGTTTCCCTTGTTCAGGCTAATCATATTCCAGACTTAACTTTGAATGAAGTTACTATTTACATTTAACCTACTGTTTTCATGTCACTGGTGAAGATAATAGTACATTAAATAACTTAATATGTGAGCCAGTCTTCAGGACTGAGATCATCTGGACTGTCAGTAAACCTGTCAGGTGAAAACCACTGAAGCAAGAAACTGGTTGGCCAGTTTACCATGTTGTGTAGGCAGTTAATCCTAATTAAAGTAGTTGGCCAAGGAACCAGCTAGATAATAAATCAGTCAATATGATGACAAATCAGACAGCCAGCCAGCATTGCACCAGTCAAGTACTGCATACTAAGCTTGTCAACCAGCTGGTTAGTCAGTTATGTAGGCAACCAATGCTAACTTACTATCAGAGAGACAGTAAGTTAGCAGTTCATTCAACCAGAAAGCCAGACTGTAAGTCAGCCAGACAGATATCATTTTCAAAATCCAATTTCTGTTCTAGCCCTTTCTGTCCTAGGGACTTGATTTGACTGGGAGGAGAGTTGATGAGGCGTTATACATCTCAATCAGTGTCTGCTGGTGTGTGTGTGAGTGTGTGTGTGTGTGTGGGGGGGGCATAGTAATGCACAGAGAAAGAGTATAGGTTTACTGTGATTACTGCAAGCTCTAGGCATTGGTGCGGGCAACATGTATTTATATAATATAATAAACAGTGTTACACCCTGTAGCAGTGATGGCATCTCTAAGTGATGAACACACAGTAAGCCTGTGGTCACACAGAGGTGTAAATGTATACAGGTTTGTATACATGTCAGTTTAGCACCCAATTTGCAGACAATAAGACAATAACCAGGGCATGTACATAAATGCATATAGAGTATCAGTAGAGGCAATACTTAAACCACGTCTACATTTCAGATTTATAAAGTAGTTTTGTACACAAACAATATTTAAATGACAGAATGGGATTTGTCACTGTGCAGCTATCTGCTGTCCAATGCATTAGAAGGGCACAAGGGTGTCTGCTAATGATATAAATTGTTGGAAAAGTACATTATGCATCTTAGACATAGTAGCACTGCTGCACAGTAAGAGTGCATATGTTCATAGGATGGCACATGGATAGTGTTGAATTTAGCTAGTTCGCTAAGTGCTGGTCTCCAACCTCTCCAGCTGTAAATCAAAGAAGCAACCATCAGGCACCTGGTGTAATGGGCCTACATTGCACTACACTGAATGTGATTTTAATGTGAAATGTTGTTGTAGCTGAGGTGAAGACATTTTCTTGCCTTGCATAACCACTGTTTTTTTTTTTTTTTTTTTCAGAAATTGAGCAGAACACTATCCATTACCCTACATTTTAATGCTAGAAACTATGTATAGAGATGAGGTGTAGTTATTATGGGAAGGTGTGCATAGTACCTTCACATTTGGGAAGAAAATTCATTAAGTGTTGTAGGTTGTAGGTTGTGCCTCACTTTAAATCCAGGTCAGTGTTTGTGGCCTTTACTCTGCACCATGTAGGATCATTACAAAGCCATTTGCCACAAAGCCTCTTAGTGTGCACTGCTTTACACTAACTGCTTTTAGCACATGCTGTTATCCTACGATGTGTATTACTGTAGATGTTCGTGTGTATGTTCTGAAGTTGCACGCCTCCAAGTCGGTGTGTATGTTGGTGTGAATGTGCAAGAGTATTACAGTGAATGTCACAGTTGTGGTCAAGTGTTGCTATTCCTTCCATAACAAACCTTTATCTACCATACCGCTGCATTATCACCCCAACTGTAAAATATTAGAGTATTTTTCCACTTTAATCTGTTAAACATACACAGTTGTTATTTTAAGTTAAAGTAAGATAAATCCAACACCAAAATTTGACAAGACAGTGTCACTATATGATTTATTTATTATGTTTTTATCGGAGGAATAAGATACTTCTGTTATATTAAGCTTGTTAGGTACTGTAGCTGGTTTCAATCAATAGTATGAGAAAAGCCTTGACTGAGAAATCTGTTGTAGTCTTCCATAAAAGTGTATTTTCAATGCATTTTTTATTAGTTCCAAAAATTAACACTGGTATTGAATTCAGGACATTTTGGCTATTATTCGTTTATCACATTTAAACTAAAAATTTTGCTACAAATGAAAAGGTAGGAGGGTATTATCACCTCCTACATGATAGATTAGATGTGACAAAATTGTGCCACATGGAACTGAGGCAATGGACCTTTTCACCAGAGCAAGAGCGTTATTTCATTGGTCATTTCCTCTAAATAAGTGAAATCACCTGGTGTCCCTGGTCTAATAGCTAGCACCCTCTGAATGACTGGCTTCAGACTCGCCTTCTTCTCTTAATCCCTCTGTGGCAAACACCAGAAAATACATAGTGTTGTCTAATACAGTGTATACTTACTCTGTCTTATCTCACAGAAAATAGCCTGATGAGCTGCCCACTCTCTGCTTAAAACAGTGACAGGAACTTGTGAGAGTACAGTATGTGTGTGGGCATGTGTGCATATTTCCTTTGTCGAGTTCTTCAGCTTCTGATTCCCACTTATATAAATGTAATATTCCTGTTTTCCTGTGCTTTTGTTAACTTCTGCATGCATTCGGTATTTGTTGCATGTACCCAACAGACCTGGCCTATGAACCTGCAACGTGTGTTTGTGTTGTGTTGATTCATCTAGTAAAGGAGCAAGGTAGAGACATGAGAAAACCATTAAACAGTGTTGATAATGCACTGGATTGATATGCTGTGATTTAATGAACTGCTAGGCCTATATAAACATTATTCACACCAGCTATAGTAAGAATATCCACAATATCCACATCACTATCACTATAATCAACAAAAGGAAATGCAATAGTATTGAAAGATTTGTGAGTAGAGGCTAAAAAACAAGGGTGAGAAACCAGTAGTGTTTTTAGAACTGAAATGATCAGCAGCTAAGTCATGATTACACTGGGCTTAGGTTTTATTTGTTGGGAAATAGGCATCGGTTGATTGGGAAGGTTTCACCTACATATATAATAAATAATGTACAAATAACATTATTAGACAGAGACAGAGACACACTCACTCAAAGTTTAAATTGCGATATAAAACCGGTTTGTTTACCTTCTCTCTTGTAAATTTCATTCAGTTCACCTTGGGCACCTTCCGTTCAGTCTCCATATGGTTTTTTATGTAAATATCAAATGTAAATATCAAGATGACATGCTGTACATTGCTTGAGCAATTAGTTTCACTTTATTCAAAGAGCTTAACGTCTTAATGTTTTTGTATAAGAAATAATTATTGTCTGTCCATTCTTCCATGGCCAAACAATAATTTGCAAAGGAAGGCAAATGGTTTCACTGCCAAGACTTAGGGCAGTGTGTTTAAAAAAATTACTAAATTACTACCTCTCTCTCCGTGATTAGTTACACTTTGCTCCAAAATCAGTCCATGGCCTTAGAGTTAACCTAGTGTTAACTTAGTGTTAACCTTGGACAGGACCGAAGAGGTTTGGGACGGACCTGAATGATTATGTTTGACGACACCACAGATGAGAACAGTCTGAGTGAGCAGAGATACGAGATATGATTGAGAAAGTGACCTCCTGATGTTCTTGTTCAGAAGCCTGAGCTGGGCAGTGATTCTGCTGTGACTCTTACACAAGAGGGAAGGTCAGTGATGGTTAACGGGGAGGAAAGAGACTCATTCCTACAACTGGTTTAAGGGAACATCAGGGAGAAGAGCTAGCTGGTATACAAGTTCTACGGTTTTGAAGAGAAGCTGAGCCACTGTGGAAATAGGAATGATATAATTTGTCTAACACGTCTTAAACCAATAATGTCTTTGTCTCTGGCAGGTCATTGTTAACTTACAAGGCTTATATTTCTTCCATAAGTTAAAAGTTTGGTGTGTAATATTTAGAGTGATTTATTAGCAGAAATGGAATATAGTATTCAAATATATGTTGCCATTATTGTGTAATCACTGGAAAATATCAACCATTGCATTTTTTAAAATTATACAGTAAGGCTTTTAGATTTACATAGGGAGCAGGTCTGCTTTCATGGAGGCAGCCATGTTGGACTGCCATGTTTATACAGTAGCCCAGAATGGACAAACGAAGCACTGAGACTAGACGGGAAATCATGTTTTGACAAAGGCCACTTTACCCAAATTGGAGATTATCCTAGTTTGGGTTTAGGAGGTTGGACTAATGTTACAAATCCGGTCAATTAATTAATATAACAACATGCTAATCAAATGGTTACAGTGAGTGTTACTTTGTCAGAGCTAAGTTATAACTAGCCGAGTTAATCCTCTGTTGGTTGCTAACTAGTTTGCTGACCTCCTGAGATCAAACATGTTATGATCAGAAATTAATGAAAAATTAAGTGTTCAATTCTTAAAAAAACAAAATATGACTTTATAAAACTGGGAGGCAGAAACTGAAGAAAGGTCAATTTAAAATAGGAACAAAAGACAAGAAGATAGGACAGAAAATAATAGGAGGTGAGAAAGGAGAGATAGAAAAGGAAGGATAGAAAAGGAGGCAGATGGAAATAAATGGGCCAAACAAAAACCAATTCTGTCAACAGCTCTGAGGGTAAAGAAATGAAGGCTAGGGAATAATATAGGAGGAGGGGAAATAGATGTTTAGTTTGGGTCACTAATAATCTAAATAGACTTGCTTTGCTGAAGGTCTAGAAGTGAGATAACGAATGGATCCACCAAAGGAGAATAAACTTAGGTAAACGATATCGTACTCTGTTTGCTTTGTGTATCAACTGGAAGAGAAGGATACTAAGACTTAGATCAATAAAAAGGGAAAAGTACCTTTCCTGGGATCACAAATAAAAGACTGTCGTCAAGCCTTGTCCTTATTCCTTCTTTGCACAGCAATTGATCTGATTAACCATGTTTTCAAAACAGATTCACTGGTCAACTACAGCATAGTGCTCCATGACATCTAACAATCTTAATAAACAAATACATTAACCCAAAGGCAACTAGGTCACAGGCGGTAACTTAAAGTTGTTCGTATGGCCGATGAACCTGTAGGACAACAATGAGAAACAAACTCAAAATCAACTAGATATAATCTTGACAAAGATTAGTGTATCGACTGATGAAATCTGAGCCTGACAGTCTGAGTGGGAGAGGTCCAAAAATAACCAGCATATTATCTTTTTAGACAAAACTCTCTCTCCTTAACCCCTTTTCTCATTCTGTCTCCTTCCCTCTGTATTTGTTTGTTCCTATCAGTGTCACTTACTCACTGGCAGACAAGCGTTATCCCTCTCTTCCACAATCAAACACTAAATTGGGGGTTTTAATGGGAGTGGAAGAAATTACTTTGACTGAACAAGCATGTCTACTGGGTCATTAAAGACGGGGTGTGACAGTGACAAATGTCCTCGGTGCAACGTGAAGGCAAAGTGTGTCAACACACAGAGAAAAGGACTGTTCCTATTATTTGGATCGTCACCATTGTCAGCTTCAGTTTCTCACAGTTAGTAATTTCATATGCTCTCTGTCATATTGCTAACACTGAATAATGTAGGCTTTTTTGTAATTGACTGGACCAATACTGACCCTTTGAGAGGAAAATCCCAGAGTTCTTTCTTAAACAACCAATCTATGGGATAAAAATAATCGCATTGTAAATATTATCTTTCAAGTATGTGCCACAAATAAATCAACTCACCACAGCCACGTAGTAACTTCTACTATATCTGTTAAGGATGGCTGGTCCCAGGGTTGCACTCAGAGCCACAAAGCATATATGTATAGCAGCATTAATGGATATAAACAGGACGTCAGAATCCATACCAAACAAAGCAAATCGTTTTTATATACTCTGGCTCGTGTTGGTTTGTGTCACCTTTTCTCTTTCTACCTTCTTTTCCACCCTCAGTTTCCTTGTCAGCTTTAAGTCTCTTATCCTGTGTTCTTTAGCGTGTCTGTTTGGTGAATCAGTGAAGCTTTGAGGTTTCTGTTGAGTCATCCCTTTCCCCTTCAAAAGCTCTCTCTCCCTCTCTCACTCTGTCCTATATATTTATATATATATGTGTGTGTATATATATATATATATATATATATATATATATATATACAATTGCTACTGTGTGTTGGTTTGGAAATGTGTATGTATGATTGAAGTATCACTCTTATTTGTGATACTTAGTCAAACTTTGTAGTGTACCTTTACAAATATCTTTAATATATATATGTTGACTTACAGGTTCCTCAGTTACAAATGCAGGAATAGTGATAGTTGCAAAAGGATTCTTAATAGAACGCTTCTTTAACTGATAGACTTGGTGTATGAAAGAAAAACCAGGTTGCTTAAGGTTCACTTGCCTTTTGACAGCGGAAATAAAGTAGAACGAGAGAGAGCGAGTGATTGTCACTGCCAAACCCTACACAAGAACAAAACAATTCAGTGAAAGGAGAAGCAGACTGGAACATTTTTCAGTCTCCATTGTGGCACTGGAATCAGTAAATCAACATTTCCAATTTCTGTGAGCACTAACCATTTCGAGTCGGTAATACACCAGACCTAGATTTACTCAATCAGCAACAGCACACCCAGCAGACTAGAATAGCATAGAATAGAATAGAAAAGTGACTATCGTCCCCAGAAAATGACAGCAGTGGTTATTTGTTTAAGTACTTTTTAAGGTCCATTGGCGTCCTGTCTCCCAAATCAGTCCATTACTGGTTTGTTGTTGCCATGTACTGTAGGTGATGTATCTCATTTTAATCTGACCTAACAACAGAGATGGTACCTATTAAAACACTCATGCAAGCCATATAAAACATGGATGTCCCATTCAGTTTTGGGATATGTATGTGGAGACGTAGACATTTACACGTGGTGATAACTGTGGGACACTAGGGGCAGTGTCTGACTAATTAGCAGACAAACATGGAACCAAATTTTCTTTTGCATGGTTGCAAGAATTTTTTTAATAGATGATCAACTCTTTTTTTCTTTTAAGATAAACAACGTCTCACTACAGTCAGAGTTATTTTGGAGAGGTGAGGTTAACAGGGCAGTAAGGCCCAAAACATAGGGCAGCAATGTTAACGAGCCTGAAGATTAAAAGTAAAGTTGTTTCTGTTGATGCTTTGAGGAAAAGTCTCAGTAGTTATTACGCACTAGTCAATTTCACGAACTTTAAAAAACTGTGGTGTGTTGCACTGAAATTTTATGATGTATTAAATCATGGCAAGCAGAATAGAAACCAAGTTGAGTCATTTGATGGATTTAATGATTTCACATTTATGCAGATAGAAGAAAATAGCTTTAATATTCTAATTCTCTAATATTTCACATTAACTTAAAACATCTTTTAATCATTTTCAGTTGTTCTAAGGCAGAGTTTTTCACAAATTTACTTCCCCTCGGGTGTGTTTGCGCTTCCTGAACGAATATTGTCTTGGTTTATGTGCCATTTTCTGACTGATGTGTATTTGTATGTCGCCTTTAATAAACAGTTTTTAATGTTGTTTCTACTGCTATTTCTCTTGCAATGAGGAGATAATTGACTTTGTTAGAATATTGTGACAGTACCAGGCTGAGTTCTCCTGTAGTGCTCATTCATTTAAAAGTGCATTTTTTCCCCAGTGTATCAATCAGCACTCCTCATTAGATTTATTCTGTCCCAGCAATGGAAAGAAAATAAACAGTTGCATTCAGCAATGAATCTATTATATGGATTTAAATTATAAATTAAAACACTGACTCAACATATGTTTAATGCGGTTTAATGCAGGTCACAAAAGATTCAATAGTCTGCTAGAATACTTGCCAGAATAGCTAGTCAGCCTGTCTGGGTTGTGAGTAGTCAACATGTTGCTCTAATGGGATTTTTGTTATGGGACTGAAGATGTTTTACAGTTGCCTGCATTGATTATTGTTGCTGTGCCTGTCAGGTTTTCCATTATTGCACATATGAGATTTTGACTGACAACTGGAGCATATTTAGAACTGGGTGCTTATTAAATGTTGAGTGAGCCCTTGATTTCAGACAATGGTAAAGTTAGCTTCTCATTTCTAGCTGGTTTTCCAGCTTTGCTTTTTTTGGCTGAAATCAAATGTTTTAATCCTAATGTTTTTTTTTTTTCTTTTTTTGCTTTGTCCCTCTTTTCCAGGGGCCCAATGGGTAGCCCAAAGCCTGGCATGCAACAAGGAGGCCATGGAGGAGGAATGGGTGGAGGAGGAATGGGAGGAATGGGTGGAGGAGGAATGGGAGGAATGGGTGGAGGAGGAATGGGAGGAATGGGTGGTGGAGGAATGGGAGGAATAGGTGGTGGAGGAATGGGAGGAATAGGTGGTGGAGGAATGGGAGGAATGATTGGTGGAGGAATGGGAGGTATAGGTGGTGGAGGAATGGGGGGAATGGGAGCAGGCACTGCTGGAGGAATAGGGTCCAGAGCTGGTGAACCCTACCGCCTGGCCACTCATGAGAGTCCAACGTCCCCCCGTCATATGCAGTCCAGCCAGGGTACAGGCATGGGGCAAGGCCCAGGGTCTGTCCATGGCATGGGTCATGGTCCTGCTGGGTCTGGCATGGGAGGCCTTGGAGGTCAAAGTCCTGGCCAGCATGCCTCCCGTCGAAACCTCCAAGTTGACTTCAGCAGATCAGGCAGCTCCAGGACAGGACGTTCTCCATCAGTGTCTCCTGACCGTGGGGTGACACCCACCTCGCCCTACTCTGTGCCGCAGATTGCACCCATGCCAAGCAGCAAACTGTGCCCCGTGTGCACCACCACAGAGCTGTCTAACCCACCGGCTGTACCTAACTACAACACCTGCACCCAGTGTAAGGCTACTGTCTGTAACCAGTGTGGATTCAACCCCAACCCACACCTTACTGAGGTTGGTCAGATTTTATCTTTTATCTGTGTTGAGTTGTTTCAAATTTGTTGTTTTTCTCACCTTACTCTTCTATAAATATGAGCAATCAGTGAAAATTCTATATTTTTATAGTGAGATACCAACTACTTGAGTATGAATCTTAATTATACCAATGGCTGGATAGAAGTCACTGGCGATTAATGTTTCAGGTTAAGATGATAAATAACAGGAAAACAATGAGCACACACACCGTAAGTTTGAGTCTGGAAACATGTTGGAGACAGAAACAAGATAAAGATTTAATCTTGCCTAAAGTCAATGAGGGAGGAGAGAGAGATGTTTTTGATTTGGCAGAAGCTTCTTTTGGTATTTTGTGCCAATAATGCACCTTTGACTTGAATGAGACTGTCAAGTGAGTGAATAAGTCGGCGAAGGGAAGGATGGAAGAATTGAGAGAAATGGTTTGAGGCGAGGGAGATAAATGAGGGAGAGAGCACAAAACCCAAGTGAAAACAAAACAAATCTGTTCCTTCTTAAAATTGTTTTTGGTAAAATTTAGCAAGCCTTAGCTATGTGTATATTTATGTACGTTATATAGACTAAATAAAGAAACAGCAAATGCATGAATGAGCAAAGGAATGAAATCACCAACGTATTGAAGCTGTGTGCACGTTATGCGTGTGTGACTTCGTACTGTAGTTCTATGTGTGTGCTTGTGATAGACAGTGAATGTAAGAGCTCAGCAAGTGGCAGTAATTCCTTCCTGAGGTGCTGACAGAATCTCCATTAATGTGCTGAGGCAAGATACAAGGTTTGTGACAGTGTGTGTGTGAGTTTATTGTAGTAGGGTGTGATATGAAAAACTACAGTACTTGGTATTCAGAGAGCTGGAGGGAAAAGAGACTGAGAAATAAAAAAAAAAGAAAGGCTGGATTAATGGGATTTTAAAGTTATTCTGAGGCAGATGGAGGGATGAGAAGGAGAGAGGTGGATAGAAAGGTTTTTTTTTTATTGAGAAGAGGTCGACGCCTGCTTTGGTGATCGGTTCACACCGTTAGCGATGGTTATAGTGACGAATTATCAAATCTCAGCCCACCTGTAAAAGATTTCAGACAGACTGGATATATTAGCAATGATGGTAGTCGTTGATTCGGATAGGTGTCAGGGCCCAGGGGCTTTTCATTGGTAGGCAGGCGTGAAGAACAGTCTAGGATTAAAGAAATTAAGAATCAACTGTTGTTGTGTTGCAGTGTCTTATTTTCATTTAGTTTTATAATCCATGTGTAATAAAAATGGATGATTTTCATCCTGATGCTCCATGCTAGCAAATTAGTATCCACTGCTGGGAGATAGTAAACGATTAATACTATTCAAGGTAAGAACACACAAACTACACTATCTAATTAGATTTTTAAAAATTACTGATATTATTATAATATTTAAAACATATATTTAATAAAAACTATGTTTCAGTCAATGTAGCTTAGAAAACCTTTTTAAGGTCTCTATCACTGATTATTATCCACATTTCAGTATCCATTACCTCACCTCTGATCTGTCTAAAATAACAATAGAGTTGAATCTAGGACTGCAACAAAGAACTATTTTAATAATTGGTCCATTATGTTTTCGATTAATTGGACTTTTACAAAAGAATATAGAAAAGTCTGTTTTCAATTTTTGTTGTCAAAATAATAACCTTAAACCAGTTTACTACACATCTAATAAAAAATAAAACCAAAAACCAACTGTAATTATTTTTGTGTGATGACATTTAAACAGATCTTAAGTTATATTACATTTAAAAAGGCACTTGTTTACTTGAATTTTGCACTTAAATAAAAGGTGAGTGGCGCAATAACCCAAATGAAGCTACATGTTTTCAGACATGCACTTGAATATTGCTAGACATTATCCTGGTGAGCTGCAAGGCAATTGTCTGAGGAATACGGACCGAATATTAGCTGGAGTTCAATTAGAGCTCGTCTGTAAAAAGCCTGGGTAGTGTTGTGGTGTGAACCAGTGGCGGACAGACTGTCGGGATCACCGGGACATTTTCCGGTGATAAAATAGACAACTGATAAAATATCAACAGGATAAGTTGATGAGAGTCAGAATCCTCACATCAAGCGTGACTTTGACTCTCGCCCTGGTGCCAAAAAAGAGTCATAGTGTTTCTCAGTGATGCACATAGCAACCATAGTGCATAGCAACCATAGTCCAAAGCAACCATAGTGCATAGCAACCATAGTCCATAGCAACCATAGTCCATAGCAACCATAGTGGATAGCAACCATAGTCCATAGCAGCCATAGTACATAGCAATCATAGTGCATAGCAACCACGGTAGCAACCATCCACCTGCTTGTCAGAAATCTGTCTGGTCAGTGAGATGCGCAAGTGACAGTGTCAGTTGGCGTGACAACCCTAAACATTTTACTTGATGACAAATTATCTAACTACATAAAAGAAAAAACCTAGAACAAAAATTCACCACCGCTGTACACATGACAACTTAAAAATTGTTTAATTAAGGAAAACGTGCCTTTCACTCTTTTCACTCGATAAATACGTTTGCCAACCATTTTAATAATTGAATTTTATTGATAATATCAATTAGTTGCTGCAGCCCTAGTTGAATCCACATCTCTCTGAGAGTGTCAACGCTATTATACACTTCAAAAAATAGTCTTTTGTGCCATGTTATTTTGGAATTAGCTCTTGGTCACTCAACAACTCTATTCTTTAGAAAATTGTTCTATTTAAGTATAGAATAGTATGAAAACAAACATAGAACATTAATTAAATGTCAATGCTACAGTCAAAACAAACACTGTCAAATATGTCAAATATCAACTCTTAAAAAAATTCAGAATAATGTTTTGTGCCAATTATATCTACACAGACAAGCTGATGAAGGCAGTCACAAAATGTCATAAAATACCTTTGCAAACAATTTTTATAAGACATAAAAACCCTCAATAAAATCCCGCAGCTGTGTGCAGCAGCTATGGACTGATAAAATGAACATTATCCTTTATTATTACAGCTAATCAATGTACTGTGTGTCCTGGTAATCTAATAAGCAGTGCCAGGCTCCACTGCTGTTCTACTATGCTCTGATTCCATTTGCATCAGATAACATTTAGCAGACTTCTCCAGGCAAGCCAAAGAGATCATTTTATATTAAGATGCAAGGTATGTTAAACAGTCACAAAGCCACACATGCAGTCCTTGAATGCTTTATGTTTAAAGGATGTTAACTTTGATTGAAGGAAAAACAATTTGAAACAGAAAAGCACAGGAAGAAAGAAAATCACTGAAAGATAAATAAAGAAGACATTTTATCACATCAAATTTTGTCTTAAATGCACAGCTTTTGTCTCACATATAATTGTTTTTGGTGTTCACACTGTAGAACTACAGATGAATACCTTAACTCAGCTTCGTCTATCATTATTGTAGTCAAACAATGAACCCTCTGTCCCGGTAATCTAATAAGTACTGCCAACATCCATATCTTGTTATGTCCTGATGCCCTTTTCATCAGATACAGACACTTATCAGACTAAAGCAGGAGTGTGACACCAATTATCAGGCCAAAGAGGAGGATCAAAGAGAGATTATAGTTGATGTATTTGATTTGGGAGGCAGTCATCAAGGAAAAATGGCTTTCATGGTGTCAATTGACCTTTGTGTCCTATGATAAGTGATTTGATTTGTCTTGCACTGAAATATACATACTGTTCAGATTTTTTTTTATATATGATTTTTAAAAACATTTTTGCCTTTATTATATAAGGCAGTGGAGAGATGACAAGAAATATAGGAGGGAGTGTAAGGGAGGACAGGTGGCACAAAGGACGCCTGGTCCAGGAGTCAAACCAGCATCACCACATTCATGGTTGGACTCGCTAACCACCATACTCCTAGTCAAATCAATCAGACTCTTGGTAGCAAACAAAGGGATCATGTTTGAAAAGGTTGAGAAAACTTAGTATAAGACAAAACAGATCAAAATGGTATTTGAGAGATCACAGGTTTGATTCAAAAGTGTTTAGCAAAATGAAAATATTAGCACTTTCTTTAAAATATAATTTCCACCTTCATTTAAAGTTATGAGTCAGTTTCTTTAGATGACACCACTCTCCTCCTGAGTTTCAGAAATGTCTACTGTTAAATTACAGGTAGGATTTTCTTAAATCTAAAATGAAAAATTAGCATGTCGGAATGAACCACATGAATCCCTTTATACTTTTGTGTGTGGTGTGTGCTAGCATTGTCAGTTTAGCACTTTAAAGGATAAACTCTGAGTGTCGCAGCTCTTATGAATACAGATGAGGAATACTGAAACACCCACACGCTATGTATTTGCAACTCATTTCTGTGAGTTATTCAATCCTTGATAAATGCATCTGGGAAAGATGGTAAAAGCCTCACTGTGGTGGTTCATGTCTGAATAATCAGCATAAAAATTATGCTTGAATGGGCTGGAGATTGTCACCTTTTTCAGATGTTCTAGAACTGATAAAAATAATCTTTCCAATCAACCATAACCTTTAAATGTTTGGTATGCCACATCTGTTCAGTAATACCGCCTACTCTACACTCACACACTCACAGCTGGAGTTTGAACCAGCATCTGTTCATTTTGTCCGCTTTACTTACCCTGTGAGTTCACACAGCTAGCTGTGATTGTTCTATCTATGTTCTATGTGCTGAACGCACTGCAGACATTTTTTTTGACCTCACTGACTGGGAGATGTTCTTGCAGAGAAGTGAGAGACCTTATCTTACTTGATGACGCCCTCTGTTCATGCAAGCCATTCTGCACGTTACATTCCAACTTAACAGGTTAGGCTCTATCCTAATAACAACTAAAACCCTGTCTCAAACCAAAAACAAAAACTTTCTCATGAACTGAAAAGGAAAAATAAAGATGGCCAGGCTTCACTATAAAAACAAATAAAATAGAGGATTGGCAAAATAGAGGATTGGCATGGAAGAAGCCAATCATCATTCTTATAGCCTAAAAAAGCCTGTGCCAAACAATGGAGAGCGTGGTCATTAGGAAGCTTACCACCATGGTGGGAGACTGGATCTACTCCAGTTTGCCCATAAGGCAAAACAGAGAGTTGAGGATACCAATGTAACACTCCCGGATAAAGTGGGCAGACACTTCGACTCTCTAGAACTTTATTTATTGACTTTTCATCTGCTTTTAACACAGTAAACATAAACACACTTCTGCACCGCCTCCAGGGACCACAAGTCAATACATTACTGATCTCATGGATTAAGGAGTTTTTAAAGGACAAACCACAATGTTAGAATCAATAGTAGTAATTCCAGCAAAACTGTTAAATACAGGGGTCCCACAAGGTTATGTTTTGTCCCCTAACCTTTACTCCATGTGCAGTAATGAAATTATCTGCAACAATAATGCACTTTTTAAATAAGCTGATGATATGGCCATGGTAGTCTGTACGACAGATGAACGTTATCGTCCATACACAGGGAGTACATAGATACTATGGTCTTGTCTTTTGTCTTTTCAGTAGAGTTCCCTGGAACTGAATACAAGTAAGACCAAGAAGCTGAGCTTCCAGGGGTTGCAGGACAGTTAACACCACTTAGGCTGCAGGGACAGCTGGTGGAACAGGTTGAAACGTAGGCACTGAGATCAACCACCACTTGTCCTTCACATAACATGTGGAAGAGATCCAGAAAAGGTCCAGCAAAATTTTTAATGCCCGACAGAACATTCTAACAGCGTTATATTGCTCTCTCATCGAATCTGTATTTGTGTCCTGGTACAGTTTCCTCACAGGCCAAACCGTCAAGTGTACAATTAAAATTGCATAACTCAACTCTCAGACATGTAGTTATGCACTGAAAAAGAAGGCAAACATCATTTGCAAAGATCGTTCAAACCATCTTTATCGTTTTCAGTTGCTTCAGTCAGGCAGTTCCTTTAGTGTAACACGGAAAGAAAATTTCTAGGAACTCTTTTATACACTGGGGGATAGACAAGTTTATTGAATTGAATTGAACTGAAGAGCAGAGCAGAGTGATCACATTACTGGAATGAATTGGTCTTCGAGGTCAAACATGCTTGGGCATGGTATAGTTCACTTAGCTTGAGTACACCCTAGGTCTTTTGTTTCTATTTATTCTTCTACACAAGGCAGAAAGCTCATTTTTAGTGTTGTCATAGAACTTGTTGCTGTGGTTTGTTCAAAAGGGTTTTCACACTACTGACCTTATATTCTCATGCCAAGAAAAGAAAATTGCTTTTCTGTGAGACTTGTATTGTATTGCTTATACTAATTTCAGTGTTATCACGGTAATGAAAAAGTCTGAAGAACAGTTATCTTATTTTTGGTCCAATATATTGGTTTCAATACTACTACTCCTGTTATTGGTACTAAAACTGGAAAGACTGATGCAAGTCAGGAACTGTTAAACCCGTGTACATAAGCAAGATTATAAATCTGGCCACTTTTGGTACTTTATAGTTTTTAATATTCAGTGTTATGGACACCTTTTGGTCTATATCAAATACGACATGTGATATTAAGCTGTATAACTTAATGTGATATTTTTTAGCTGAAGACTCTAAGCTGTAGCTTACACAGTGGAAAAAGAGACGTTAGCTATTTAGTCCCAAATGTCTTGTGGAAACAATTTATTGAATCATCTCCACTTTACCTTTGACGCTAAGCTTTGATGCTTTAACACATTCTACACTATTTTTCCATTTTTAATGTATTGATTGCTCTCACCTAAATCACATGATTTTATGTCAACTGAGATTCAACCATTCACAGTCTCAGGGATGGAAAATACATTAGTAAGCTGTCGTTGTACAAAGTGATGCATCGATCAAACATTTGTCTTTTTTCCTGCAAATGTACCTACAGAGCAACATGCTGTAGTGTGAACCTCCATGTGAATATGCTGATAAAAGTGATTTCATAATCCATTAGAGAGGAGCATTGTGCATGCAGTTTTGTGGAGCCTTTTATCCAAAGTGCCTTGAGTGAGTCTCCCAGAGGAACTAGAGACTTCAGTTCTATGAAATGATCATAATTCAGTTCAATCAAGCATTCAACCTTCTACTGTTTACCTCCACTGAAAAGTATTCAATTCCTCATTAATCACATATAAAAGAATAAAAACTAATGAAAAATTCCAAAAAGGTGACACAAAATCTACATTTCCTATTGCCACGTATAGTTAGTTAGTTAGTTAAACCACAGCAAAGTACTGTTGCGTTTTTACAGCACAGCAGTAGAGGTTTATGGCAAATTAATTAATTTAAGTATAAGTGCTGAGTATTATATTATTGAGATACTATAATGATATTTCTTGTAGCCAACTTGGTCTTGGCCGACTTGTCTTTAAGCCATTTGTAATGTAAGTCTATTGGCGGCACGTTTTCCTCCCTGTAGCCTGTTTGTTGTTCAACAGACTGCATACTAATTTTAGACTCAGCGTGCACATAGGGCTGCTAATGGAAATCTGTGTGTGTGTGTGTGTGTGTGTATAGTATGTGTGTGTATGAGGTTGATTAATTAGTTTCCAGAGCAATCTGCAGATCGTGCTTCTCTGTTCCCTCCTCTCAAATCTAAGCACCTGCCTGTCACATGCTCTGCACACACACTATGTGTTGTATTCAGTTGCACACATACACTTTTTTCTACAACTGCGAATTAACAACCATTCAAGTCTCAGTGTCAAACCTCTGAGCATTTTAAAGTTTCACATGAACAAAAAACTGTTACTGCAGGGACAGAGAAGCGTGAAAAAAAAAATCGAGGTAATAAACCTATCCAGCTATCTAGTGCACCTCCACCTTCCCACCATCCCTCCATCCATGCAGACCTGCTTCTTGTGCAGTCAGCTGAAGATATGATGTAGACGTTGTTAATAATCTGTAAAATGTGTATTATAAGTTTGAAAGTGTTATTCAAGCACCACAAAAACACCACAATAGTGAAAAAAAGGGATTCAAAACAACCCTAACCCTTCTATCTCTGAGGATTATGATTCATTTATAAAACTACTCCTACTTTTCACCAACGACCAAGACTATGACCTGGTGAGATGATGTGTTGTCATTTTTGGACAGTTTGATATATTAACAAGCAAACAGTAAGCAAGGATATAGGTGTAAATGTGATTAAATAAATTCAAGCTCACGTTTAGACTGTATGTAATTGCTGGCAAGTCACTCTAATTACTAACATGTATCCCATGTGAATTAAAATACATCGTAATTGTCAGACTGTAAAAAAATGATCCTGTCAGCTCCGCCCAATGCCTTTCATTTTACAGTGAAGTCTAGTGCTCAGTTTTACTTTCACTTAGGCCCTTTTTATGCTCCTTGTGTGCACGGAAAAACTAATGTCAGTCGTAGGAAATGAAACAGAAATAACATATTTCTCCATTATTATAGCCAGTTAATGTAGTATAACATTGACAGACTATCGATTGCTGTGGAGAAAATGTGTTTTCCACTCTATCCTCCAAAATCCATTATGAAAATTATTCTTTTTTGAACACCATCTGTAGCAACTTCTGTTGCAGACGTTTTGTAACAAGGTGAACGCAGGTGGTTTTAGGTGTTTAAACAAATATAGTCATTTGTCTTGTGAGCACTGGTGTGCCACTGCAGAGGAGCTTGCAAAATCATTGCTGCACATATTTGTAGATTAATAATGTTACAGTAATAAATTTCAGAGGCAAATCAGTAACATTTCAACAGTGGATGGCAGTTCTGTCAAGTTAACACCTTTGATTATGTACACTTCTGTCCTTCAGTCTCACACACTTTCCTTTGCCACTGATTTGAGTGAGTAGAAGAAGACAGGAACAAGAGAGGTAAGGAGACAGTGATCAAACAAGCTTAAGACAAAAGCCAGAGGTTGTAGACAGGTACATGGATATAAACAGATTTATGATGGTATGACTGAAAATATCAGTAGGTTATCATCCCTGATGATGTTTGATGTGGAGAACCTTCCAGCCCATTTCACTTTTTAGTTTCATCACGGACAATTAAACCTCACAGTTGTAGGTCTCCCACCCACTCTGTCACACACACACACACACACACACACTCACACACACACACATTTTTGCAGCTCTCTGCAGGACATAAAGCGTAACCCTAACCCATTTCCCAGCCCCTTGTCCTCACGATAAACAATAAACAGCCACACATGTACACACATACATTACTGCAAAAGGCAATGTTATCATTACCATTACATTCTTTGCTGATGCCTTATACACACTCAGAGAATTTAAAACCCTCTGGGGTCGACGAACGCGCCGACGCGTTTTGACGCATCTTCTACTTATAACGCCGAAACAAACTTAAATAACTCCATCAATTCTGATCGTACAGATAAAAGAAATATATGATTCAAATCTGTAAAGGGTCTAGTTTTAGTTGTATACCATCATAATAACAACAAAACGTTGTGCTTTTTTTAAAGATGCATATTGCAATGGGAGAAAAGCTTTAATATAAACAATTATCAAACAATACAAGTGTCAGGTTGTGGTTTTAGAATTAAAAACATTGTATAATGGGAGGGATTTGAGTGGTTTCAGCAAAATTATGTTTATCAATTTATTCAGGTTTTTAAAAAAGTAGCTCATTGAGAATATGACATATGAACTTATACAATCTAGTGCAGTCAGAACAAACCAAAAATGTGTGAAATAATACAAACTTAAGGACCATTTATTAGCTACCAACCACATCTCATTGTCATCATCTGTGAAAAGAATTGTCTCAGGTTTATATGGACTGACATTGTATATCAGATAAGATAAGATAAGTAAGCTTTATTAATGCCTGATCAGGTGCTTAGATTAAATCTAGATGTGGTTTAAAGCTCCAGAAGCTGCTACTAAATCGGCTTTTAAGGCCTTTGCACACTAGAGGTGAATTTCCTGAGTGATTATTTTGCACGTCAGTAATATTTTTCAAACCAATAACTTGTCAACAGACTGACGGAAATTCGCAGCATTTGTTTTTTTCGCCCCCAAGTCATTTTTACTATACTAGTCGTCGACGACAGGAACACCTCTGGCCAGTCACAATGCAGCTTGTTGGAATGTCACTTTAAAAACACTCAACCTGGCGGACCATCTTATTAACTTTGTTTCAGCTAACAACAGTGACTACATGAAACCCTTTGCCAGCTAGTCATCTACCGGCATTACCTTACAATGTTTAATATCATAAATAGTATAAAATAATCACTAATGTAAAACATAACATTACAGTTTATTGCCATTTATCTGAGATAAATAGTGCATTTTCTGTTACTGTCCTTCTAAAACAGAAACATGTACTGGGTGCACCCAAATTAAATTTTTTTATTCTTTTATTTTGTAAAATCTGCACAAGATCATCATCCCTTGATGAGGAATCCATTTTTTGTAGTGCGACTTTTTAGAAGCCATAGATGCATATTTGTGTTGTGTTTGATGATGTCAAGATCAGTCTATTAAAAAGGTTTTTATCAAGGTTATACTTGTAACAAATTTTAATAATAGTCTGAAAGTAATTTCTTGTATTTCAACGATGATTTACTGACTGTGCTTAATTCAGTATTACATGGTGAGTTAATAAAATTTCATTTAAGCCATGTGACAAACACAAACCCACAACGTCATGAGCATTTGCACCCTTCTCAGTAGGGAGAGTGGTGTTCTTAATAACAGCTCTGGTGATAATAATAATAACACTAATGACACAGGTTACCGAAATGACAGTTACTCATAATTACCTCTTACATTTTGTGCTAATGACATATTATATTTATCACCCTAATGACAGTTTCCACTTAGAGGAATGGACCTGTTCGCTCATAACCACCAAAAACAGTGACAGATTTGTCTGTAATGAGAGACGCGACCAAAAGGACCTAAATGAGAGGATATGTTTTCGTCACTGCAGATGTATAATGATGATTATAATTCAGATGACACCTAGACACATACATCTATACACCAGTAGTAGCTGTCAGCTCATCAGTGCTCCATTGTCTCCGGGTGTTCCTATTTGACTGTGAACTGTTGCCCAAAGGTCTGCGGTATGTGATATTTCAGAACAAATGTATCTTTATATTAAAGACTGTGCTTCATTACATTAATATAACACAGATCAGATTAGATAACTCTTTATTCGTCCCCTGGGAAGGAAATTCTGGTGTTTTCAATATTTAAAAAACCCCCAGTCTTTCCCTAACTTAACCCTAACTTCAAGATAATTTCCCTTTGAGCTACAACACAAATGAAACACTGCTCATTTTATTTTAACTGAATTTTCTACATAATAAAAGCTACTAACTTAATGGCTCCTAAGGAAATCCTCACTCAATAACTCTATAATAGCTCCCTCAGCTGAAATTAAGCCAAATGTATTACAGTTCAAAAACATAGCACAACATACTGCTACTGGCAAACTCTTTCACACAATTTAAACTGTCTGAGAGTTTCCGACAAATAACACTAACCCTAATTGACTTTCAGAAACACTAGTAAAGTTGTACAGAAGACCAAAAATCCAGTCACAAATAATTTATGTAAAATATTTTTTGAGATGCCACTGCCAGTGAGAACTTAAAGCAATCACCTGCATCTTGGCATGCAATTAAGCTTCACATTAAGAGTCAAAATAACACCAACAGTACCTTTCAACTTTACTGACATGTGAGTGTGGCATTTTCTGAGCAGTGTTGGAAATATTGCCTCCTGCAAAGCAAACACTTTCCTCCTCCCATCCTCTCATTGTTGACATTTTAGGTCCACATTTCTTGCTCTACCTTGGTTTTTACTCTTTTACTCTTAATCTTTTATCCACCTCTTTCTTTGCTGACTACTTTGCACATTTCCCTTTCAACATCTTCAGTGTCCCCCCTTCTCTGTGGTTGACGGGGCAATCTGTCCTACATGGCCATGTGTGAGTGAGCAGTGTTTCAAAAGCCCCAACATCAGCATAAACCTCCTCCAAGCACCAGAAATCCTATTTGAAAGCCCCAATGGAGCAGCACAAACATATATAAACATATATATATACTGTATATATATATATATATATATATATACTAACACTCTAATATGAGCAAATTTAGCTGCGTAGAGAACTCTGTCCATGTAAATTCCCATATCTAGATAGTGACACACACTAACATACAGACCTGGTATCAGCCCATGACAGAATGTGTATAGACTAGCCTGCTTGTATGGAGTCACATTTGCCTGAGATATGGGTCTTAGTACTTAGGAGTACTAACCAGATTTCCCCTGAGGTTTCTTCCTCACTGCAACCACAACCAATATGTCTTTGTTCTGCACTAACAGAAAACAGCACAGAAGAAGATTAATTTGGTTAGTTACTTAAAAAGGAGTCATTTGGTTAATTACTATCTCAGCAAGAACATGCAGTTTTGGCATCACACCAAAAGCAATTCATCTCCTGGTTTCCATCTTGAAAAGGCCATATGAGACTTTCAGCTCCTTAAACAGTTTTTTTTATTAAGGTCTGTTGTTTCACACTCTGTGTTAAGTACTTGAAGTGTTGTAAGTAGCTGTCAACACAGAGAAGGGTTCTTTTGCCCTGAACTTGACCACCCAGCCCACTGACTGTTTCCACCATGACTTTTACATTAGAGAAGTACTGTACTGTACAGAGTCTGAGTAGTAAGCAGTCAGATGCTGCTATTTTCTTTTATTCTGTCAGTCTTTGTATGTGCTCCTTGATCAATTCAGTAACAACAGTGCATCACAGCCAGGGCTTATAACAAATCGACAAAATCAATAAGTGAATAAAAGAAAAATGGGACTTCACTGATAATACATCACCAGTTTATTTCTTTTTCCTTCATTTAAATTTTCTGATATGTATGACTACTTTTGGTTTCTTTCAGGAACAAATTCCTCCTTGTGGCAAAGCGCTCTTCAACACAGACATATGCACCTTTATAATAGTAAATATACACAATTTCATGATCTACCCGCAGGTCGACTCAAAAGGCTGTTCTGTTGTATCTGTTACTCAGACTCACAAATGTCTGCTGTAGAGGATGGTCTGATGTTAAATATTCTTACATTCTTTACATAATTTTGTAGAACAATTTCATTTTTCCAAGTCTCTTTCTGACTATGAGCGTCCCCCAAGAAATTTGTCATTCATTTATTTCCCCTTCGTCCTCCTCAGCCTCGCTCTGTGCTCCCACCTTTTTCTGCTATCCCATTTACGCATATATATATCTTCCTGTCATTCTTTCCTGAAACCTTTATTCCCTGTACTTATCTTGGCCCTGGCCCTAAATAGTTTTCACGCCTTTACCGACATACACGACTGTTACCATGGAAACCAGGTCACCTGTGTTGAAGCTCATTGTATTTGTGATATATGCTGGAGTGTGTCATTGCTGGCATGATGGGCGGTGCTGCATGTTTCCATGGGTGAAGCTCTGTGGGCGTGTTGGAACATCAAGGTGGAGAAATCTGCTGGGAGTGACTGTGATGGCAACAGCATGATCAGACCCACCTGGGGAATTGTACTGTACACGCAAACAGAAACAAACATGCACGTACCGTAACACAACATCAGGAATGAAAAAAGAAAAACCACTCAAAAGCTAACTGATGCACATAATATGCAGTTCCTTTAGCCTCTGACTTTCATCTCTTATTATTCTGTCTACACCGAGGTCACTCTTAACTGTACTGTTTACTCCTGTCTCATCGGTTAGTTAAAGTCTTGGAGGTAAATGCAGATGATTTCCTGGAAATTATTGTTTTCTGTTCCTACTTCCAGGAATACGCTAAAAGCTGCAGACACAACAAAATCGCAACAAAACAACGGCTGATAGCAATTTCTCACTTTAGTCCTTTTTATTAGTAGTGGTTTTTAGTAATATGTAATTTTATATTTCGATGTTTCATCTAATTTTATTGTTTGCGAAGTTGGTAAATCTGGTAAATCTTTTTTAAATCTGGTAAATCTATGATAAATCTGCGCTGAAATACACTTGATTAGTTTATTACTGTGTTCTGTCAAGTTGAAATAGATGTTTGTGATAGCATCAGGTGTTTGATAGAGATGTAGATGCCAAATAGCACGTTTTGTGTTTTTTAGTGTCAACAAGGGAAGAGACAGAAATAGAGCAAGGACATAAAACCTGATGGCATTATTCTTTATTATGAAAGTTTTTAGTTTTACATTTATACATTTAAATTGTTATTTGACTGTTTGTTAATTGTATTTGTAGCGTGTCAAATCCTACCAAATTCTGTCACAGAATGAAGGTTTTAAATATTCCATAAGGTATATATTTTTAAAGAAGACAGGATTTTGGTTGAAATAACAATATAATAAGTTTATCTTTTAATAAACATATATTTGGTCCTCAAAGACACATAAGCATGTTTTTTACCTGATGGCCAATCATGTTGAAAATGAAATTAATTTTCTAATGTGACAAGACCATGTTATGAAGATTTGATTAGGCTTCAGAGAAAAAACAAGTAAGGTTTAGTTAAAAATCATATTTTTTAAGGTTGGAGGGCTTTAGACGTCATGGTTACAGTAGGAAACATATGGGTAAGGTTAGGGAACAGTCACTGTCATGTTTCAAAACAACACAGGTTGTTGGACATGGTGTCACCACTTCTTTCAGCTGTTGATCCCTCACTGGCTTCCCACTGCAAACATTACCGTGCAAATTTGGTTCTGTAACTCAGTATTGTTTGTTTGTGTGTTTGTTTTTTTCACACTACGTCTGTCTGTCTGATTAAGACTATTTGCAGTTTTTTGTTGATGAAATTGTTGATTGCGTCACATGCACACAGGGATGAATGATGAACTTCCTCTGCTGTCTTTTCTCCCTTCTGTTGTACCTCGTCTTCTCACCTTAGGACTAATTTATGTCCTTATTAGATCACCTTATCACCCCGACTCACTTTTTTCCTACTTCCTATCTTCCTGCCCTTTTTTTCCTCTAACCTTATCTCTCTTTTTCTCTCTCTTTATGCTGTTCTAACTTGCCCGCTGAGGCGTGCAAGAGAAATGTTGGAGGAATTGAACTTATCTTTCTTTGTGTATGGTGAGGATGAAGTCTATTCTGGGGATGTAAGGAAGGATGGGGTGAGGAAGAATGGGAGAACACTGGGGGATGAGGATCCTCCTCCATATGCATTAAACTATGAGAAGAGAGCATCAGAGAGGCTCCAGTCAGGCGAGAGAGAGCAAGAGAGAGAGAAGCCCTAGGCAAGCAGCACACACCTTGACACACACACACACACACACACACACAAATTAACATGTAAGCAACCACATACATGCATATAGTAGCCAGCTCACATACTGCTGGCACGTGCCCTCACGGTGACACACTAGCACACGTGCACATGCATGGATGCGCATCTGCACGGCCTTAGGGCCGCTGCAAACCCTGGAGTTCAACGGAGGAATTTATAATGATTTCCTTTAAATGTTTAATGACTTTAGCTGGCACTCACAGATTCCTGCAGACACAACCTGCTCTGAGAGAAGCTACCTGAGCAAAATGAAATACAAAGATGAGATAGGTGCAACCATTTAATTTCACCTGAAGTGATCTGATTTTGTGCTAATATAATAGAGTTTGCTCAATGCATTCGGAGTTACTGTATTAGATATTGTTTGAGACACAGCAGGAGAAAAATGGGACAGTGGCTTTGTTTGCTACATTGAGTAAACCCATTTTAGAAGTGATTTTTACATTATTTACATTACAGCTATAAAACTGATTCTTAGCTCCTTTCTGCTGCTGTTAGAACAGCAAAGATAATTTTGCACCTTATGTATATTTTGTGTGCAAGGCTGAGAAGTTGCTGAGGATAAAATAATATTTTGTGGATGTGCTTTCTACAACAGTCAGAGTGCTTTTGTCACTTGAACCTGAACATATGTCATTTTGGGGCATTGCTGAAAATATCGCTGTTGTTTTTCTTCTGAGTTTCTTGCTGTCAGTCAGTCAGTCAGTCAGTCAGTCAGCTGCCTATCAGCTGAGATAAGTACACAGCTGCAACCTCCAGAAACCCCCGCTCTGTTCTGTGTCACTGATCCTTTACACACAAATCTGTGCATGGCCTCACACTTACTCTATGATTGTCCTTCCCCTGAAAAACAGACTCAAACTCGTGCTGCTGATGGCCACTCCGATTATATATGTTCACATCAAAGGGGAGGAACCTTTCAGACATACTGTAAAAGGACAAGTAAAGGGAAGGAGGGAGTGCAGTGCCTGAAGGCCATTGGAGGCTTTTAAAATCCTGGCTGGGTGCTGTCTCTGCGTGATAAGACTGTTTGAGGTGGTGTTGATACGACTCATTGACACTCTCATCCTTCTGTAAACAGGTCTGCACTGTCTGGCTGTCTGGCTGGCTTCCTGGGTGGATAGATGTCCTACCAGCCCCCTTTTTTGAATAATACAGATACCCTTTGGTGCAATGTCCTTGATTTGATGTCTATCTTATGGGGTGCTCAAACCATCAAAGGAATCTAATCAGAGCAGAAAATTTAAATACTAAATCAGTTAATCAAACTTTTAAATGGACACGCTTCCCCTCTGAGAAAAGTCTGAAAACCCGAAGCGTGTCTAACTTTTCACATTTAATTTCTTTACCTTCAGGGCACCTAAAAATGACTTTGTCTGACATTGGGGGGATATGCATGGCTGACCCTCTACTGACTCATGTAGAGACTGTTCTGAACAGCGTCATTTTACACTGAGCTTTGACACACAGTAACACACAGGCCCAGCCAAAGTATTTATTAGAGCATAAAATGAAGAAAACTTAATTGAAGTTCAGTAAAATATAGTTCCCGTGTTTTCAGAAGAAGCAGTGAAATTAGTCTTTTTACCTTTCCATTTGGATTTGACCATAGAGTAACAGCTAAAATATGTTTTTTAAGTTTATAGTGTTTTTGTTATTATTGTGTTTCCCTACTACCTAGTTGGTACACATGATATATTACTATCACATACTATCTATTACTTGCTAATTAGTTTCCTATAAGTAGTACAGGAATTAGTTACCATAAGTGGCCTGTGGAAATCATGGCCACCCAGCTCAGACCTGTGCTGTGATTGTTTTTGAAGCACATTTCAAAACACACATATACCTTACGGTGCTTCCTAGCCCTTGTTCCTCTTTTTCCCATCTTGCAATGATCTTAGTGTCATCAGCCTGAAAATCTCTGCTCTTAGGGTTTTAGCCTGCATCTTTTTTCCTGACTGGATGTTGGGGATGTTCCTCTGTGCAACAACTAACCGACAAATATTCATAACCCATTTTCAGATCTGCTACCCTCTGTAGTTAACCCTTGTGCACTGTTCTAAACTTTGCCCACAGTGTATTATTGACCTATGGAAAATTTCTAAATCATACTTCCAAAATGTGTGTCAAATTAAGGTTTGTCACCGAAAATCATTCCATTTGGTGAAATACAGTGAAAGTTATGGCCAAATTAAGAGTCAAAAATGACCCTTGGTGGATGAAGACAACCTGAACAGTACGTGAGGGTTAAGGTACGACGAGTTCTGGAAAGCTGAAACATTTGGGAACTGAAAGGCGTGATCCATTAAAAGTGATACACCCGTTCACAAACTAGGACTTCACGTCCTAATTTTTCACGGCACTAAATACTGTAGTGACACTCCAAATAAACCTCAGTAGTACTGAGTTTGAATAAATGACCAATAGACAGTCTCTCCTGTCCCCAAATATTTAACACGTTGACAAGCCTCCACACAGACTCTCTAATAGACAGACAACCCTAGTATCAGTTTTGAACTTATTCAGCTCTTTAATGAATAATTGGCAAGTGGAGGTTCACTCTAGTTTTCCCTGGGACTTTTGCATTTCATTGAAGAGGGCACAACTGTGGAAGCTTCAGTGCTTTAACCACTGCCACTGTGGGCAGCTAATGCTCATGTTGTGGCTCCTTTAATTTAAAATATAGAGCCAACAGAAAGTGATTGGGACAACATCTCTATAAGACAATAAATATGTAGGCCACACAGATTGAATTATTTTCATAATGGTACCGAAGCATCATGGACACTTGATCTCTGTCCAGTTTTTTAAATTTCTTCTATATTAGACAAATGCATACAATAATAATTTGACATGGATAGTGGGGTTATTATTTGGACTGGTTCTTCTTTCAAAGACTTATCTCCCATTAAAGAACTGTTAACCCATCTCAGGCTATATAATATAACAGAGGAGGTACATTTTTTTTGAATAACAATAATAATATATTTATACATGGTATATATTTTATGTTTTATCAAATGTTAGTTTGAAAACGTAGCAATCTGTATGCACTGAAGAAGACGATCAGATGATTTGAAATCACCACTAAACCAGTTATGTCTTAATTACATAGCAGCCAGAAAGACCAGACTTTTCTCAGCAGCCTCTCCTGAGCATTGATGTCTCGAGCCTGTAGAATAAAAGAGGACATGCATATGACAGACAGGTACTGTTCACAAACAGGAAACACAGCTTTCTTTATCATCTCATTAAAAATGCATTGACGTCTCATAATCCTTTATTGCTTTTTCTTTCGTCCTTCCATCTGTACTCGTGTTGCTTTTGACAACTCTCTTTCTCACTTTGTATTTTTTCTTCTCTTTTTGTGTTTTTTTTCATTTCCTTTTAACCCTCCGCCTCCTGCTATTCAATATCTTCCTTTGCTCAATCTGTCCATTTGCATTTCCATTTTGCTAATGCATCCTAATGAGTTTTTACTTTCTTCCATCTATCCATTCCATCTCATCGTATTGTTTTTCAGACTGACTCAAATCTGCTATTGATCTTACAGCATAGGCTTAGACCCAGGCTTTTAATCAAAGGTTGCACACACACACACACACACACACCCACACACACACGCACGTGTTTTCATTCCTCGTGGGGACTTTACATTGACCTACATTCATTTCCTGGAGACTTGCACGAATGTTAACCATAACCACAAATTGCTTAACCCTAAACCTCGCCCTAACCTTAACCAAACCCAAACCTTACACTAACCTTACACCTTACATGAAGGAAGGCTGAGTCCCTGCAGTATGTAAGTAGGTTTCAATTCCCAATCTGAGTAATACCAGGTGCACGTACACACACACACACCCCCACACACACACACACACTCCAATATCTGTTCCAATTTCATAAATCCCTTTCTTATCATACCATCTCAGTCCATACTCTGTTCTGTTGATAACATAAACACATCCCTGTGCCCATTGCCTGTCATCTTTACACACACACACACACACACACACACCTCCATAGTCTTCTCTGAATAATCCCAATTCAATTGTATTGACCAGTATCTTGCTATAATATATGTTTCTTAATTAAAATCTGCCTCAGCACTTTGAACCTGATCCAGAATGATTGTAGTCTCTTTGTGAACTCCATGTGAGGAAGTGTGTGTACATGCATCGATAGATCTAATAGAGCATGTGGGAATATGTGTGTGTGTGTGTGTGTGTGTGTGTGTATGTGTGTGTGTGGTGCACAGCTTTAAAAGTAAGAGGTGTGTGTGTTTCTGATTTTCTCTTGGCCAGGAGCTTGCTGATAGTAATCAGGCTAAGATAGAGTAGTCCATTCATCAGGACAAAGAAGCGAATGAAGTGTCAGCTGCAGTGCTATTAGGTCTCGAATAAACGAGGAGTCTTTCTCTTTGTCTTCAGATGTTGCATTTCAAGCTTTGTCCCCTATTTGTTCCGGTGGGCAGTTTTCCAGACCTATTGTTGGATTACATTGAAAATCAAGAACTTCTTGTTTTTTGCTCATTTAGTTTAGAAGGCCGTATGGAAACACTTAAAGATAAGGATCTGAACTTATCTATAACATGGGTATAATGAAATGAGCTGTAGTGTCTAAGGTTCTTGTGTTGTTTCATTGTTTCCTGTGTATGAACTTCACAGAAATGGGGACAAAGTGAAAGGAACTTAAGGAAGATTTTGTTCAGTTTCTTGCTGTTGACAAATTTGCCACCCTGTCTCCCAAATCGACTATGAATGTAATTCAAACACAAATACAAAACCCAGTTTAACAAGATCCTGATTTTCAGCACAATTAAATGAACAGTGGTGATATCTTAGTTATTTTCCTTAGTCGTTTTCAAAATGCTATGTATCAGTTTATTAATTTAGTCATGTATTCATTATCATTAATCTTTAGAATCCAATCAGTCAAAGTGTTCCAATTCTGTCAAAGAAAGACCTCGACTCCCTTTAAACCCTGCTTCAATTTGGATGTCATCAATCATTTTGTCAATGCAGGGAGGCAGCTTTAGTTTTAATGCAATCTTTACATAAGACCGTGTAAAACGATTCAAGGTCGTATAAATGATATTTTTGTTCTAGTAGCAACAATTCAAAAGTGTTATTGTGGTCACTCCTTCTCCAGTTTGCCTTGTAGTTCTGTTGTTTCTGACATCCAAAAAGCCTCTTTAATTGGGTTAAGTTTATGTGAAATTCATTTGATGCTTGAGTGAACACAAAGCTACAATAAATGTGTGTGTTTGTCTCTGCGTTGTGCTTCTGTCTTTCTGAGGACCCGGTTTAGACCTTGAAAGAGGACATTTTGAAGAAAAGGACATTTCTCAATTTTGTTCTTTTGGAAGGACTTTTTAGTTTATGGTTTACGATTACGGGCTGGAGAAGGCATTATGTCACACATTAGTGCATGTGTGTGTGTGTGTGTGTGTGTGTGTGTGTGTGTGTGTGTGTGTGTGTGTAGAATCTGTTCTTCATCATGGGAATACTTCCTGGAACGTCCTCTCTGTGCGTAGAATATCAATCAGTACATTAGTCTGCTGCCTTGACTGCGAGTGGCCAGACAAACCGTTCACCCTCTGGAGTCACTTTGCATTAAGAACTCATTCTACCGATTGACTGAAAATCAAGATAATTGGGAAACATACAATGAACATGCTTGTGTGTTCATTATGAGTGACCATTAGGAGTAACTAATATTAGTTTCATTATAAGGGTCACAAAGGTGCTGTTAAATCTGAAATCCCAAAATGGAGAGTCTGAGCTAAAAGACCTCTGATTGGTTTGAATGTCTCTGTTTTTGTTGATATCTAATTTGTGCCAGATGAAGAAATAATTAACCAATCAGAGCTCTGTTGGTTGGATTAAGAACTGTGACGTCATCTTCAGTAAGCTACTGTGGTGAGTCGACATACATACAGAGGTGACAACATAACTCTTCAAAATTTGTAAAAGCAATGAGGTACTCCAATAATAGCTTCCATGTCGACTGAACGTGGCATCAGATAAGTCACATTATCTGGAAACAACACATACAGTAATAAGCTAAACACTATCTTCCAAAAGTACATCTGGTTGCCATAAACACAATGTCAGGTTAAATCAATTAAGCTGAACAGGCTTTATCAGCCTAACCACATTATTTAAACTCATGTCCAAACCACTCATGTATTAAAAAATCCCAATTACACATTTACAATAACTTTAAAACAAAGAAGTCTAGACTGCCAAAAAATAGTGAACTCGTCTGTGTGGGTGAATCTGGGTGTCTTGGATCTATAATACAGGCTACATTAATAAACATAATTACACATAAATTCATAGTTTCTTTAATTTTTTGTTTTTTCCATTTCCTGTAGCAAAATTGTTTGTTTATTTTAATTTCTTCTAAAAATGATTTTGTAACCTGCTACACAAAATGATTTCATAAATAAACACACCTGAACCTGAGAAGTACCTGTTCTCTACATTGATCTTTCCTTCATGCCCACCCTGCATTTCTACAAACGTCCCACTGTTGTATGTTTGTCTCCCTCCCTCCCTCCTTCTCTCCCTCCTTCCCTCCCCACATTATTCCCTTCTACACTTCTGCCCTGAAATGCTGCAGACCGTGTTGATAGACAGGTCTATTAAAGGCTGTGCAGAGCATATGCCCCGATGTGGAGGAGTATATGGATTTTGCAGGCACACACACATATATATATGTAATTTTCTGTAGTCTGTTCCATGAAAGTGAGCAGCTCAGCCCAGACCGCAGCTGCAAACCACCAACAGCTTTGAATGTTTGTGGTCGACTTCATTTAGTTTACATTACATGTGACATTTCCAGCCACTCTGAGAAAAGTACAGTTCATGGCAAAGTAATTCAAGCTTGTTTTCAGGTAATAAAGGCACCAATACCCACATTTCACTTGTTTTTCTACAATGGATCTACCGTGACATAATGTACACTAAGAAAATTGCAATAGCTGGTATACTATGAACCATAAACCATAATGTGTGCATAGCATAACGGTGAAGTGATACTGAAAAGCATATTTTCTAAATACAGATGAATTTGAAATGAATGGGAATATATAATGATATAATATATAAATATATATATATAATATAATAATGATATAAATAGATATAATGGGAACAATGGGATGTAGTTTGAAGTTGTTTTGTGTGTTGAGCGAACTGTCTGCTGATGTTGTTACAAACAGTTCTGAGTTTTCTCTATGCATTAACACCTGCTCAAAACATGCAGCGTTTCGACATCTGTGATGTGAAAATTTTATGTTGGCATCTGGTCACGATGTATTTGTGTATTGTATGTGTGTGTATCTGTGTGTTTTGAGTGTGACTGGATTTGTATCCATGTCACACTTTGAGAGTGACAGCCAGACGAAATATCTCAGCCCGTCATCGAGGCCCAAAGTGGCCGACTTCCATTTTTTCTCTCTCCTGTGGACGGAGCAGTAGCTTGTGTGGGGTTTGCGGGGAGGCGGTGGGTGTTTGTGTGTGAGACAGTGTAAAGATGATAGTATAAATAATACTTGTCAGGGATTATCCACCTGTAAATAATGAACCATAACAGAAAATGACTTCACCTATTTCCTGATATTTGCGCCCTTTTCCTAAAATAGGAGCAGAAGCAACAGGGATATGGAGATGATAATGAGACAAGCAGGGGATAAACCATAGAGTCCCTCTGTCCCTGGGTTTCTCTGCAGTTTTATCTCTCCTCTTTTTGTGTCTCCAGGCTAATTAATGACAAATTAGATTATCATCAGTGTGAACTCTGCTCCATGAAACTTCCACTCATCTCTTGCACTCAGAATTAGAGCTGCATGATGTTGGTTAGGTATCATATAACAATTCTGACAGATATTGAAGGTGTTGTACAGTTTAATCCATTTAATTGTTTTTCTGTCCGCTCGGCTAATCTGTAAAGCCAGCTGTTAAAGTGTAGTGAGCATTCAAGCAATTGGCAGTTTAAACCTTTGAAATTTGATTTCTGTGTTTGGTCGCTCTTCTGCTGCATTTAGGAGACTGTGGACAAAACTCAGACTTATTCAACCCACTAGGATGAAGAGTCCTGTCCACTTCTTTTGATTGTATTGAGGATCAAGGAAGCCCAGTACAAGTAATCAGCAGTGTTTAACCAAAGATTGCACAGCATGTGTTTTGATTAGTAATTGATGTTGTTAATCTGATATTTTAATAATGAAACATCTTCTGGTTTAGTGTAGCTGCACAACAAATTACTCACAATATGTATTGTAGTATTTCTTATTTACAAGTCTTCTTATTACAGCAGTCATTGGAGGAGGTGGTAGTTGTATTTTTTTAACACCATGAAGTTTGAAACATGCATCTTTGAGTCCATATTCTCCATATCACTGCTTCATTAACTGGCTATAAAACAAACAAACAAATATTTAGGCTCTTTTGTAGTGTAATGTAACTAGATTTGTTTTACCTGCTGCAATATCTTGATTTCATCATCAAATGCATTTGTGTATCCATGTTTCAACATCTGTCCAACTGTTTAGTTCTTGTTGGTCTGGGGAAATGAATCTAATTGAAGGTTCTTCAGTGTGTGTGCGTGTGTGGGTGTGTATATGTGTGTGTGTGTGTGTCTTACCGTGTCAATATGATAAAGACACAGAACTGACAGAGTTCAGCCTCTTGAATACAGTAAAAGATACACACACATACAGACACACACATTCAGATGTACTCAGACACACAAACACAAACAGAAACACATATTCTAATACATTCACAAATATACTCACATAAACACACAATCGCACACAACCCTGGACACACCCCTGCACACATACAGACACACACATACATTCACACACAAAAACACAAATACACAAAACGATACACACATACAGTGATTTTGTATATGTATGAATCATGTATCTATATGAAGTTATTTATAGGAAGATATTACATTTTTGTAAAGTATAACGAATATTCAAAATAAAGTCCAGATTCTAATCTGGACTAATCTAATCTAATTCTAATCAGATTCTAATATAAGGTCCCATGTGTCTCCTGCAGCACTCTGGCCTTTCAAAATAAAAGCCCTTTTATAGCATTTTCTCAAAATAAAAGCCCTGAAAACCCCCTCACTACAGTTCATAGTTATTCAAACTGTCAGGCACTTCAAAAGATGTTTCCGCTGTTGAGCAGCCAGCAACACAGTTTGCCCAAAGCTTTTTTCAGCAGTCAGCAATCCTGAAAAGTAATGTAGTTACTTATAAGTTTCAAATGTGGTAAAACATTATACTGTATATAGGAACAGAAAAAATTGTAATTTATTTTCAGTTAAGATTTTAATGGTTCGATTCACTGGTCTCTTCTTACATTTAAGCTATAAACTATGGTTCTGTGAGAATACGTAAGAAGTTATAAAGCATGAAATACACTTATACAACAACAGGCAGACATTTTCTCACATTTGCTACAGTGCTGACCTCTTTTTTTGCTTAGTGAAAATGATGTACTGGTTTCCCTCTCCGTTACATTTCCCCCTTCTATAGTGTGCAGTGGCCGTGTTGTTTTACAAAAGGCGTTTGCAATAATTTATTTTTGAAATATCTTCCACAGGCTTGAAAATTGCCTTAGCTGGCCAACACTCCACATGCAGACTGTCTGGGAGACATATGGAGCATACATTAGCAAATAGGCTATAACATGAGGGGACCACTGTACTCTATTGCTGTACATAAGCCTATAGGCATGGCTAGGTAGCATTAGATGAGATTCTTTAATGTTCACACAAACATATATCTTCCTCACTGGTTAGCAAAAGCAGAAGTGGATATTCGGTTATGTTGTGCTGTTCATCAAGCTTCACATCAGAGAGAGAGATGCTTGGATTAAAAAACTGCTGACTCCTTTCTCTCCACTGTTTGCTTACTCTCAGCCGTTCTCCTTCCCATCCCGCCATCTCTCACTCTGTCCTACATTCTTTTAAGTTTTTCCTGTGCTGGTTATTTACCTCTCTTCACCTCCCTCTCACCATCTTGATCAGATGTAGTTATGCCAGCACAATGTGGGAGGAGCCTGAATGGCGAAATTATACTTTAAAATCTCCCTCCACATTAGCTGTTGTTTTCATACCTGATTGCAGAGAGAACAGAAAAAAACAGGTTGTTAAATTTTGTAAGCAATAAAACTGGGAAAGTGTAAGCTAAAAAAGAGGAGAAATGGAGAAGAGAAGCATGGAGGTGAGGAACAGCAGCTCTACAGAAAATATTTTAAGGAGGATGTGACGTTATAACAGTCGCTATAGCTTCTGAGTTTCGTCTACTTGTGCAAATCACATCTTCCCTTCAGATTTAAGGACCCACCTTGTCTTGTAGCATCTTGCAAAAAAAAAAAAAAAAAAATCATGGGGGGGGGGGGGGGGGGTGTTTAGTGATTAGTGGGCAGGGTGATACAGTACACTTGCGCATTGCATTGTGGGAAGGAAATGGGATTGGAGAAGTGCTTGAAACATGCGGAGATTTACTAGCATTGCTTTAGTTGCAGACGAGCTAAAATAGCCCTATTTCTGGCAGCTGGGTCGCAGTGGTGGATGCAAAGCTACAGTAGGACAGATGGGACAAGAGCAGGTTGGCACAGCTCAGACAGACCCTGTGTGCTTTTTGCAGTCGGGAGAAATTAGAGAGCCAGTAAAGGTCCGGACACAAGAGAGTATCAGCTCTCATCTGGAGAAAGAAGAGAAAGAAGGAGGAAGACAGGAGAAGAGGAGGAGGAGGGGTGATGTTTAATTTTTATTTTTAGATGATGAAGGGTGTGTCGTATTCGTTTCATTTGACTGTGTGTGTCACTTGTTATATCTGTTTGGGTCTGGCTTGTGTCTGCACTTGATTTCTGTGTACGTGCGCATACCTGCCTACCCGCATTGATGTATGTATGTTATGTATGTCGGTGGGAGATCTAATGCTTTTCACTCAGGCTGCGGTTTCAGCTCAGCAATCACTCAGCGCTGCAGTCAATTTGTGGTTGATTTACCTCTGTCTCTCTCTATTTCTGGTTGATTACAAGTATTCTCTCTGCACTTCGTTCTCCACAACAAGAAGGATGCACCATAATCTACTGTATGTTCAGCCATCCATATGCATTCTCTCCATCCTCTGCAGCTTTGAAGCTGAATTCATAAACACAAAGTTCATGTGGTCTGGATGATAAGAGAAACTACTGTGTCCTGCCTGAGTCAGCAGTGATAGTTAAAGTAATCAATTAATCATAGTAATGTTTTATAATATTCTGTTTACAGAAATACATACATTTTTGTTCTTTCTCTATTTATTCTTTTTTCTGATGCTATTTTTTTTTTCCATGGTGGCATTTTCTTACCATATCTTACAAAAACAAACTTGAAACTGTTGTTTTCTCTTCATCCTCATAACAGCATCATTAAATACAAAAACTTCAGCCGCTGGGACAAACTGATTCAGGATGTATATGTCATATTGTAAAGAAGTCAAATTACAAAAATTTATCCCAGGGCAACAGTGGATTTTGTGAAGTTAATAACATCAAACCTGTCTGTTTTCCATTTGCAGGTCCAGGAGTGGTTGTGTCTAAACTGTCAGATGCAGAGAGCCCTTGGCATTGATATGACCACACCTCGCTCTAAGAGCCAACAGCAGATTCACTCTCCGTCCCACCAAGCCAAACCCATTGTCCAGCCTCAGCAGCCCACACCTCAGCCAACACAGCCAACCGCAGCAGCACAGCCCAAACCTTTGGCACAGAGTCAGCCCACCCAGCAGCAGCCTCAGTCTCAGCCTTATGGCCAGAGTCAGCCCACCCAGCAGCATCCTCAGTCTCAGCCCTACGGCCAGAGTCAGCCCTACTCTCAGTCCCAGCAGTATCCCCAGTCTCAATCCCAGACATACCCTCTGTCCCAGCCTGGGCCCCAGAGTCAGCCTCACACCTCCCCAGGGATACAAAGGCACCAAGGCCCTAGCGGCCCCCAGACTCAAACAGGGCTCTCTCAGCAGGGCATGAGGTCAGACTCATACTCCCAGAGAGGTCCCGGAGCTCCAGGAGCTGGTCCCACAGGAGGCGCAAGCCAAGGTCCACGAATTCCTCACCCTGGCGCTGTACCCCTCCCTGGCATGACAAAGGCACCTTCCCAGCCTGATTTGGGACGTGGTTCTCCAATGCACCAGCCAATGGCACGACACCAAGACCAAACCAGAAGTGCTGGCTCCTCCCCAGCACACAGACCTCAGAGTCAGGCACCTCCTTCTGCCCAGGACGGCTTGACCAAACTGTTCGGCTTTGGAGCATCACTCCTTAATCAGGCTAGTACCCTGATCAATGTTGACCCTCTACCCACCACCTCCACCCAGCCAAGCCCTGCACGAAGCAAAGTGGTGTTCAGCAATGCAACTCCCGACAATAGGCAGCAACAAGGAGCCACTGGCACCAAACCATTTGGGATGGGGGGTCCTCATGCTCCTACTCAAATGGGTGGAACTCATGCACCAACCCAAATGGGAGGCCCTTATCCACCGAGCCAGATGGGAGGTCCTCATGTGCCGAGCCAAGTGGGAAGTTCCCAAATGGCTGGACTGCATGCACCCATCCAGAAGCAACAGCAGCAGACTATGCCCCATCAACAAGGAATGATGCAACAGCAGTCACCTGCACATCATCAAAAAGGACCACAAGGACAGCAACCACAACTGCAAGGACAACAGCAGCACCAAACACCTGCTCATCTGCAGAAAGTGCCACAGAAGCAGGAGCCTGAGGCAGCCCCTGTGCCTGCTCCACAGCCCGTGGAACCGAAAGTGAACTGTCCTCTTTGCAAAACAGAGCTGAACATCGGCAGCTCCGAAACACCCAACTACAACACTTGTACGCAATGTCACAGTGAAGTGTGTAACCTGTGTGGCTTCAACCCCACGCCACATCTGGTGGAGGTAAGAGGTGTTACACATACTCTGCAATACAATATACATACATAGATGTAAATAACACATATAGGTCTGCCAGCAAATGTTCCACAACATGATGTTGAAGACATATATTTAAGAGCTATATCTGTACTCACACAGACCAAGGCATCTCCTTCCAGAGAGTCAATACTATTGAGCACAAATAGAAAATGCCATTCCTCATCACTGTTTGGAAACAGAACCAGGTTTAACTGAGCTCAGTCTAGTCTCATTCTATGCATTTCCCTCTGGTGACTTAATTAAAAATTAACTAAAATGATTAAGTGAATTAATGAGTTGAATAAATTCTTAGCTAATAAAATATTACCAATCAATCTCAACATTTTGTTATATTCTGTCACTTTAACAGAAAACCGATTACTTATAAAATTTTAATTTGAGCCAATGCCATGTGGACTATGAACAATTAAAGAAAATGTTGCTAAAACAGCTCAAATCCTCAACGCAAACATGCACAGCCAGGGGCAAAACTGGATGCATAAAGTAATTTTCCCCTAATTACAAGTAGTAAATGCAACCCTATTGACTCACATCTCAGACGTTCCTTTGTTCTATGCTGGTCTGCATTTGACACACATTTTCACAAAAGAAATTACCATTCCTTCTAAGTGGAGCACCAGATTCACAAGCCTTATCTCATAAGAACTACAATAACATGCAGGAGTCTTTGCTGGACTCATTTATGTACCAGTTAATTCCAGAGGAAGCCGTGTACTAACCCAGGGTGATAAATCTGCAGGACCTTCACACAGCTGGTACATAGGTGAAGCCCTGTTTTTACAGATGTCAGGAGAAGCATATTGTTGAGATAATGGGAAAGAAAGCGCAAGAATGAAAGATGAAGGGTGAAATAAACAGACAAATAGAGCTGTAAAAACACTGAAGAAGAAATGGAGACAGATGAGGGTAATAAAATATTAAAGAGTAGAAGGCAATAGACAGAAGTAAGAGAGAGAAACATAAAGCTAAAGAATAGAGCCAGAGCAGTGAAGAAAAAAGATTTGAGAGAAGTAGAATCACAAAACACTGTCATCATTCTTAGTTATGCTTGCTTCTTTCCTCCTAATTGATTTTATTCACGCCACAATGAAACAAAAACAACGGCTGACTGCTCTCTCGTCTTCGCTTTTTTGATCCAGACAAAGGCTTGGAGGTGAAAGTAAGGAAGAGAGAAACCATTAAAAAGGAATGAACTAAATACAGAAGATATAAGAAAGGAAGTTTGCGTAAATAGGACGATGGGGGCAACCATATGATACGCTGAGAATTAAAGAACTACACAAAGAAATTAGGCAATAAGAGGACAAGAAAAAGGAAGGAGACTAAACAAAGCACTGAGGGAAGAAATGAGGGAAGAGGTGAATGAAAGAAAGAAGCAATGTTAGAGAGATTGAGAACAACTATTATATTTACTATTTACTTTGAGGCAATGTGATGCCATCAGGGCCTCTCAGGAGTATGGTTGTTCATAGTACTGTCACCGCCTCAAGATAGACCTGGAGATAATACAGGGTTATATATAACTACTACTACTGTGTACAGGACAGTGATAAACACACTCACTGCAAAGAGAAAGAATGGGTCAAAATGTTATTTAGACCTTGACAGAAATCGTGTGTGTGTATGTGTCGGTTTTGTGTGTGTGCAGTTCGGATTAAGGCCTGTGGCTCTGCAGAAGTAGTGAAACTAGCACAGAATTTTTTAAAATAAAAATATAGACCAAGTAGAAATATAAAGTAAATATGCGAAAAGACGATGACGACAGCATGTATGTTACTACCAACTAGTATTCAAGTCGATCCAAAACAAAAAGTGAGCAGGACTGGAAAAGATGGAGAGAAACCCTAATGAAAGATGATGAAGAATAGAGCAGTAGAGTATAGAAAGTACATATAGAATGTATGGAAACAGAAGAGAAGTCAAAGTCTGCTTTGTTGTCAATTTTGCCACATGCCACTGCGTTACTCTCAGACCCTTGGTGCACACAGATAAACACTAAACACTAAATAGTGCAATGTAGAAATTACAAGGGCAGGCAAAATAAAGTAAGAGAAGATAAAGTAAAAACATAAACAAGTACAAATAGCATAAGGCACATAGCAGCTTAGCGTACACAACCAGTGCAATATATGAACACTTCATATATTGAAAGGGAAGGGAAGGTTAACAGTTAAGTTAAGGGAGGGAACGATGATGACGAAGGTGACAAAGGAGCGACGAGATCAGAAAATGTTTTTGCTGACGTTTTGCTGATAAACTTACAGTGGGTACGGAAAGTATTCAGACCCCTTTAAATTGTTCACTCTTTGTGTCATTGCAGCCATTTGCCAAAATCAAAAAAGTTCATTTTATTTCTCATTAATGTACACTCAGCACCCCATCTTGACAGAAAAAACCAGAAATGTAGAAATTTTTGCAAATTTATTAAAAAAGAAAAACTGAAATATCACATGGTCATAAGTATTCAGACCCTGTGCTCAGTATTGAGTAGAAGCACCCTTTTGAGCTAGTACAGCCATGAGTCTTCTTGGGAATGATGCAACAAGTTTTTCACACCTGGATTTGGGGATCCTCTGCCATTCTTCCTTGCAGATCCTCTCCAGTTCTGTCAGGTTGGATGGTGAACGTTGGTGGACAGCCATTTTCAGGTCTCTCCAGAGATGCTCAATTGGGTTTAGGTCAGGGCTCTGGCTGGGCCAGTCAAGAACGGTCACAGAGTTGTTCCGAAGCCACTCCTTTGTTATTTTAGCTGTGTGCTTAGGGTCATTGTCCTGTTGAAAGGTGAACCTTCGGCCCAGTCTGAGGTCCTGAGCACTCTGGAAGAGGTTTTCTTCCAGGATATCTCTGTACTTGGCCACATTCATCTTTCCTTCAATTGCAACCAGTCGTCCTGTCCCTGCAGCTGAAAAACACCCCCACAACATGATGCTCCCACCACCATGTTTCACTGTAGGGATTGTGTTGGGCAGGTGATGAGCAGTGCCTGGTTTTCTCCACACATACCGCTTAGAATTAACGCCAAAAAGTTCAATCTTGGTCTCATCAGACCAGAGAATCTTATTTCTCATAGTCTGGGAGTCCTTCATGTGTTTTTTGGCAAACTCTATGCCAGCTTTCATGTGTCTTGCACTGAGGAGAGGCTTCCGTCGGGCCACTCTGCCATAATGCCCCGACTGGTGGAGGGCTGCAGTGATAGTTGACTTTGTGGAACTTTCTCCCATCTCCCTACTGCATCTCTGGAGCTCAGCCACAGTGATCTTTGGGTTCTTCTTTACTTCTCTCACCAAGGCTCTTCTCCCACGATTGCTCAGTTTGGCTGGACGGCCAGGTCTAGGAAGAGTTCTGGTCGTCCCAAACTTTTTCCATTTGAGGATTATGGAGGCCACTGGGCTCTTAGGAACCTTGAGTGCTGCAGAAATTCTTTTGTAACCTTGGCCAGATCTGTGCCTTGCCACAATTCTGTCTCTGAGCTCCTTGGGCAGTTCCTTCGACCCCATGATTCTCATTTGCTCTGACATGCACTGTGAGCTGTAAGGTCTTATATAGACAGGTGTGTGCCTTTCCTAATCAAGTCCAATCAGTTTAATTAAACACAGCTGGACTCCAATGAAGGAGCAGAACCATCTCAAGGAGGATCAGAAGAAATGGACAGTATGTGAGTTAAATATGAGTGTCACTGCAAAGGGTCTGAATACTTATGACCATGTGATATTTCAGTTTTTCTTTTTTAATAAATTTGCAAAAATTTCTACATTTCTGGTTTTTTCTGTCAAGATGGGGTGCTGAGTGTACATTAATGAGAAATAAAATGAACTTTTTTGATTTTGGCAAATGGCTGCAATGACACAAAGAGTCAAAAATTTAAAGGGGTCTGAATACTTTGCGTACCCACTGTAAATGTGTTGATCTGATTTTTACAGGCCTTAATTTTTAAGATACTACCATGAAATTTTAGAAGCTAAAAACATTTCCAAAGTCCTAATAGAATAAACCAAGTGCACACGCAGCACTGTTCTTATACATAGAAAGGCTTTTTATGTAACTGGTACTCTAAATATCAAATCTACATGAGCTCAGTGAGTGAACATTTGAAATATACTTTGTATTAGCTGTAAATGCAAAAGCCCATGGATCAAATGTCATGTATATTGATGCAAATGATATGATAATATTGTAGCAGATGTAAACGTGTGGCCAAATGTAATAAATACACAGTCAATCGTTACAGGAGAAAGTTGTCTAGTAAGTAACTCATGGTGCCCTAAAATACATCTGGCAGAGCACAAGCTTGCGTCTTTACTGAAAAATAAATGTGTCTGATGAGGCAGTGCAGACAAGCATTAGTGTTTGAGAAAGACAGGAACACTGTGGAGGGTAGTGTTCATATGATTTATCAATAATTCAGTGAGGTTTTTTATATATATAAATAGAGGGACAGATGAAATATGTAAGGGGCAGGCAGTGTCTCCTGAAACAGAAAAGTACAAAGTCAGAGTCCTGTTCCCTCTCCTGTCTCTGTCATCCCTTCTTTCCTTTTCCCACTAACTTGTTTTATTTCTCATTTACCCTTCTTTTTGTCAGTCCTGTCTTCTCCTTCTTTGCTTCTGCCTTTTATCTATATTTCTCGTCATTCTTGAACAGCTCTATTACGTGGTGCTTGAAAGGGACTGAGAAATGTGTTTTTTCAAAGTCTCCCCTGTGGATATTTTATGTGATAGTGAGCTCAAAACTCAACACGGAAACATTTTCAGTCGTTGAATGACAACGCACCATGACACACACAAACACACACACATTCTGCACATACTGTGTATAAGCAGGTGTTGGTGAATGAGTGAATGAGGCCATTTCTCTGTCCAGTCTGTCATTTAGGCTTTCACAGCTGTCATCACTGCTGTCGGAACAATTATTAGCATTACCGCACCCAGTCCACCTAGAGTGTTTGTGAGTGTGCGCTTGCATTCATGTTTATGTGACATTGCACATCTGAAAGGAACTGATTAGGGACTGTGACATTTAATCTCCATGTGTGTGCACATGCGGTGCGTTTGTGTGCACAGGGAAATTCAAATGTAGGCATTCAGTCAGCCCGAGTGAACGAGTTGAACGAGTTTGTGCGCCTGCTGACGGTACGAGTGAAACACATGCAGTGCGTCCAAATCAGAGGCTGGACCTGCAGAAAACACAGACCAAAAGGCCAAAAAGATTAGAGACACACTGGTTGTAACCATTTCATTGTAATGTCTTCTCACTGGCACAGCCAAAAAGGTTAACGTGTAATTTAATGAGCTTTTCTCTGTGACTTTAATTATATGTAGAGTTCCCACAGAGCTGACTGGTCATTATAAAAGTTGCTGTCAGTACTACAGGGGTCATTAGGACTATCGGACATAGTTTTTGTTTGTTTTATGTAACACAGATTCATCATTTTTTCTTTCTTTGGCCCCCCCTTACCCTTTTCCATCCTCTGGCTTCTTCCTGTTATCTTCCCTCCTCATTTGTCCTGCTTTCTATTCCACTGGGAAAAATAAATCAGAGAATAACAATCTGTAAATTGATGAGCAGAAAGCAGACACCCACAGAGGACCAAGCTAATGGAGCGCGTAAACAGCGAGAAGAAATTTTCAACAAAAGACAGAAGCGGCATAATGTTCCACAAACTGTGGTGACATTTAGTCACTGTTACTCAAATAAATAGTAGACACTAATGTCTGCAGATTAAAGGTAATGACCAAGTCTGATTTAAATGAACCTGGCCTTCTACACAGGCATTGACTTACCTTGTGTTTCATGGAGACTTACTCTAACTGTAACCTTAACCATCAGAACTCAAATCCTGCAACTCTAACCCTCAAACAGCTATTTAAAAGGGTGAGGACCAGCCCAAATCCAGATGCTGAGTCATGGCAACTGGACTTCGAGGTTTTAGGTAGAAACGTTTCACCACTCATCTGAGTAGCTTCTTTAGTCTAAGGTAAAGCTGGTAAGAATTTACCAAAGGGGTCACAAGACTCGACTAAAGTTTGTCCACAGAGCCATAGGAAGATATGTACACACACAAGGCGTAACTAGATTGATTATAATTGTACTTGTCATCAGCTTGTGATGTTCAAGTCACAACAGTCCACTTCACTGTGGCTCTCCAGTCAAATTATCATCCTGCATGTGTGTGTGTTTATGAGCATTTGCAAAGACATAAGGGTGTGTAAAGTTTTGTGTGTGTGTGTGATTATAAATGACTGAACTGTATATTGAGCAAAGTCACGTTCACGTGCAGACACAATGTAGGTAGTCAAACTAGAATGTCCATGTTTGTGTGGAGGAGTTTCCATATATTTACTGTTTGCGTGTGTGTGTGTGTGTGTGTGTGTGTGTGTGTGTGTGTGTGTGTGTGTGTGTGTGTGTGTGTGTCAGTCAGAGCAGTTTATATTGTCTGTTCAGTGAAGTGCTGGTCAGCATCTGAAAATAGCACAAAGAAGCAGATGTCATATTGTGCCGGACGCTCCTACGCCCGCTTCCCCCAAACTCATATACATGCACACACACACACACAGTCACACTTTGCCTTTAAGCAGTTATGAAGGCACTTCCTGACACAATTTCTAGCCTTTTACTGTTACTGCAAGCATCAGAGCTAAATTCCTAATGCCAACCCCAGCCCTGCCCCTTACCTTAACACTAACCCAAACCTAAACCTAATTCTAGCCTTGACCCTAAAACCAAGTCTTAACCCTTTAGTAATGAGATGCTGTAAGGAACACTTTCTCACTTTCTTCTCAGACGACACGTGCGCTAAACTAACAAAGTCCATCAAAAGAGCTAAAAAAGGCTTTGTGTTACACTGAGGGCCAGGAACAAAGAGAGATGACAGAGGGAGAGGAGTCAAGGGAAGGAAACAAGGATGGAGTGAGTCATGCTCCTCTATTTAGAAAGAAGTCAGAACAAAAATGGAAGATGAGAGCAGCAGCAGCTGGAAAGACGGAGCTCCTAATGGATAGTTTGCTCCTGCACTTGAAGACATCTAACTACAATTAATAAAACAACGACTCTCCATCCTTTCCTCTTCTCCTTCCCTCTCCCTGCTTCTGTCCACCCACCTCATCCCTCTGTTTTTTTCCTCTCTGCCTCCATTTTACGTCCACTTTCACCCAGATTTTCCCAGGTGGGATTGAAACTAGCAACTTTCTGATCCCTGTCCTTTTTTGAGAAATATACATAGAAATATAGCCTCCCCACTTTCCCCACATCCCCATCCTTTTCTTCTTTATTTCTTTTCTCCTTTGATTCTGTTTTTCTGCCTCCTCTTTTTCACAAATCGTCTGACTTATTCGCCTTCAGCCTCTCCTCCATTTACCGTTTTTCTTTTCCCTTCCCTTGCTCTTTCTGTCTCAGTGCTCTTGACTTATTCAGCACACCTAACGTCACTCACTTTTTAAAGAATTCATACAATATGCAGTAAGGAAACTGCAAGTCCAGTAACTTTTTAAGGTGGGGTTGGCTTTTGTTTTTTTTTTTTATTATTTCTCAAATTAGTCAAATAGTGAAAAGACACATCTATCAGTCAGAACTCTTTCAGCTATAAGCTCTGCTCGCTGTAGTGAACGTGTCATTGTTGACGGCCATCGTACTCTCCCATGTGTCTGGGAAAAGACGTGGTGGGGTGTGAGGGCTGCTCAGATAGTTGGATTCTGCAAACTCATCACTAGATGCTGCTGAATCTTTTACATTATTCACATTGCACCAAAAGACTGCAGAGACCTTAAGTGGTTAAGGACATTTATTGCAGATTTTGTCACTCAACATTCCCAGTATGTAAAACTGGAATATTAAAGGTCAGACAAATAAGATTTATGTTTTGTAACAGAAAAGAAATGTCTGGATTGTGAAACATCCTGTCTATATATATGTTACTCCTTGAAAGAGAGAGTCTCCCCGTATATCTGTAATGTTCTTCTATCTAGTATACTCTGGATTTATTTCATGGATGTTTCATAGCTGTGAAATGAAGAATGATACCATAATGACTTTTGGCAAATGCTTTGATTGGTATTTGAGCTGCTGATTTCTGCCGCTCATTTAGCCTCTCCAACAGAATCCTTGCCATCACACTGGGCACCATGAGGCAGCTCAGACGGATTCAATGTGATGTGGTAATTAGGAACGGCTTTAATGTTTGAATTTGTCTTGAACATTTGGACCTAATATTTAATGTTAGTTCAATGACTAAACTTTGCTGTACTAAATCTGTCAAGTCTACTCAATATGTTAAATTGACTGTTTCACCTAAAACTTTACTCAGCTCTTTCTTATCCTTCATATATCCCTGCTTCCATATGCCCCTATGTGTCCCATGCATTTATAACTCTCAGAGTGCTTGGTGCTGATATTTATTTATTTTTTAACCTTTCAGACTGATGTTTGTGCCAAGAATCGCGTGCTAACTAAGTCATTATGTCTGACCTCTCAGTCAGTTCTTTAAATACCTGCAGATGATGTATTCTGAGGTGGTTCACTCAGTTTGTCTCGCTCGTCTTAGTCAGCCAATAGGTGCAAGCGTTATTTTAGGACGCGTCTGTTAGCGTGATGAGAGAGATGAAAACCTGGCACAATTTATTGTGACAGAAAAATCCAACTCTCAAAGTTTTGAATATGTGTTCTTTTAATATAGTTTCTTAATATACTGTGTGTTTAATACTTTACACATGTAAAATAGTTCAATTGTGATGTTAATCAAGCAAATCCCAGTCTGATGGCATGTGTGAGATTACATCATTCACACCCACGCGCACACACACACACACACACACCACTTTATTTATAATGGTGCTATTTTATGATGTTTTCTGTCTCACCTCATCTCGTGATGCTTCTCTCTCTATCACCTCTCTCTCCTTTGATCACTCCTCCTACAGTATTTATCTTCACCTCCATTCAGTCTCGCTGAACTCTGCCTCTCATCACTTCACTTCTTTTCCCACCAAGAACAACAAGAACTGTTTGGTCTTCCCCTGTCTTCAGTCTATCCATTCCACTATTTTTTGCATGTATTTTTGTCTTCTTTCGTCTTCTTCTCCCCTGCAGTTGTTTCCTTCTCCTCCTCTACCTCTTCCTCACTCATTCCACTTATGTATATTTCTCTTTCTTCTTCTCTACTTGTCCATCCTTCTGTCCTCCCTCTTCAGTCTGCCTCCACCCCTCCATCTGTCTCCCCTCCCTCTCCTCTTTGATCCCCACATCTCTCCATCACTTTCTTTTTCCCTCATGTTTGCCTCTTTCTGTTCCTCATGACTTCTCTTGTGTTATGTTGCGTGGATGAGTTACAGCTCCATCTCTAACACTCGTCCTCATTTCTCCGTCACGTGTTTCACTTGTCATTTGTTTCACCGAGTCAACTCTCTGTGCCTCATCACATCAGCATCACAGTATACTAAATATTGAAGCTGAAACTGGTTTGTTTTTGAGTTCAGCTCAACCCACATGAAAGGTCGTTCTTTAAGTGCAGACCTTTGAGGGAAGTCAAAGAGTCCAAAGCGGAGGATGTTATGGGAGTTTATTAGCTGTGTTTAACCATCAAAGCTAACACTAATCCATAAACTTTTATTCAACCTCTTCTGTTGGAGTACACAGTTATGAGGTAGGGTCCTTTTAAATAAACTACATGACTTCATTTAGTTAGGAAGCTTACAGGTGTGTTTTTTAGTCTTTGCTTAGTAATTGTTTTTTTCAATTAAATTGCATACAGGCCAGTAAACAAAATACCAAAGGGAAAATAAACAGTGTAGTACAAATAATATATGAAGCATCTCAGGGAGGTATTGTGACTGACTAGTGCTAAGCATGTGCCTGTCTGAGTAGCTTGTTAGTGGTGTGTTTGTTAGCTCTGAACTTAGTCTCTGTCCACAGGCAGACACCGTTTTATTTTGCTGTGCCACATTCTACTGCAGCCAAGCCTTTAAAGCCATTTATTTATGTTCCTATTTATACCTATTGACTCTGTAGATTTACTTAGTAATCAACAAGATTACAGTTTAATATGTTATTAGATTAAAAGAGAAAACTGCAAAACAACATTAAAAGTAGCAGCAAAGAGGGTTGTGGAATTAATTAAATGGAGCTGAGTATTGCATGAGTCTTATAGACTTGCTTTTCTCACTAACACTGTCAGAGTTACATCAACAAGCAGAAAAAGGAGATGAGAAGTAGGGCAGTGAGTTTATTCTCTCTTTATAACCACCGATGAATAGCTGGGGATGTTTGAAGGAAAACATCTTAGTCCAAAATGTGTCTTGCTAAATTTGAGAGTGTTAAGAGAGGACATGCTCTATGAATAGGGTTAGAAAGGTCTGTCAAAATAATCCTTTATCATCAACAGTATTTTTGATGTGTAATTTATTTAAAGACATTAAATTTTATTGTTTGACAATTTGTTTGACTATAGACTGACGTAACCTAATCTAATCTATTCTAATCTAACTAAAATCAGCCTCGTCACACAGTAGCTTTCATATATATGTATTCATATGTATGTTCTATATATGTAGATATTTGAGTGTGTCTAAGTCTTATGTCTGTTTCCCATATGTGTGACACTGTACTTTTCTGTGAGCAGGTGTGTTACTGTCAGTCAGAGTTTGTGGTGTTATTTTGAAGTGGAGGCTGTAAAAGCAGCAGAATGGCCCTCCTGAGGGCCTGTCAAGTGGCTCCCCCTCAGAGAGCCTCAACAAGAGACACAGGAACATACTACTAAGCCTTCCACAATGGGGGGAGGTTTTGGGATCAAAAAATAGTTATGTATGAGGGAAATTGCACCAGTTTACAATCTCTTGAGGACAGTAATGCACTTATGTGAAGACACATTTGACATAAAGAGATAATGTGTGTGGGAAGAGACAGAGATAGATCAATACATTCCTCTTTGGTACACAATCAGATCTCAAGTGAATCGAGGAGATAGGTGTGTGTTGCTCGTGTGTTTTCGTGCGCAGTAGCTTTAGGTTTTTGTATTTGTTCTGTCCTAATTTCACTGCTCACTCCACCATGTTGCCTTTAAATGGGTCAGAGAGGAGAGATGTTCCCTTCCCTGGGGTACACAGCTGATTAACAGTACTGCACACATACACACAAAAGAGACTCCCATAGAACCACAATGTGTGATACTGAACAACCTAACAACACTACTGAAGGAAGTGGGAATTCCCAAACTGGGCTACAAAGAGTAAAAAAACATGCAGCTGAAACAGTTTGGAGACATTTAAAAAATGACTGTAGGTATATACACCTATACCTATAGAGAATGATACGTATCTGGAAAATATCTGTTCCTGTTTAACCACAATGATATTAGTTCAGTCTCTGCTCTGACATGACTGATGATGAGTGTTCCAGCTTATCCCAAATTTAGATGAGGTTGATCAAACTTGACTTCTTGGACTTGAGGAGTTAAGGAGAAATATGGTTCTGCCCCTGAGATGTCACTTTTAAATCAGGAATAAAGCTCAGACATACTGTAGCTGACAATGAAACTGAAGATGTAAATAAAATGTATGTAACCCTGTCCATCCTGAGTCATGCCAGTGGCAGAATAGAATAAGAAAATTAATTTCCCAGAGTTACACACCTGCATATAACACCAACAAAAACAAAATGGAGGGCTTTGCCTAGAGCTGTGGTGGTAGTACGAGAAAAGACAAACTGAAACTGAGCAGCAGGGATCAGAGTTTTTTGACCCATGCAGTTGGAGAGCCAGAGGGGCACACATCAAAATTGTCAAGAACAGGTGTAATGGAGAACCAGAGTGATGTTATGAGCCTCAATCTCAGTAACAGCTTTGCCAGTGGCCAGTGATTGAAAACAAGATGAAACCCGAGGGCACAGATAAGATGAAGGCACATACTATTACTGGATTTGGGTCTGTTGTTGAGCCTTAATGAGGGATTCTCTTTGAGCAATATGCCGAGGAGAGGCCTGAACTTCTAAGTCATTATGCCTGACTGGAGAATCTGGAGTGTCTTATAGTGACATGCGCTTGTTACCCCAGAGGTTGCAGCAGAACTACAATACAGGTTTTGATTTAGGAGATGTGTTGATTTTAAGCTGGATCTTTAGCTGTAATAGATGACTCCTTGAAATGCAGTTTGTTGCTGGAGAAAGTGAGAAATCACAGTTGACAGGTAGTTATTATAACCTGAGAACAGAGAAACAGAACTCTATCGAATAATATGCCCCCACATTTAGCAGCTCATGTTGTGTCAAAGACTTTTGCATTTTTGATAAATAACATCCTGAACATATATATCCGTGAGTCTTCAGTAATTTCATAGTTCCTTTGATTTCTCAGCCTCAAAAGATTCCTCTATACAGTTGTAACTTACCTATTTTTGCTTTTAAAATAAAATCAATTATACAACACACTTCTTGTCTAAAAGCACATTTTGGGCTCAATATATGTTTCCTACTCAGAGTGTCCTATGTTAGGGGGAGCTTTTTGTGACAGGGCCCACTGGTTTCTCAGGTGCAGAGGCAGTGGTGATCTGCCTTTGTTTTACATGCTCTCACACTTTCACACCATTTAAAGTGCTGTGCGTGTGTGTGTGTGTGTGTGTGTGTGTGTGTGTGTGTGTTTGTGTGTGAAACAGAGATCATACAGCAACACACATAATATTTTGTATCATATAAAGGGAATCTACTCTTGTGGGAAAGCCAGTGTACACACAAAGACATGCAGTCATGACTCACATCGATTATTGAGTGAAAAGGGTGAGTGACTCAGACATAGTCATTTCATCTATGTGTCATTATTTTTTCTTTTTCTGTCTCTCTTTAACAATATGTGTGTGTGTGTGTGTGTGAGAGAGAGAGAGAGAAATGGGAGGTGGACGTGTGTGTTTTGGGGTCGTGACAGACGGAGAGAACACTGATTCATGCCTTTTTTCGTTTACATGCTCCACGTCTGTATCTCAGAAGGGAGGCAGAGCAGATAAATGACACCTGTGCTTGATAATTCTCTCTCTCTACCAAAGTTCACTCACAGTGTTTGATTTTTTTTTTTTTCTATTTCATGTGTCAGAACTGAATTAGCAAAGCCCCCATGGAAAATAGAGTTTATGTATAAAAAAGTAAAAGCTTGAGTCTAAACTGCTGGAGGGATGTGCTGATATTGAATGAGAAATCCTATTTACTTTACACACTGTTTATACATTATTCTTTCCTTCTTTTCAAATATCTTCAACAATCCTTTCCTAATTTCCTATGCATTACTTCATATTTCTTATACAGCAGTAGACAGTAGGAGTATTGGATAATGAAAGTCATATAAAGTATATGCAGTTTTAGTGAGTGTTTTTATACAGTTTTCAAGTGTGTGACAAAGAAGCTACTACTTGTTGAACAAGTATTAAATTATTAATACAATTATTAAATGTTTAATTACTATCAAAATTGTAACAACGAGTTATGGAACCATTTGTCATAGAAGTAGTCGAGCTCCAAAAGCCAGAGGCACTGAATAATTAAGTGAATCCTCTGCAGATCACTGTAAGAGAATTTGTATTTATCATTGCAAAACCCATTCATGCAAACAACCCACAAATAAATGGAACTTTGTCATCAGCCCACATGCTGCAGCAGCTACATTTCTTGGACAGCAGTGACTACTTTTTAAATACTGACTGATTAATCAAAATAATTTTAAAGTAATAAGTTGTATATATTTTATTTATCATCTCCTGCTTTGTTCGTATTTGTATGTCAGGTCCAAATCATACATAAGAAAAGTTCATAATAGATGCAGTCTAGGTGTTTGGAATTTTAAGGCTCACACACACACGTGCACAGACACTAGACTAAATATTTCTAGCAAGTAAAACTTGAAACAGCAACCCTGTTCCTGAAACTAGAGTTACCAGCTAATAAAGTCTGGCTTGAAGTTTTGCCTCTGTAATTAAGTTGAAGTACTAAGTAGAAGAACTTTGATATACTCAAGTAAAGTACCAGTATGTTAAAATTATACCTTAATGTACCTTGAATAAATGTACATGGTTACTGTCCATCACTGCTGACAGCTACAAAAATGTGACGCAGACACACACGCTCACAAAATACACTCACACACTACTTATTACTTTAACTACACGAGTATCTGAATTTCCCTTCGGGGATGAATAACATTTTTCTCATCTCATCTCATCTCATATAAACATGTGTACACTTGACTTGTAAATGCTACACATATGCAAACACAGACACATTCAAATGCAAATGTAGACTGATATCTGATACGCACGCACAGACACACAAATACACAAATGTTCCCAAAGAATATAGACATACACAGATAATTCAATCATTGCACTGTAAAACAAAGTATACACTTGGCTTGGGAGTGACGGGGCTTAAAAAGGGAGACCGACTGGGAAGAACGAGTGGACGAACGAGTCTGGAAAAGAAAGGATTGACACAAAATAGGGAAAGCACCAGGGAATTTTGAAAGAAGATAAGAAGGGAGAGATCGAAAGTGAAAGACTGAGAGAAGAGTGAAATCAGAGGAAAGACTTACATGATGACTTAGCCATGAAACAGAGAGCAAATCTGACAGAGCAGGCAAGAGAACTAACCAGAGAGAAGAGAAATTGTCAGAGGCTGTGATACTGAGTGAGAGAGGGATGGATCTCATGAGAGAGAGAAATAAAGTAGAGAGTGCACCCAGCCAGATCCATTTACTGTCTCTTCCTCCAGCTTCCCTGTGCTGCTTACTGCATGGATTATTCCCAGGCAGGCTGTGCCATTCTGATGGTGTTTGCAGGGGTGTTATTTTCCCTCTGCTCACTGTTCTGCCCCTAGGACTCAAGCTTCTCTAGACTTTCTCTCCTTCTGTCTCATCTTTTCCTCTCTTTGCTGTCGCTTTGGTAAAATTAGGGTTCAAAGTTTCACATTCAAGAAGTTCACTTAATCTTTTTCACTTCGTTAATTTGCCATCTCTCAACTGTGTCCGCAACCGTCTGTCCAACAAAACTGTATGGATGATACTTGAAATTTGAAAGTTGTGCTGACTATGCACAGGTTTTTCTTGACACATATCATGATGTAGGCTGGTTAGACTGTGATAACAGAGTCTTAGCGTTCCATTCACGCTGGAAACACTTGTAGCTTATGTTTCAAATAGCAACACTGTGTTCACTGATGTTCAACAGCTCAAAGACAAATTTCAGATATGGGCTGGTTGTGGCAAACATAAACAACATCAGTGTTAGGATCCAATGGCAACTCAGACGAGCGTAAGACAAATAAAACGCACTGTGATGCTCACGGTCACGTTGTGAGTATAACATCTTGTTGTTTGTAGTAAGTATCCTTCAAAGCTATAACACATTCCATTCATTCATAATTGACGTGTATCATGACATCACCTCATTCGCTTAGGTCCACATGACTTGTATCTTTAAAAATGAGTTAAAACTGTATTTGCTTAGGAAATGGACAATTAATGATGCAGAGCAGGGCTAAAATCAGGAATGAGATATTTACAGTTATAGACGTAATTAAAACTCTATTAGGGAACACATGCATCTCAGTCAAAAGGCAAACAAAAGGCAAAAATTGCCAAATGGAGAGTGATGTCAGACTTAATAAGCAGCTATCGCAGTCCTGTTTCAAGCTCAGTGGACTAGATTTCAATGCACATGTTCATGCTCAGATAAATTCTGTTCCTGTGTGATTCAGGCGTGGGCTGTTGAATTAACTCTGTCACTAGCATGTTGTTCATCTGCTCAGCTCAGTGGGAGACGTGAAGACTAATGATGGTGTGGAAAGACCCATGTGTGTGTCTGTGTGTCTGTGTGTATATCTCCTTATCCATGCTGTGTTTTATAATGACATGGAGTAACCAGTCAGCACAGAGACAGTGCATACACATACACACCTGCCTCTGTCTTACCGTGTCTCGCCCAAAAACAGAGATAGGTAGAAAATAAAAAGGACACATCCATACACATAACAGCCCTACATGCATATATACACACACACACACCCACAGCATTATTGCATACAGGCAAACAAATCTGAGCAGCAATGATCCCCACAAACACCATGAGAGAGTGAAATAGAAACACACACACAGAAGAAAGAGTGGAAGTGATGGATGGCTAAAGGAGAGTTAGATGGGAACACAAGCAAAAAGGTTAGTATTGGACTGTACCATGACGCAGAATGGGGCGGGGGTGGTAGAATTATAGACAAAGTACATAAGGAAGACATAAGTCCATTTAACATTTTAACAAATAAGACATAAAGAAAGAGACTGAGATACACAAGGAAAGAAGTGTTTCTTTTTTGTCTTATCATGGATGTAGGTATTTCTGTTTATAAATGAGGTCCACTCCTGGGGAATTGGAAGTTGCTGTTTCTGTTTGCATAATATATGACAAAATTCTTGTTCAGGTTATGGGGGTTCTCAGTGAAATCTGTAAAGGGCAACCATTACAACTACTGGGCAGGATATAACATAGAGTTGGCTGAAATGTACCGTCGCACACTCTTGCCCAGAACCAGTGTTTTCCTCGGATTGGTGCTTTTCGTGTGTGCATGTATGTGTGTGTGTGTGTGTGTGTGTGTGTGTGTGTGGGTGTGTGTGTGTGTGTGTGTGTGTGTGTGTGTGTGTGTACATGCGTGTGTGTGTGTGTGTGTGTGTGTGTGTGTGTGCGTGTGCGTGCATGCATGTGTAGAACTAGAAAAATCTAGCTTCAACCAGACGCTCAGTGGTTTGTATTCTACTGCTGCTCTCTCCCACCCTACAGTATCTCTTTCTTCCAGTGCCATCTCTCTTGCTATGTCAGTCTCTCTCTATTCCTGCCTTTCCTTCCTCTTTATCCTTGTGTTCATTTTTTTGGATTGAAAATGCTAATATACGTGTCCTTTCCCTTTCTGACAGACAAACTAGCACCACATTACTCTGTGTATTATGTTACTTCAACCCGAACTACAGTAAATCACAGCTCTCACATTAGCGTGGGCTGTCGGTCCCCCTGCTGGTCGGTTGTGATTAGTGCACTTGGATGTTGCCTCGTCCATAGTGCTGATCTCAGCTGTTTACATGCAGCTGGTGGGCAGAATATGTCTATCATGTTTGAAATGGATCAAATTTAATAGCATGTCCTGAAGTGGCACACGCATTTAAGTGGCACATAGAGAAACTTCTCATCAGTAACAACTCACTGGATTTATTATGACAAATTTCTTGTTCTCAAACAAAGACAACTGTCACACGGTACGGTATGTTCTTATAATTAAATTCTTACATCATTTTCACTGTTATGAGATAATGCCACATCACACATCCTAATTGTGTCTGGCAATCTAATTTACACACTAACATGGTGGTGGGAAGGAAGAGTGGAGGACAGCCATGACACAGGTGCTTTGTGTTTGGATAATTATGCATTAGTACATCCTTGGAAACATAACAAAAGAAGACACAGCTAAATGGGAGTGGCAGCATCTGAAATGACAGGATATGTTAAAGCAACACTGTGTAGTTTTTCGACCTTGAAATATTCTCACTAAAATGATTTCAGTGGTAGAACAACTGAATTCCACTGTCGCTGCAGCCTGAGTGGGCTCACGTCAGCTGCAACAGCACTACGCAACTTTTGTTGATATTTTGACCTGACAGACTTTTCATCTTAACTAGCAATTTGCTTTTAATAACTTAAAGGGTTTCTTAAAAAAAATAAAATAAAAAAACACCTAAAACCAAAAAACAATTATACCATGTGTCATCCAGTGATGTCCATCTGAATCACAACTAAATTACAACCTTGTTTATTATTATTTTTTTAAATTGCAGACCAACTACTGAACAAACACAACCCCACAGTCTATTGACAGTCATTTTAAAAAATCTTTTCCAATCTCAGTTACTATGTGAAATAAAAGATCTGACAGTAATGGGGAAATAACAGGGATGCAGACAAGCCTCAGAAAAGGGAAACAGCAAAAGAAACAGATGAAAAAGATGGTGAGAGTGAACATTATCTCAGAGGGAGCTCACACACAACTGTCAAACTCTTGCTATAGTGATTCATATTTATTATGATTCACTATATTTAGTGACACATTTCTGTCAGCTCTGGTTTGCTTCTTGTTCATGGCTCAATTTATCATCTTCAAAAATAGATACTGCACTTTCCTCCACTTTATTATGTTAATGCTGTGGGTAGCAATGGGATGGTTGTTTTTTCCCCCTTATGTTTAATAGACAACTGTCCTGATAAGACCTTTTTAGATGTGGCATGTTAAAAGCATATGGCTTATGTTGTATATAGACAAAGAAGTGGTATGTCCCATAATGGCCAGCAATGTACAGGGAGGTGAAATGTTATCCTGCATTAGACACTAGGTTTGTTCTCTGTGAATTAGTTCTTGTGCTGTTCACCATAACAACCAAGTTATATCAGTTTATTTTTATCTGTCATTTTAGGTACAAATGCAATAAAAAACATAAGTAAACAGTAAGTGTTCCTGTTTATTTTCCCACTGTTAATTGTACATTTAAGCCAAGTTCAACCAATCTATTTTGAGAGACCAGCAGAGAGTTTTATGGCAAACAGAAAATGAGGGAGAGAAAAGATCAGGTGTACTATCTCTGTGACTCTCATGGGAGAGGAGAGTAAATTGATCTCACCTCTACACACACACAAACACACACACTTGTGCATACAAGCATAAAACCATTAGAAAACACCCCTTGGAACATTTTGACGAATCAAGTTACAGTTCAGGATAATATCGGCCCAATGGGAGTAGCTTCTGACTTGTAACTGACCAATCAGATCAGGAGAGTTTCAATCAATATAATTCCTTGTACTAGGGTGTGTGTGTGTGTGTGTGTGTGTTTGTGTGTAGTGTATTGGCATACAACGGTATTTTGTCAGTAATAGAAAAACAATTTCTTGCTCATGTTCTGTTTTGTTCAATTGTAGCCAGCAATGCTTCATGGTCATCGTAGTCCTGTGTGATATGATTACTGTATATGTGTCTGTGTGTTTAACTTGTTACTTATATCTTTATGTTTCTAGGCCTTGAGAGGAAGGCCCTTTAACATCTGCAAAGGGTCAGTTGTTTTACTTCTGCTTTAAGATAATAGTTGTGAAGGTGACGTTATTTTCATCTTTGTCCTCACTCATAGCTACAGACTGAAAGGTTGTAAACTGAAACTACTGCAGTCTGATACAGTGGTCCTGAAATATATCTTCCCTTTGTGCAGGTGATAATGCTCAGGCTGAATAATGTATGTGCAGAGTTTGATACTAGAAGGTCGGAAAGTGTATCTGCTGAAGGTGGAAAGCTTTTTGTGCTTTCCTTAAATTTCTGTTTGGTACAATTTGATAGTTTGATCTTATGACTTAACTGGAACCCAGTTATGTTCCAGTGTGAAACTTACCCAAGTGTGTATTAGGAGACATCTTGTGTCCAGCATATAGTTACAGGCTCAGCTAAATCTTAACATCAGCTAGTGTTTAGGGTAATAAAACACTGCCATCCCAGTTTGTATCATTTTCACATTAAGCTTCTTTTTCCTTAGATTACTTGAGAGAACTTCAGCTTCTGTAAAGTTTAGTCAGGTAACAGAGCAAAGATGCAAAGCAAGGTTGCTGAACAGAGACAATCTGTTATCGTGTTTGTCTGAAACTAATTACCTTAAAAAAGGAGGTTTTCTCTTAGTTACCCAAATGTAAGTAGCATGAAAGTACTATAGGACTTCCAAACTGTCTTGGGAGGAGGTTTAGGTTGATGGTAGGCTGCACAAACAAAAACAGACCTTAACCATAGAGGTTTTCAAAATGCTCTTATGAATCATCGTCCAGTCTTAATTGTATATTGGTTTATTATACTTCTGTATATTTATATATATCAGCACAGTATTTGTGCTAATCTAAGTCACGCAAAGAAAATATGCACATATACAGCTGTCTCTTTGAAATACCACAGTCAGGCTATATGTTTGTTTCTCCTCAGTGTGTAAATTTTAATATGTTGAAGGGTTTCTGCCCTCATGTGTCCTTTCCCATTTTCTTTCTATTGATTACCGCTTCCTAGCCATGTGTGTATATTCTTGGTTATTGGCAATCGATTTGTGAACAGCTGCTTCTCTAAAGTCATAATAATTGTAATTTTCCTTTAAAGGAATTCCAAAATCATCAATTTTCTCATTTGCTCCTTCGTCACTTCTTCTTCTGTACTTGGTTGCACTCATGGCAGTGAGACAAGAGTTTTTGGTCCTGCTTTGTTAAAAGTGAACAAGTGATGGGGCCAGAACAGTGACAGTGACATCTAATCAATGCCAATCTGAGCAGCAGTGCAAGGCAGCATGTCATCACTGTACAAAAATGACAAACAGTCACCATGTAGTGATTGTGCTGTCCCTGCAGCCACTGCAGATCCTCTCAACAGCCGAAAATGGCCTATACACCAAGATACAAACTAATGCACAGGAGTGCAGATGAAATCCCATAACTAAGTGAGATGAGCGGCAGATAAAAAGATAATTTGCATTAATTGTTTTTAGTCAGCAAACAGCAATCTTCTTAAATATTTTATAGCTTATAATAACTAATATTGTCTTCTAATTCATCACATATAAAATGTGCTTGCATTAAAATAATAAACCCCACCGCATCATATGCAAATTTTTCTCAATATCACAACAGTTCACATGACGAGAAAAGGCTTTTCTAACAAATGGGCCACTATTGAAGCCACATTACTTATTATTTAAATACTGTATAGATTTAGAGATGGAGGAAGGTATTTTGAATGTGAACCACTATAGACTGAAACATTGGTAGAAAAAGGATAAGAGGTGTTGACATAGATAAGAAGACAGTAGACAAAAAGACAAGAAACAATTCAAGGAATGTAAAAGGAAAATTGAAGAAAGAGGAAAAATAGCCAACCAGCTGCAGCAGTGTGATTCATCAGGAGCCCCCGCCTCTCAGAGCAGGTGGATAATTCCACTGCACAGTGTGAGCACACTCCAACAGAGATCTGATTGAATGGGAGGGTAAAGGTCTCTACTTTGTGCTTGTGTACATTTGGTGTTTGAGATTTTGTGTCTATTTTGTGTATTTCTGTAAAAAAGTTAATTTCTCACTACTCTCTTTTCTTTTTGTCCATGCACATGTATGTGTCCTCAAAATGGAAGCGTGCTCCATGTAATGAATGTGCAAAAATCACCAATGTAGACACACACAAATGCTAAATAGATGCCTGCTGTGTGTGTGTATATATATATATATATATATATATATATATTTGTAGGTATATACGTGTATAGTCAAGGCTAGCAATAAACACAGTGAAACAATAGCTTGTTATGCTAACATGCAGCTACGTCATACTGAGCAGTGAAGGGTCTCCCTACGGTTCCATCTGTCACCTACTTTCCCATACAGGCACCTCAATCAAACAGAAGTGTCAGCAATACAAAAAGACATTACTTTTTGAAGTGCCCTTGATAAGAAAAAAGAAAAGAATCCTATAAATGTGAGTGCAGACTGACCCAGATATTGTTTGACTGCACAATATGCAGAAAAGTGTGTGATTTTATAGAAGCTGACTCAGCCTGTTGTAAGTCAGAGTCAAAGCAAACAAACACACCCAGACAGAGAGAGGAGCTTGGGATGGAGGATGTGAGTCAGACACTGAAGGACAGACGAAACTGACCTTTACACACTGTTCCTTTGTGTGTGTGTGTGTGTGTGTGTGTGTGTGTTCCTGCTGTATTAAAAGAAGATATGAAGACTGATGTATTAGTACAGTTTCATTTTAATTGTCAAATGTAATTACAAATGAATTTTTTTATCATTATTAATTGACTAAGTTATACTGTAATTATAGCATATAGGGTTTGTGTTTTATAAATTGGATTAAATTCTGTTTATGCAACTTTAATTCATGTATAAATTGTGTATGGTTGAAATAATTTGGACAGAAGAAAAAAAACTTTGATGCTTCTTAGACAAAAAACTAATACTGCATCATTAAAATAGATATTTCACTTTAGTATTTTTCCTCCTTTTTCTTAGTCTCATTGTTAAGAAAATCGATTCTTGATGTAGGATGAGCTGTTGTGCACTGCTTCTTTGGATAAAGCCATAACTTAGTATTGATTCTGACAAACTTTATGTTTAAACTCAACACCTGGATTACCTTTCTGAAATTAGCCCCACCCTCTTTCTGAGTTTGTGTGGCTGCGCTGAGCAGCTATCTGAAGATGAAATGAGGTGCTGTGATGTGACAGGTACAGTTCAGTCTTTTTTCTTCCTTTCTGTTTTGTGCTCAGCAGCAGCAGGAGCAGTCGTGTCTGACCTGTCAGCTCTCTGTGAGCTTCACTCTCACATTTGCTCTTTTAAGAGACGGAGCTTGTGTTTTTGTCTAAATGTCAGTACGTCGTCAGGCGATGATGCTCTTTGCACACACACACACACACACACACACACACATACACTTGCACGTAGACAGATCTGTAAGAGAACATCCTTACATTCATGCACTCAACCATACACCTACAGTAAATTATAGATAAACGCCATAGCATACATGTAAATACAGAAACATGGAACAAGACTGTGTAGGCCTGCGCACACACACATGCACACACGGAAATCCTGGCCCCAAAGCATTTCTCAGCTAGAACTGCCAGTTTCATGAAGCAGAACTAATTCACTGTACACTTTTGGAATCCGCCTCTCTTTTCTCTCCTCCTCTCCCCTCACCCTCCTCTCATCTCTCTTTCTAATTCGTTAATATCCTTATCCTCTCCCTTGGCTTCTCTCTTTCACTCTGACATTTTTCCTTCATCTCTGCTCTCTGTCTGATTTCCTCTTTTCCCCTCATTTTCTTCTGCCTCCTCTCTGTTTTTTATCCTCCTCCATTTCACCCTCTGTCTCCTCATCCTCATGCGTTTCTGCCTTTCAATCCTGTTTTCTGCATTTCTCCTTCTACATCACTGCCACACCGACTACTTCTTTCTCGTCCCGCGAGTGTCTGATGGACAGGTGGAAGGTGGGAGGTGGAATTCAACATCAACCAGCAAACTGACACAAAATCTCATGGCTCGGGGAATGAAAATTAATATTTAAACCAGCCTCAAAACTGAATTGGCGTCTTAGAATGTATTTGGGTTGTGATTTTAAAAAAAAAAACATTTTACTTCTGAATCAATATAATTTGTATTTTGCCTAGACTAAGTCATCTGAAGTGTGTTGGAATAAACAACCAGAGCTAGGAGAGGTTCTTATTTTCCTTTTCCTCTCCCTGTCTATCTCACTCACTCTCCTCCCTTCACTCTAAAGCCTGTGGTTAAACATTCCTCAAGATTTTTTACGTGAGCTTCCTCCCTAGCATCTGTCTGATCATGTCTTTTTTTTTTTTTCTTTGCCCTGGGGGATGAGCCAGCAATCTTCCCCACCCATAATGCTCCTGTCCAAGCAAAGACCACCTCCTGCACTTCAAAGTGCACACTTGAGCACTTCAAAGGCAGCAGTCTCTCTCATACTAAGACCAAAGCCAGCTCAATTAAATCCTAAAAATACCCAGCTGCCCCCCATCACTGAAGACGAGTTTCAAATTTGGGTATGCACAGTGAGGCAAGAACTTCAGACTGATAAACCTTTGTGTTTCCAAAGAGCTAATTTGTGTTGCAGCTGTGCAGAAAAAGAAGAAGAAAAATACGACTTGGATTGTCGACATGTCTAAGAATAGAAGTGCAGATTTAGAAATGTGAGTAAAGTCACATTTTGAGTCCAGAATGTAGAATCCAGGTTACTTAACTTAGCTTGAGTGCAGTTTGCAAATGGCTGTGTTTATTTTTAGCTTATTCAACAGCAGAAAATGAAGTCAGTCAGATAATTATATTGTTTGGATCCATAGTTTTCATCAGACTTGGCAAACTTTATTTTATGACAGAGCTCCAGACAAAGCTTGTTTCTGTTTCTATTTCAGGAAGCCCCTTTGAAAGTTGTTCTGTACTTGTCTTTTTCTCCTAAAAGTGGCCCACTTACATTTCCTTATCAGACACACGGCCTTCACCTGATGAAGCCTAACGTTCATGATCCTTTCTCCTTTGTTTCCATCGGCCTGTGAGAAAAATATCTAGGTTTAGCTGCTAAACGTTCCGGCCAGCAGTTAATTTTCTGTGCTGGGCAGGTAGCATGAAGTGGATCTATCACATGATGACTGCAAACAGCTGTGTGCTGCTGTCAGTATTAGCTGGTGATGTGTGAGACTGAGGCGTACAGAAAATGTGTCATAAAATCAAATCATTAGGCTAATGCAGAAACGCATTAGTTTATTATTGGAATCGTATCAATGCTGGGCAAACTTCATGCACAACGTTTCCATGCCAGAAACATATGTATGATCAAACAGTTTTAGAAGTTAGTGGACTTGTCTGTTTACATGTTCTCTGTTGACCCAGCGCTGAATAGCCAGGGCCACTGTAGCACTGCCCTGTTTTGCTGCTGGCTAGCTGCCATCCTATTACTGCGGGAGTCAAAATCGTTTGATTCCCTTTTAGCTCATACACACACACACAAATGCATGCACAGTCACTTGCAAGGACACACACACTCGAACTGCAACAACTTAACTGCTGCACCCCTGAGCTTCATTGGTGTTTGTTTGTGTGTATGTGTGTGTGTTTGAGTGGTAAGTAAGTCCCAGTGAGACAGAAAGCCTGTTAAAAGATTTGTGGGTCAAACTCTAAACAAACCCTGGCAAGCTCTTGGTCCGTTTCCAGCCACAAAGGCTTCTGCCTCTAAACTGGCTTGTCACAGTCAGGTCGCCGGTTCAAATCCCTCGTCTGTCTGGGCAAATTGTCGCAGGAAAACACTTCTTCATGTCATATCAAAAAATGGTTGAGGATACCACTTAACCTTTATCCACTGCAGAGGAACTATTCACAGGCCAACAACAGAACTAAAACATAAGTGAATAAATAAAGTTGGTTTTTATTGATAACTTCAATCATTTAATTAATTATTCTATTTGCCTCCTGCACCTAAAATGTGGTCATTTCATTGTCTTTGTGGTGATTATCTGTCTCTCTACAGTCATTTTGTCTCTGTAGTTACTTAGTGTTTTTGAGGTCATTGACCTCCTGGCAAAAAATGTTAATTACTGAAGAGTGTTTTACTGTTTTTAATCAATCAGCATCCATCTGCTCAGGCTAAGGCACGTGTTCATTTGTTTCTGACAGACAAGAGTCATAATTCACACAAGTTATTTTCGACAATTCATTAAACAACAAATGCTGTTGTTTTTCTCATGAGCACAGAGTCCTCAAACTTTTTTTTTTTTTTTTACCATATAGTGGTGTAATCCCTTCAGAGATATATCTTTGACAGAGCAGATATTCTGACCAGTACAGGTGTTACTAATCACATTAAGAGCTGGCTCCTACAATGAGCCCAGTCAGCCACGACAGAGCTCATCTTTCATTTAATTATTTACACCTGTGCTTTTCCAACACTTCCATGACAAAATGTCTTGTGTCCATAATGGCAGAGGGAATTTAAGATCTTTTCCACTTGTGAAAAAAATGCTGCAAAACTTTTCCATCCTGATTTTGTTTTAGAAATCTGCGTTTGTGGATTGTTTTTATTTGTCATGAGAATACTGACTTTCTCTGACATCCAGGTCAACGCTATATGCTAAGCTAATCTTAAACCTCAGTCAGTTCAGTATAGCGCCAAATCACAATACACTCATTTCAGTTTCGCTGTCATCACTGTGGTAGCTGTAACCTGACAGCCCATGCAAGCGAGGTCATCCTGCAAGTTGTATCAGCAGAGGAAAGAGATGTGTAGATCAACCCTGTCTGGGTTTTATATGGACTGTGAAAAACAGAAAATAGGTAGGAAGTAAAAGAGGTGATGGTGTAATACAGACAATAAAACATACAGCAATGTGCCCACTCCTCTGCTCCTCACAACAGGGTTGCATAATTAAAGGCTTCACTGTGATGATAAAATGAGAATAGGAGATTTTTTTAAGTATCTGTGAAATGGAAATGAAAGCTGTTTAGGTTACATAACCTGAAAAAAATAGTGGATTCTCATTTACTTGTTCTTTTCATGCAAATCCTATATTTTTTTCCTTCTTTCTACTCTTCTTCTTCCTCTTCTGCGTACTCCCTTTCCCATCTGTTTTCTTCTACCTTCCTTCCTCTCCACCTCTAATTTATCACTAGTTTATTCTCTCCTTCACTGGTGTTCCACTCCTGTAATTCATCCCCTCCTATATCTCCTCCCCCACCATCTCTCCTCTCTATACTTCGTTCCACTCTCGTTTATTTATGTATTTCCTTCCCCACCTTCTTTTTCCTTTAATTTATCCCCTCCTTACTCTTCGATTCTCACTTTATCCTCCCCTCTACTTCTGCTCCCTCAAATTGGGCTCTACTCCAAATTCTTCTCCTCTTTTTTCTCCTGTTTTCTGTATTGCTCAAATCAAATCAGTTTAATTAACATAGATATTTTGGGTGCATAATTGACTAAGTCAAATTACAATACTGAGCAGCACGGTGGTTTGGTGGTTAGCCTCATAGCAAGAAGGTTCCTGGTTTGAAACCCATCAGGGGCCTTTCTGTGTGGAGTCTGCATGTTCTCCCTGTGCTTGTGTGGGTTTTCTCCAGGTACTCTGGTTTCCTCCCACAGTCCAAAAACATGTATGTCAGGTTGATTGGTGACTCTAAATTGCCCATAGGAGTGAGTGTGAGTGTGTGAGGTTGTTTGTCTCTATGTGGCCCTGTGATGGACTGGGGACCTGTCCAGGGTGGACCCCTGCCTTTCACCCAGAGAGAGCTGGGATAGGCTCCAGCTGATCCCTGTGACCCTGGTTAGGACTAAGGGGGTATAGATGATGGATGGATGGAAGGAAGTCACAGTACTTAACTATATATGCATATATGCAGCTTTAATGCAGTTAAAACCCAATTAACAGCACAATCTAACTGATACAAAACTCCAGTGTACTACATTACACATGCATTGCATCAAGCAGAAGTACCAATACAACAAAAACACCCAGATACAATTAACTTTTGTATATTACACTAATTTCACTAAAGTACATGATTATTACAAGAATCAAGAGTAAACATGCTCCTAGAGTGAAGGTACTTTCCACTACTACAGTTAGTAATATATTGTTTTCTGTTCGCTTATGTTTTGTATCACTGTACTGAAGAAAATATCTTTATGAGCTTTACTGCAGTTGTCTAAACATATTTCATTTCTTTTCCTACAGTATCTGCTCATGAGGAACATAGTAATAACTTTATAGTGCAATTTTTCACCAGCGTTAACCAAAGTGTTGTGATGTGGCCTAAACTTGAATCCCTTGTATGTCAGCAGCTCCACTCCGTCGTCCACTTCAGCAGGCTGCTGTCTCTGCCTGGTTCTTCTTTTTTCATCTCCCCTCTTCTCTGCCCCCATTTCAGCCCAATTACATTAGACTCAGCGGGAAGCCACATTACCCGAGGCAGAGCTGTATTACTGTGTGTCTGCACACGCACATGTGTGTATATGTGGTGTCATTGACTTTCCCATTTCTCCACTACCCTCTCTGCCTCTCTGCTCCCCTTCCCTCCTCCTCCTCCTCTTCCTCCTTCTGCTTGTCATCTCTCTCTCCTTCTGGTTAGCCCTCAGCTACATAGGCCTACTCCGCTTTGCACTGATGCAAGCAGTGTATCTGTGTGTGTGTGTGTGTGAGTGTGTGTGTGTGTGTCTGAGTATGTATGAGTGTATGCATGTTGCAGTGGAGTATAGCCTAAAGCAGCTGCGAGAGCTAGAGAAGGGTGCGCTCTAGCACAACAATGAAAATACCCCTCGCTGTGTTTGACGAAGGGAAAAGGAGACAGAGGGTGACAGGCAGAGAGAAGAGGAAGTGGAGGATATTTAACCATCGTACTGAAGTGAAAACAGAGAGAGGAGCTGCGGGATCAAATGTGTGAAAAGTAATGAAAAAAGAATGAGAATGATTTAGAAGAGAAGGGAGCTGACCAACCCACATTCTCTACTATAGAGGGTCAAATACCTGTACTAGAGAAGAACATGCAAGTATTTAAGTTGTGTTAGCTGTGAACTTTTTAAAAATTAACTGTATAATCAATGAGATATAAATTAGTTTCTATCTCATATAATCTACATTAGTGCCAAAGCAATAAGTTGTTTAATTGAATGATCTACATTTATATTTATTCTTTCTTGTTCCCTCAGATTTGCGTTTCACCAGTAAAGAAAAAAAAGATCCAAGGACACATACTGAAGGCTTTTCAAAGCAGCAACTCTGTACAGTAGATATGAATATATATTTTCCATATCAAATAACGGTTGTACTGCTTTATTTTTGTCTTTTTCAGTTTTTATTTGTCTTCCTAACCAGGTATCATTCTAAGGATTTTAAGTGTAAATAAATCTAACCCAAAATAGCGTTACTGCAGAGAGACTTTTGTATGGCACCTAATCACAGATGAAAGTAATTCAGAGAAAGACAAATATGGAGCAAGATAATGGGGCCTTGAGGGAGAGGAGAGCAGTGCTAGAAAGAGGTTTGAGTTTTTTGGAAAAGAGCACTAGAGAAAGGATTTTGATCGGTGAGTGGAAAAGAGCGGAGATGGGAGATAAGCGTTAAGGAGAGAGGACTCCATCTGTCAATTATTCATTACATGAGTAATACTGTGGCTCTTTAGCCCAAAACATCATTATCTGTCCTTGCTAGGCAGACAAAGAGAGATAAACAGAAGGTGTTTTCAGAATAGGTGAGAAGATACTGGAAAGAAGCTCTTAACATCACCTGTTAGCGGTGGTACCTGTAAATGCTGGATGTGTGTAGGAGTCGGTGGAGATTAAAACCAGAGATAAAAGAGAATGAATGTTGAGCATCGAGTACATTCACCATCTGGCTAGAGACGCAACTTGAAATGAATGTTAATGTAACTCCATAATTGCTGAATGTATAAATAAGCAACTGGATGCTAACAGTTTTGTATCGACAGTTGTCAAGGACGTGTTGCTTGTTTCCACTGCCTCCAAAATTCAGTTACTGCAGGTTTCTAGAGACGAAGCTTCTTTCTTCATCTGTTTAGAAATGGTAGCTATTATTTCTTACACTTAAAGGCTGTTTAAGGTTTAACGCTTTGCTTTAGAATTAAGGTCAGGTCAGGGTTAGGGGCTAGGGAATGCAGTCTGTCAATGAGTGTCCAAATGTGTGTGTGTGTTTGTGTGTGTGTGTGTACGCACGCTTGTGGGTGCAGGCCAAATTTTTTGTCAGTGGGTGTGAATTGGTGTGAGTGGAACTGATGGGATCAAAATGGAGTCTAGCTGTCAAAGTGACTTGGACCTTTTAGTGACATGTCCAGCTCTGACAGCTCGGCCTAGAAATCACTCCAGTGTATGCAGTGTAGTATGTGATTGTGTGTGTGTGTGTGTGTGTGTGTGTGTGTGTGTGTGTGTAGTTGTCTACGACCTGTTCAACATATAGAATGCTAAGAATAATACTCTGTATGATATACTTTCAATCTATAGGGTTTATACTTGTATACTTGTACTTAACTTTCTGTGGGGACATTCATTGACATATTGCCCTAATTTCATAACTCCCAACCCTAAATGCCTAAACCCTATCCTGGCCTAAATAAACCTAATTCTAACATTAACCATCAAAACAGGCCTTTGAACATGTGTTAGAATGTGAGGAAACACACATTTACCTCAGAGAGGCTGCTGAGTATGTACGAATCTGTTTGTTGATGTACTTTTTGAAAGGTTTTAAGTATTTGAGCATATTTCTTCCAAAAACTCACTTTAACAGATCTTTAAATTATATATTTAGGAAACATCCCACGTTTTGTCTTAGTGCCTCATTATGTCTTGGTGGTGCCTTTCCTTAGAGGCTCCTGTTGATGCTTTGTAACAGCCTGATCAGAGCATTAAAATGAACTGAAAGGAAGAACAGTGACAAATAAACCAACAAATCTCTATTGTTGAGAAACTGGTTTATTGTCATTAACTGTCTTTGGTTTTTGTCCCATCTCTGTTTCAGAAAAAGGAGTGGTTATGTCTCAACTGCCAGACCCAGCGGCTGATGTCTGGAGGTGGTCTCGATGATCCTCCACTTCCTGTTCCTCATCCATCTCCCAAGCACCAGCCAATGGGCTCACCCCGTCACCAGGCACCAACCAGTCAACAAAGCCCCCTCCACAAACCCACCACTCAGCAGGGGCCGAGGCCAGCCCAGCCCCAGACACAGAAAATGCAGGCAGGAAGTGGTGTTAGTGGACCCACCTCTGCCAAACAACCCACTGACACCAAGACCACACCACCAGCTATGGCACCAGTACCAACCACGGACACCCAGAAAGAGCTGAAACCCACAGAGGAGAAGCCTAAGGTAGAGCCTGAGATCCAAACTGCCAAAGAGACCAAACCCTCGCAGAAGAAAGGAGAGCAGATTACACCGATCAAGGAAATTAAGAAGTCCAGGCACTATGATGTAAGTTGGATATTTTTGCAAGCAGTGCTGCTTTTGCAGTTTTATCACTTGTGTATGAAGACGAAAATAGGGTGGATTTTCAGTGAATATCCAGTGGAAACCATAGATTCAAGTCTGTGTCACTGAAATGGCTGTTGTTGGATGACTTCTTTAACTCTTACAGTCTATGTCCACATTATGTTATGTGAGTTTGCATGGCTGTTTCAGCATGATCCTGCTTCACATTCATGCAGTTTTTCATTCCTCTTTATAGAAAACAGTGACAACAGCTTTGGTTTGTTGTACTTATAAACTACAAAACAAGGAGAAGACATATAGGGACATATAGTTCTGACTCAAACATTGTAGTCAGCATAGCAGCACAGTAGCAGCCAGCTCGGAAACACAGGGGCTATCCCAGAAGATAGCAGGCCTCATGCTATCTGACTGTGGAGCAGGCTACTCCAGGGTAGGGTTGCTCCCTTCACCCATAGCTATGATTATCAACAAAACAAGGTAACAATGTAAACAAGGTAACTGGTGTTTTCATACTGTTCATTTTGTACTGGGCAAAATACAGCACAAAAATACAGCACAAAAGCACAGCACAAATCACGTCCCTGATTCAATACGAAACATTTCAAGTCAAAAAAGGATGATCCTGTATTATGAGAGATGGATGGCAATTCCACTCTAGGGAGGAGGAATCAGGGTAGCATGAAAACTCACTCAGCATGGTCGGATGGACTCAAGGTCTGCTGACCACCCAGTCAACCAGCCTTTGAAGACACGAATCTGGTGGCAGCTGCCAGAAAAGCATCCCATTGTTCTGTGGTGGTTACATTTCTGCAGTTGGCCAGGAGGAACTCAGTGCCACACTTCACTTCATTAAACTCCATCATGACAAAATCTGTGTTTGATGGCTTCATTGTGGTCAGATCACATTTGGCATATGGAGCACAGGAATGAAGACCCAAATGCAAACAAGGCAGGCAGATGCAGTCAGCTGAGTGGAGGTAATGATGACCAAGACATGTAACTGGCATTCAGGTATATACAGGTGCTTGAACTGGGTCAGGAAGCTGGCAGGTATGTAGGAACAGGGTCCACTGAGAGACACACACACATGACATTCTGCTGGTAGCAGGTGGCCTTGGCAGGTTTCAGAACTCGAGAAGTAATGGAGAAACTGGGAACAGGTCTGTGAGTGGGGGGGGGGACTGGAATGAAAGTTGAAGGTTGATCTAGTGGCTGGTATGTGGCAGAAGACAGAATTGTGAAAATATACAGGAATCATGACAGCTTATGGCAATACAACATCGTCTTGTTTGGATTCTTATGCTGATTTGTTATATTTTGCATTTAATGTTGTTTTACAGTGACAAGTGAAAAACATCAAGGTTTTAGCAGCACTGGTAGCCTTCATTTATTTATAATGAAACTGGATGATGTGGTTTCAATAGTCTACATTTCCAAAACCATTTTCAGAAGCGCTTAAATCATATTTTCTCCTAACATGATAGAATGATCCCATAGTCTTGTACTTGTCACCTCATAATTTATAGCACTTCTAGTATAAAATGATGTCTTGTCATTTTGGGGATTCAGTTTGGTGATCACAGCCCAGGTTTTCTCTATGAAACAATGTTAAAATAATAATCACTCAATACTGGGTATTTTACATGACAATACATGACAATGAACTACATCAGTGTCAGAGTTACAGTATAATGAAACACTACCCAAAACTTTCTGTGGAGGCTTGGTACGTATAATTGTTCGTTGAACCAATTACTTTCTCCTTTAGAGTTTGATGGCTTTTCAAAAAGCATGTCACTGATTCCCTCTTCACAGAATGCTGAGGCTACAGGTGAAAGCATTCATGGGAGTGTGAGAGAAAGAGAGGAATAATGAGTGAAATAGTGCCTTTTCTCACTCAGCTGCAGCCATCACTCCTATGAATAAAGATTAGCACAGCATGAATATGCTGAATCTTCAAGGCTCTTAAATGAAGCAATGCTGCTTTTGGCCTTTTCAAAATCAGTTCAGACCGTTCTGATTTGGGGTGCTGGTAGGAATTTAATGTGCAATGAGCTCAAAGTCAAGTCTCCTCCAAAGTATTAGATCCACCATAAGAGGTTGTTTAGAAAAGATTTTTCTATATATTTTATATTCTTTCCTTCATCTCCCTTTTCCTTTACCAGGTCAGTCCTTTTGAGATTATGATTTGGCATGTTATTAATAGATATCCAAGACAGAGCCATTGATGAATGAGTTTTTATGTTTAAATCATGCTAATTCAAAAATCAGACTTCTGATTCTGATCTTCTGATCTTTATAAAAGACTGAAAATGTATTTTAAATTAAAAAAATGCAGTTTGACCATCCTCTTTCCATCAATGGCTCAAAATTTAACTCACCTAACAATTATAAGTAACTTCGTGTCATTTGTTTTAATTATTTTTAATGTTTTATTGTCGTTTAATACTTTTACATATTTGAATTGTAACTACATTGTAATTAAAATAAATTATTATTTATTTCAGCTTTTCTCAGAGGCCATAAGCAGATGATATGTAATGTGGTTAACTGAGTTTTGGAAATAGGAAGGGCAAATCTCTGCACTTTGTACCCTTATTATATGTAACTGTTTACAGTGTTTTCCTGTATAATTCTTCATCCACAGCGTAATAGAATAAAAAACCTATATCCTTACATATTCTTTGTAAATATAGTCTTGTCACTTTTCTTTGTGTTTTTTAGAGTTTAGCAACTTTTTTTATGAGATAAATTCGAAGCATTCATTTTTGGCCCACAAACTTACAAAACTAATGGAGAACTCTGATTCCAATATATGGTTTATAGAAACCAAATCTGATGTTATTAAATACTGTTTCGTCTTCCCTGAAGATATTTTAATAGCGATATACGAGAAATGCTTTTATAGGCCAACATTTCAAACATAATGAAGAGAGCCCTTCTTTATTGTAGTCTTGTTGATATAATTTCATTACCTAGCAATTAATGGTCCAAAACTAATGGATAATTCATATTAATCATATGCCATTAAAAACCTATTAAGTCTCCAAATATATAGTATATGGCGCTATTGAAATGCTGAATGACCTTAGACAAAACTGACTGCAGTTTGTATTCATCAATATATTTTTAGATGGAGAGTTCAAGAGAGCTTTCAATGTCAACTACCATCCCGTTAAAGAAAAAAGCTAAGGACTGAATGTTCTGCATGTTATAGGTTCAATATTGAACATGTGATGATGAAATAAATAAATAATAGTAATGCAATAACATAATGTATATACTTTATAAATAAATATTAAAAATAGAAAATTGTTGATTTAATATCTAAAAATTTGAATCCAAATTTATGTGGGCTTAAAATAAATGCATGCAAATGTGCTTATCCAGTATCAACATAGTCTCGCTCTTTGCATATGACAATTATGACTTTAATTAAAATCCCTGTCTTCCCCACATCTAATGTATCTTTTTTTCTTTTTTCTCCTCTCTTTAGGATACAAAAAACAACAGCACCTATGACTTATCACGCAGCCCTCAGAGCCTCAGTGACACCGGCTACTCCTCTGACGGCATCTCCAGCTCTCACAGTGAAATCACAGGTCTAATCCAAGAAGAGGAGATGAAGCTGAGCGAGAGAGGAATCAGTGGGCGTGGCTCCCCACCAAGCCCTTCCGAAATCACCAAGCTAGAAAGCTCCATGAGGCCTTTGCTAGAAAAGAGTCTCTCCGAAGACAAGGCGGACAGAAGGGGAAGAAAGCACAGAGACAGAGACTTGGAAGACCGAGGGAAGCAACGCCCACGTTCCCTGTCAATTCCACCAGATGCATACGACTCTGATGAAGAACTAGAAGATATACTGGAGGAAGAAGAAGATGGAGGGGACTGGGAGAGTAAAAGAAAGGAAGGGAAGGAGGAGAAGAAGGACAAGAAAAAGAAGGAAAAAGAGGGCGAACCCACAGAGATGACTGATGAGGAGTTCATGAGGAGACAAATAATGGAGATGAGTGCTGATGAAGAAAATGAGGAGGAGGAGGAGGAGGAAGAGATGGAAGAAGAGGAAGATGAGGAGGATGAAGGTTATGGGTACCAGAAACACAAAAAAAGCCACCATAAGCACATCCTCTCTGACTCAGGGAAAGAGAAGAGACGCCTTCAGCACCATTCCAGCAGTTTTGAGGAGGAAACAAAGAGCTCTACTGATGTCTATAAAGGATCAGTGGAGGAGGGTGAAGAAGACATAATGGCATCACAAGGAGGCCTGAGGCGCTTCAAAACCATTGAACTAAATAACACTAATAGCTACAGCCGAGACATAGAGCTGAGCCATGAAAATGACTTAAGCCTTGACCGAGAACCAGAGCTAGAGATGGAGAGCCTGACAGGATCTCCTGAGGAGCGTTCTCGGGGTGATTACTCCTCCACGCTGCCACCCACTTCATCTTCATATGGTTCAGGCCAGTCTCCTACTTCAATCTCATCAATGGAGGAAGACAGTGACAGTAGCCCCAGCAGGAGGCAAAGGCTGGAAGAGGCCAAGCAGCAGAGGAAAGCACGCCATCGCTCCCATGGTCCTCTCCTTCCCACCATTGAAGACTCTTCCGAAGAGGATGAACTGAGAGAGGAAGAAGAACTTCTGAGAGAACAAGAGAAGATGCGGGAGGTGGAACAACAGAGAATAAGGAGCACAGCACGAAAGACCAAGAGAGATAAAGAGGAGCTGAGGGCTCAAAGGCGGAGAGAGAGGTCCAAGACACCACCTAGCAATCTCTCACCAATTGAAGATGCTTCTCCAACAGAAGAGCTGAGACAAGCTGCAGAAATGGAAGAGCTCCATCGTTCTTCTGCTTCTGAATATTCCCCTCAGAGTCTGGACTCAGAGGCTGAGGGATATGAGTCCAAGCTTTACAAGTCAGGCAGTGAGTACAACTTGCCTACCTTTATGTCTCTTTATTCCCCGGTAGAGAAATCATCAACTACAACAACCACCACTGCACCATCTTCAACTTCCAAACCACTAAAGAGTGCTGAGGAGGTTTATGAGGAGATGATGAGAAAGGCAGAGATGCTTCAAAAACAGCAGAAACAACAGCAGCAACAGCAGCAACATGGAAGACATGGCCAGTACTATGAGGAGGACATTAACGGACAAGGTTATGATGATGATGAGTATGAATATGAACAAGACCAAACAGGATATGACAATGAGGCAGCAGAGACCGAAACAGATATTTATGAGGAGATCCGACAGACCTCTCAGAACATCACCAAGATGCAGCAAGCCACTGATGAGCAAGTAGAGATTGAGATTGAGAGCACTTATCCAGAGAAACAACTCTTAGACACAGGTTCAGCTTTTGCTAAGCTACTGGAGCAAAGCAATGCTCTCCTGACTCCAGGGACCAGCCCCACCCAGATCTCAGCTCCTGTCTCTTTTGCTGAAACTGGGGGACGGATCCCTGATGTTCGAGTAACACAGCACTTCTCTGCAAAGGATGGACACAAAGACAGGATCAAAAGCCAAGCAGGAAAGAATGGAATAACTCCAACTGTGGCTGCCACTACTATTGCAGCTTATGGAGTTTATGCCAGAGATGCAGTAACTATTTCTCAGACCAGTTCAAGCCACACTATGACATCTACTCAGTCTGGCATATATAGCAGACACACAGGCAGTTCTTCCACATCCTCAGCTACAGTTTCAAGTGTATGCAGCAAAATTGCAGAAATTACCCAGGCCTACAGTCAAAGAGAAGTGATCACCAGAAGGGTAGGGGAGGCTAGGGGTGTCCAAGTACGAGACAGCTCAACATCCTCTGCTGAGAGAATTATTGAGCCACGATCTCCTAAGTATACTACTTATTACAGGAGCACCAGTCCTCCTCTTTCTCCGTCACCACCGCCACAGAGTCCCACCCGTTCACCTTCTAGAAGAGCTACAGCTGAGTTCTCTACACAAACTTTCAGTTCTGCAATGAGAATGGAGTCAGCTGGCTCTGGGCCTACATCTCCAGTGATGGCTCAGGGAACCCAAACATCACATCGATCGGTTTCCCCATGGCTGTTTCGACAGCAGTCTTCCCAGGATGCTCAATACTCCCCACCTTCAAGCCCAGCTAGACCAATGACAGTCAATACTGCTACTTCTCCCTTGTCTTCGCCTACCAGATTTAGCCGCCAGTCAACATTTGATACTTATTCGCCATGTGGCAGTCCTCCAGACACACCGCCTTACCAGCAGTCTCCCACACGCAGTTTCTACCGAACACAAAGAGTGGAAAAGGTAAATGTGGGAACAAGTATGGTCACCACAGTCAGCACTTACACTAGAGGGTCCGTATCAATGGATAATATCTCCCTCTGTAGAATATCTACAGTCCCAGGCACTTCTAGGGTAGAGCAAGGCCACATGATCCAAGGTGGAAGTGTTGTGGACCTCAGAGCTGCCACCAAACCAGCTCCAATTATCATGACTGAACAAGGAATGGATCTCACCTCCTTAGCCACTGAAAGCAGGAAATACCATGGTGGATCAGAGGGTAGCAGACATTCAACAATCGTGCAGCCACTGATTATGAACTTGAACGCTCAGGAGACCACCACACCAACCACTGTGAGTGTCACTGTGGTTGGTTCAATGTTCATGACCCAGCCCAAACAGCCAACAGTTTATGGTGATCCCCATCAAAACAGAGTGGATCTGGGTCAGGGCATGGGTTCAGCTGTGTGTCTTTCACAGAGCAAACCTCAAATTTCACCTCCAAGTGACCCATCAATACCAAAAATTGATGCGAAACTGGAAGACCTCAGTATCCAACAAAGAGAGCTTCAAAAGCAACAAGAGAAGCTGCAGAAGCAACAAGAGCTCCTGGAACAGCAGTTGCAACAGCACCATCAAATGCAACAGCATCAACAAGCATCTGCTTTGGCCAGGTACAGCCTGACTGGCCAGATTTCACCTTTACTAAAAAAAGACTTGTTAGTCAGCCAGACTAGCACTGCCACAGCTGTGGTCAGTGCTGTATCACCAGTCATTAATCCTGAGCTCTATGGTACTGGTCCTATTGAGCTGAAAGGAAAGCCCAGTCCTCCTGGTTTGCTGTCAGGAGGTAAATTACCACACAGCATGTTAGTACAGATGGATGGAGGACCAGAGCAGGCCAGTGCAGTGACTCAGCTAGTAAAGGTGGAAGAAGGACAGGATGCCATGGATCTGACAGGAGGCCAAATTAAACCTGACAACCAACCAGCTTGCTGTGATGTTGTTTACCGACTTCCATTTGGTGGAAGCTGTGTTGGTGGTTCTGAGAAAGATGGCTTAAGGCCTCCTTCTGCCCCACCTCTCACCTATGAGTCTGACCAAGAAAGACAATCTGGAAGGTACCATGAGTATCCAATGGATGGGCGTAAGGCCTACACATTGCCTTTCCCTGGAAGGCTCCAGTCTTCAATGTCTGATACAAACCTAGCTGAAGCTGGGTTACAGTCTTACCATTCTAAGCTAGATCCACACCTCCAAGCTTCAGGAGATCTTGCCATGGACCTAACTGCTATGAAACAGGGCTATGGAGGATATCTGGGGATGCAGTATGGATCGTATACTGACTTACGGCATGGAGGAGACATCACAGCCCAAACACTCCCAATAAGGAGATATAATTCTTTATCTAACATCAGTACAGACTATGGCTACTCCGCTCGTGACATTGCTAGCTTCCAAGAAGCTAACTTAGCTCAGTACAGTGCCACAACTGCCAGGGAGATCAGCCGGATGTGTGCAGCACTGAATTCCATGGACCGGTATGGAAGCAACACAGACTTGATGCAGTTTGGCAGTTTGGGGAGAGGAAGCACATCTGGGACCTCCAGACTTGCAGCAGGTCTTGGCATGAGGCAAAACCTCCTCTTTGGACTAGATGGGAAGCCAATCTCCCACAGTCAAGCACTTGCCAACCTCATCAATGCCAGACAGGCTAGTCTTAGAGCCATGTACCCTGCTGCTATTAGGTCCTCCGATGGGATGATCTACTCCACCATTCAGACTCCCATTGCTTCTACACTTCCTATCACAACCCAGCCTGCTTCTGTTCTTCGTCCACTACTGAGGGGTGTCTACAGGCCATACCCATCTGCCAGCATGACACCCGTGCCCCTGTCCAGTCTTAGCAGACTACCAATGAGCCCCAGAATGCCCCTATCTGGACAGGCTCCAGTCCGTTACCCAGCACCAGGTCTTCTTCAAACAACATCAACCAGTGCTCCTACTGTTGCTACGACATCAGCATCAGCTGGTGCCCTAGTGTCTGTTTCCATGACAGCAACTAGTTCTACAGTACAGGATGAACCGGTTTACCTTGGTAAAGGTGCCACAGTGACCTCTTCATCAACACAGGTCACCTCAGTTGGAGGAACAGTTCTCATACCAACAGAACCACAACAGCAGCCAATAAACCTGTCCCAGGCACATTTGAACAGTCAGCAACAACAGGAACAAGTGACAACTGTTCAGCAGCCACAGCAGGCTCCTCCGGCAGCCCATGCCTACCCACCCTCAGGTCCCTCACTCACCCATGGCTACACCCAACCTCCAGTAGGTTTGCCCATTTCTGGGGGTCTTCCTCCCTTCCCTCCACCTGGTGCCATACACAAGGATGGTGAAACTGAGGCTGAAAGGCTGCATCGGCAGCAGGAGCAACTCTTGCAAATGGAGAGGGAACGTGTGGAGTTGGAGAAACTTCGGCAACTGCGCCTGCACGAGGAGCTAGAAAGGGAAAGGATAGAGCTGAAACTGCACCGCGAGAAGGAGCAGATACTGGTGCAGAGAGAGTTACAGGAGCTGCAGAACATCAAGGAACAGGTAGAGGAAGAAACAGAAGGCATCATAGAGAGCTTGATATTTGGTGTCTTGTTTGGAGTTTTGTGCTTGTTTTGTTGTGCACTGGATATTAGTTTGTGTTTTGCTGTTTTTGTGGTGGTGTTTTTTGTGGTACACCTTACTGAGTTATTATCCATTTATGTTATTTATGTTATGTTATTTTGTTTCTGTTCAGTGTTCACTATTTAGAGCTGCTATGCATTATTACCAGAAATAATACCAAAAAAAATGTGTGTGCCGTATACAGTGTGCATGTTATTTAATGCATGTCTATCGTTTCCTCAAGAAGGGTCAGGGTTCATGTAACAAACTGCGATAGTTTTTTTTGTTTGTTTTGATGAAACCCTATTTCCATTGAAGATGGTGTTACAATCATGTTATTAGATAAAATGCTACATTATGTAATGATCGACGGCTTTTTGGTTCAAAGAAATGTTTGCACCCAGCCTGTGTTACAAAAATAGTTTAATAGGTCTGCATGCTATGCTGTGTATAATGGACATTACCTGTATATGAAGTGTGCATGAACATGTGATAGAAACTGATGATACTCAAATTTCATTTAAAAAGTGTTTTTTTTTCCATTTGTTGATCTCCTTTAAATGCAAATGAAAATGGATTATTATTCTGACATAAACATTTTATAAACTATATCAAGTACACATTTCAATTTATGGATTTTCTCAGTTCTTAACAGCCTTGTGAATATGTTTCAACAGGTTAAAAAAAAAGGGCTAACATGACAATTTTCTTCTTTTTTGATAGAACAAGCAGTTGAAAATCTTTCAAGTTAACTCAGTTAAACAGGTGTGGAAGCCTTCCTTAATGAGAATGAAGTAGAGATGGAATGCCTAATATGCATCTCATGGCCTACAGTACAAGCAAAACCCCTAACACCTTATTTGCACCAGCCTGTCATTTACGCAGCAAAAAAAAGCTATCAATATTATTTATGAGCATCATATAACGGCAATTACCAGTACTTGTTGCACTTCATTTATGTTGCGCTTACATTCTTGGTTTTTACAATATATACAAGTTTGACTAACTTGGTACCATTTTCAAAACTGAAACTAATCCATCAGTAGATGGAAAATCCCATGTCACATTCAGTTTCAAGAATCTTGTGATTTGGTTTGCATTTTTAATATTTGATCACCTTGTATACAACCATTTGTCAAAATGTAAATGTATTGTTCTCCTTTGTCTTTACTCTGTTTCTCTAATTTCTTGTCATCTTGTCTTTTTATCCTTTTTTCCTCGTTCGATCATTTCTTTTTTTCTTCTTTCAACCTTTTACTGCTCACTTCACTTTTTTGCCATGCTCCACACTTTTCTATCTCGTTCTCTTTTGGCCATGTGTGCTTCTTTCTGTTCTCTTTACCATAAATACTTTTTAGGTTCTACAGCAGCAGCAACAAGAACGTGAAAAACAACTTGTTCTCCAGAGGGAGCAGCTGGCCCAGCAGAAGTCCCAGCTAGACCAGATTCAGTCTTTACAGCAGCAGCTCCAGCAGCAGCTTGAAGAACAGAAGAGACAGAAAACAGCTGCTGTAGCTCAGAGCATACAGGTGAGGGGGGCGGAGTGTCTTTTGAATCTCCTCTCAGTCAACAAATAACTAAAAAAAATCATTTTTTCTGCAGCTGGATGGGAGTGGACAACCCCTGCACCCCTACGTCAGCTCTCAGACGGGCTCACGTTCCCTCCCCAACTCCTCTTCGGAGATGTGTCTGAGGAGCCAGGAGGAGCACGTAGAGCCAAGAAGCAACATGAGGAAACACAGCTCCATGACCAGGCTGAGCAGGGACAGTGTGGATGGAGACAGCGTGATGTTCTATGGCTCCCCTCGTAGGATCGTGGACAGCTGTGTGCAGACAGATGACGAAGACGGGGAGGAGAGGTAAATATGTGGATGTCTTGAGTGCAGAGAGGGAATGAGTGGACAGATATACGTGTTTAGACTGTGTAAAATAGGTGAGTGGGAGTGTAAATGTATATATGTGTGTGTTTGTTAGGCAAGGAAGGCAAGACCCCACATGTACTGTACTTCTACTGGTATGCTGTGTGGCAAAACATTTTAATGTAATTTGAAGGCCATAATATAATGGAGTATTGTTTATTCCCTTATTTTTTCCTTCTCTTCTGTCCATCATCAGGTACATGATGCGACATCGCACCAGGAGGCGTGGTCGCAGTGTTGACTGCTCCGTCCAGACAGACGACGATGAGGACAAGGCTGAGACGGAACAGCCAGTCCGCCGGAGGCGCTCCCGTTTCTCCAGACACTCTGAGTCCAGTGGAGGCATTGCTGCCCCAACCAGTGCAGCTTCTGATACCAAAACTGACACGCCCAAAATGGTATCCTCCAGTATTGCTATCCAAACCAACAGGGAAATATCTTGCCAGACTGAAGTGGAACATTTAGGTAGAGTCTCCCCAGCAATCCATGTGACAGTTCCAGACCCAAATAAAGTAGAGATTGTGCACTACATCTCTGGACCTGAGCGAACCCAAAAAGGACAGTCTCTAGCATGCCAGACTGATCCAGAAGCCCAGTCACAGGGTGTTGTAGCTCCTCAGCTCAGTGTACCAACCACAGTCAGTCCATATTCTTCCTCTACCAGTACGGGAACACAACAGTGCAGCTCTGCCGACCTTCTGACCCAGCATCGCCAGCAACAGCACATTACAGCAAACGCAGTCAAGTTTGAACGACGTCGCCCTGACCCGCTTGACATCAACTACCAGCCTCACAACCACCTTCACAACGAGTCCATCTCCAGCATTATCAGGCATCAGCACACAGCCCCCAAATCTCCACAAGTCCTGTACTCCCCTGTATCCCCAGTATCCCCTCACCGCCTGCTGGAGACTTCTCTGTCCACTGAGAGGCTGAACAAGGCCCATGTCACCCCGCAACAAAAGTCCTACACAGCCGAGTCCCCCCAACGACACCCCTCTGTGCCTCGACCCATCAAGAGCACCCAAAGGTCCATGTCAGACCCTAAACCCCTAAGCCCCACCACAGATGAGCACACCAAGGCCAGGCTGTCTCTGTATCAACAACAAGCACTCCAGAGCCAGGTAAAGTCAACTGATACCATGATCATATTGAAATATACAGATATAGAAATATAGATAAAGAAGTGATTAAAATGGATTCAGAGCACAGTGTAGATTAAATACTTCCACAGTACTTTAGTGATTCACATCCCAAATCCCAAATTACTGCTAAAGTCCCTTTACCTTTGGTGGACCTATTAACGCTTTGTCTTAAACCCATGTCACTGTCAACTAAAACTGATACACAGAAGAAAGTGATCATGCTAAACACTTAAAACGTTATCAGAACTGTCATCATCACAGCCCTACTTGACTACCACTGATATTCAGCAGATTTTGCTGGTGTAATTTGGAGTTTTCATAAAATCGGTGTATCTCTTGAAATACTATATCAGTTTTGATTTCTTTCCTTATCTTGATTCTTGTACTGAACTAGGTAGCTGATGTCTTTCCAGTTAATTTTCCTTCCTGTAGCTTTATGATGGTACAGTTAATACCTTTGTTTAACCAAGATATGGACACAGCTATAAGGACTTGTACTGTAACATGACATAATTCTACACATTAATAACAATATTGGTGTTTTTATTGCTTCCTTTATTTACAACTCAGTAATATTAAATCTTTGAAATAACAGCTATAAGGCTTTACCCTTTTTACAGAGTGTCTGACAGATGGCAAACTGCTCTCACAGTGAACAAGTTTTGGAGTAAACAGCTTCATTTTGTAAAACCAATTAATAAACAGCGTGAAACATTCATTTCTAATAAAAATCATCCATAATTAGTAATAACCTTTACAAAGAGGTTACAAAGTACATCAACAAGATGGCATCATCAAATCAAATATAAAATATGGTAAAATTGTGAACCCTTTATTAGGAAAGCTGCCTACTAAATAGAATAAACAAGAGATAAACTTAAATTATGTAAATCAAGTTAAAAACAAATGAGTATTTGGGATAAAAGTATATTTTAAGAATATATTTAAAATGTGACTGGGCAGCTTGTTCACGAGCCTTGGGGCCTGACTACAGCAACTTTCTTCTCTGCAGTCTGGTCTTATATTATAATGAATAAATTACGTCTTTGTTATGTATAGATTTGTCCCACGTTGTAGTATTTTAGCTCCTAATCCCTTGAGATGTAATAACTATGTTTCCACTGCCCACATGCTAAGATTATGTGCTTATTAAGACCCTATGGGGATTTTTTTATGTCACTACCCCCACAGACTGACATGATAAGCAGCACATCCTGTAAAACACTATGATCTATTTACAAACTGCAATTAAACAAAGATGAACCCTCGTTCATTCATTGGAGATTGGCTACAACATACATATTCGAATACACTAAAATTCATATCATTTGTTTTTCTTGGGTGTGGTGCAGCAGACGTGGTCTGAAAATGTGGAGTTTACTGTGGTCAGTAATCCTTAGAGACAAATTATAAGAAGCATATAAATCATTTGCAAAGAGATGGAAATTATTTCAACATTATAGAGAATGCACAAACAACTTCTTAGCATTAAAGCATTAATGCCACTAATTTTAATGTTTTTATGTCTTCTAACACAAACTCCACTTTTGTTTCCCGTCATTCTTGTGTCTGTGTCTATATGTGTTTCCTTTGTCTCCCTTGCATCCTGTCTATTTTATTGTTTCTTGGCCTTTTTCTCTTTTTGAGTTTTCCTCTCCTCTCTCTCCTGTTCCGTTCATCTTATCCCCACTGTTCATTGATTGCTGCATTTTCCCCTTGCTCATTTACCTCATTCATTTACCTCTTTCTTCCCTATTCTCTTCATTCTTCACTTTTTTAATCCTTTCTTTTTCCTGCCCTACCATGACCTACCATGATCCCTGTCATCTCACATTTTTGTGTTCCACAAATTCCTGACCTCTCTTCTTTCCTCACCTCCCTTCTACCATGTCCCATCCCTCTCCATGTCAATTGCATACCGTTGTCATATTGATCACTCGTCATTGCTGTCTTCTTCTACCTGTCCCATCCTTTTCTTTCCACGTTTCCTTTTATCTCCATATTCTCTTGCTCTCCCATCCCTCCCTTTCCCCTCTCTCTCCAGCTGGCAGCCCTCCAGCAGAGCTCACTGCTCCGTAAAGTCAAGCGAACCCTGCCCAGCCCTCCTCCGGAGGAGACTACGGCATCAGCTCATCTGCCCATGATGACGCCTGCCCTCCAACAGGTCTACCTGCCCTCAGTGCCCAGCCTCAAGCCCAGCTCCAGGTCTGGACTGGCTGCTAAAGCCAGCCTCCTCAAAGACCTCACCCATGAGCTCAAGGCCGTCGAACAAGAGTCAACCAAGCTGAGAAAGCAGCAAGCTGAACTGGAGGAGGAGGAGAAAGAGATTGATGCTAAATTGAGATACCTTGAGCTGGGTATCCACCAAAGGAAAGAGACATTGGTGAAGGAGAGGGAGAGGAGGGATATTGCCTACCTGAGGTGTATGGGGGATACTAGGGACTATATGTCTGACAGTGAGTTGAATAACCTACGTTTAGCAGCTGCAGCTGCATCACATGAAACCAATGGGCTGCTGACAACACGACCAAGCACCGCCCCTCTCAGCCAGTTCACCAGTGATCTTAACACAGCAGCCCAGTACCCGCCCACCTCATCCTTTCTCTCCTGTCAGTATCCCCAGAGCCAGCCAGCACCACCAACTCAACAACCAAGTGTGCCATACCAGTCTTCAACATTTAGCCAGCCTCCCTATCCAACAGTGTCTCAATCCCAGGCACTGCCTCAGCCCACCCCCCTCCAGAGCCACATACCCCCTCCAGGACCTTCTTATCAGTCTCAAACCTCTTATCCTTCTCACACCTACCCCCAAACTCAGCCCCCATACCCTCAAACAGACATAGGGTTACCAGGTGCTCCTCAGCCTCAGCCAGGTCATACGGGCTTTGGGCCTGCACCACCCGGTCAGCCCCCATACCCCACCCACAGCTCACCTTATCCAAGTGCTGTGTCCTCCTATCCTAGCCAGACCACCCCGTACCCTGGGCAACCCCAAGCTGATATCCTGACAGTCCATCCGGGACGACCTAGGCAGACATCACTAGCTGATCTGGAACACAAGATGCCTACCAACTATGAGACGATCAGCAACCCCACAGTTGTGGTCACCACCACAGCCCAGGAAATTAGCTATTCCAGTGCAGCCCCCTCTTATGGTCAGTACACTGGAACAACAACCATGGCCAGCACCTATGGGCCCTATGGCTCAGTACCAGTGTCCAGCAGCTATGGTGGGTACTCGACCATGCCACCCAGCACTTATGGCCAGTATACTTCAACATCAGTTGGTTCATATGGCCAGTATACTACAACCACTGCTAATACTTATGGCTACACCACCACCACAGCCAGTTCTTATGGCCAATACACTTCTACAGTTTCCAATGCCTATGGGCACTCTGTAGACAGTCCTTCCACCTACAGCACAGCAGATGGGATGTACGGGGCTCCTGGCCTAGAGCAAAACATCCCACGAAACTACATGATGATTGACGACGTAAGTGAGCTGACGGCAAAAGATGGGCTGGGCACGATGACAGGGGACATGATGCATCATGGCGGCAGTGGGCGTTACCCGGGTGACATCCATGGCCACAGCAGCACCATTGGCAGCACAACGCGTGGGGGAACTGGCAGCTCCTCGTACGGCAGGCCTGAGGAGGAAGCAGCGATGCAGGAAGAGCTGTACGACCACCACGGCAGGGGTAAGAGCAGCTACAGGCACGGACCTCTAGGGGGCAGCAGCAGCAGCGTGAGCGCTAGCATGGGTGGGGGATCCCCCTATTACTATGACTACGACTACAAACATGGCAGCATCCGCTCCGGGGTACAGAAACCTTCGCCATCCTCCAGAGGCCTTCTGGCTCCTGCTGTCATGTCCTCCAAGCGCAGCAAGCACAGGAAACTGGGGAGTTTGGAGCAAAAAATCTCCAAGTTTTCCCCCATTGAGGAGGCTCGGGATGTGGAGGCAGACCTAGCCTCCTATTCTTCAGCAACAGGTGGGGCTTACCCCTCCTCCCACATTCGAGGGCGCCAGCTGATCGAGGATTACGGCTTTAAGAGGAGTACTTATGAAGGCAGCAGTGGCACTGCTCGTAGTAGTCGGTACTATGGTTCAATGGTCGAGGAGGACGATCGGATTTACTACACTTCCACTGGCCGCTCCCGTTCCACTGGTTATGGCATGGACAAGATCTCTGCCAGGGACTACCCTGGTTACCGCAGCCGATCCTATGAGAGGGACGATCGCTCCTATCGATCTGGCTACAGCCGGGGTCGCCACCCAACCCGACAATACTCTGAAGAGGAAAGTCCACTTAGTCCTCTGGGGAGGTTCATGGGATCTGGCCGATCATCAAGTTTAGGTCCGGACCCGTATGACAGTCGCAGCAGTAGATATCATTACTATTATGGCCATTATGGTTCCAGCCACTCGCTGCCAGATGTACAAGACCACATACGGGACCTTCCGCGGACGCATGTCTACAAATCGGATGATACATACATTATAGACGATTATCATTGCGCTGTGTCAGACAGCGAAGGTAATTGTGGGAGTTGAATGCCCACACAGTCTCACTACCTACTACTGCCCCCACCGTTTATCTAAACGTCCCCCACCCACCCAGAGGCTAGGCTTAGCAAAGAGAAAGAGAAAGAGAAAGAGAGACAGAAATAGCCGTTGCATGCTGATGTTTTCTTCTTCCTGAGAGTCACTTGGAGCTCTCTTATCATGGACTGCTGTCTGTCTGTCTGCCTGCCTGTCCGTCCTTCCGCCTGTTCGTCCAATCGTCTGTCTGTGCAATACTCGCATGGTTCTTCGACGTGGTCGTTTTCTTCATTCTCTACACTCTGATTCACTGAAAAGGTCTTCTCTGCACGACACAGATGCATTGTGTTTCCTTTAGAGGGTTTTATCTTTAATTATGTCTTTGGCATTGATGTCTTGTTTACATGTATTTTGATTTATGAATTCTTTGTCTACACTGCAAAACAGTCCTAGCCTTAAATTTTATCTTTGGAAGAGTACCATCATCATCTTATCGCAACAATTAAACCATACAGTAACATTAATCAAATATAAGCTTGATCTTTGTGGGCCAGTTGTTTAAACTATTTTTGTTTGGCCATAATTTTCTCCCGTGTCTTTGGTTTTAAATTTGAAGAAGAAAATTTTGTAAACAAAAAAGTCTGCCAAAATGGGCAGTTTTGCAGTGTTTGTGTTATTCTGTTTATATTGTCTTGAAATGTGTAAAGGTAATGTGACGTGCATTCTGCATGGATGTAAATCTTTTATTTTTATTTTCTGCCTTTCTTTCTGTCCTCTCCCTCCTATTCTTTTCTTTTGCATGCGGTTGGTCTTCTTCTTCCTGCTTCCTTCCTTCTCTCAGCCTGCATGCCGCTGTCTCCAAACGACATGGAGATTGACTGTGATCTGCTCTCGGTTTCCAAAGCCTACCATCTGGGCCAGGAAGAAACTGATTGGTTTGAGAAGCCACGCTCCAGTTCTCGACACTACGGAAGTAGCCACTCAACTGGAAGGAGCCGGCACAATGTCAAACACACCTACCACGATTACGATGAGCCTCCTGAGGAGGACCTGTGGCCTCAGGATGAGTATGGCCATGGAGGACGACACGCTTCATCCCGTGACCACCGGCACCACGGCAGCTCTAGCCGACACTCAACCTCGTCACGTCATGCAGATGAACCAAGATCTTCAAGGTCATCTAAGGGGCACCCCAAAGACCCATCAATGCGCCATGACCCTTCAGGCCGCTCTTCATCTTCAGGAAGGCGTGGCGAGTCAAGGTCTGGAGGGTACCACTCTTCAGACTACTCACGGGATCCATCTGGGCACCATCACAGTCAGCGCTCCTCCAGGCAGGGGGATCCACACCGGTCCTCACGCAGCAAGTCCCAGCAGCCAGGGGACATGCAGGGGCAGCCAACAGGTACATACAAGCACCTTTACACACAAAAGAACATTACAGTGTCGATGTTAACCTGTATCTCTAGCCCTTCATCAACCATACATATGTCAGTGTACTATACTATACCCACTGCTTTTTACTGACTGTGCATGTCTTGAATAGCTTTTATAAATACTATAATATATACATTCTAGGGTAATTTGGCACTTGCTCAATGAGTTTCTTAGTTGAACAAATTAGACCTAATTTTCCCCCAGTATAGGCAATCTGGCACCAGTCCTTAAGGAGTAATGCTGCCAAAATGTCTTCATTTAAAGCAAATTATATTAAAGTTAGAGACATATTTCTAGTTTATGTGTTAGTTGAGCTTTTTGTAAGTGGGTGAATCAAGACTGATTCACTGAGAAAACAAACGACATTACAACCCTGTTTATTTGGAACTTTCTTTTCTAATATTGCTCATGCATTAATGTATTTGCATCTCAGAGTTTAAAAAGTGTGTGTTTGTTTTACTTATAATCTAAAGTTACTGATTATTGAGCAAACTCATACTTCAATACTGCATGCATTGTCGGGTCAGCCAGGGACATAGAACAAAACCCTACTGAATTAATCAAGTGACAGTTTTTATAAATGCATTCCACAGACCTGAATTAAGTTCTCTCAACTATGGTAGACCCTTCAATTATTACTGGAGTTATGATCATTTCTCATTTGCGTCTGAGGCAGGAATATTAAATATCTCTTGTTGTTCACTCTGTGTTTGCTGCTCTTTACAATTAACTGTCCCCTCAGGGGTCAACAGTTTTTAATTATTACCTTGATCAAGCATAACTTTTCAAAGGAAATGTTTTCCCTCAGGGTAGCACTGTGGCTGTGTTCTTAGCGGAGTGCTCATTAAATTGCTAGTTTGATCTTTGCTCACAACATTTGTTGCGGATCATTCTCCATTTTCATTCCTGCTTTACCTGTGAATTACTATTGTATATATTCTAATAAAAACTGAAATGCCATTATCATAATATGAAAACCTGTTTTACAGAAGTAGGACTTTCTCAGAGGCAGAAATACTCTGGTGGCAGAAATCAGTGATCTGATTATATAAGTCAGATCTGACTGACTGACATTTCTCATAAGACAAGGAACAGATGATTCGAGCATCACAGATGTAGTGCCTGAATCTTTTTGGCACACATGATTAGTGTGGGCTGTCAGTCATTTCCTGCATTTTGACACCACAAAAAAAGGCTGCAGGTTCAGTTTACTAGTATTTTGTTTTAAAGTATCTGTGTTGCTGAATTCTTGTTCTTTTTCTAGTGTTTGGGTAAATTGAAACTATTGCCAAGTTGCAATCACAAAGTTTCCTTGAGATAAAAAAAATTACCCTTTCCTTCAGGCTCCTCCAGGTCTGGAAGCACCTCTGTCCGGGCTCAGGGTCCTACTGGAGGGCCTACAGGATCAGGGCGACAAGGTGGTCCAGGTTCCCAGACAGATGGGGCTCCAGGACAGAGGACTCAGCTTCAGCAACAGGCCCAGACATCATCAACCAGGCCGGGGCAGCCTGGTGCTCCAGCCACCACTGGTCCTCAACAGCAGCCTCCAGCCCAGGGTCAAGGCATGGGCATGGGGCAGAGCCAGGCCAAGCCTGGGCAGATGGGACCAGCTGGTGGGCCCATGGGGCAGGCCAGGCAGACAGGTCCTGCAGGAACCCCGCCGGTCACCATGGTGAGTACAGAGAGGGAGGACAGATAGTAGAAAGAAGTCCACAATGAGGGTGTGGGCAACTTTTGCAGCTGTTTGTAATTGACATGATAAATACATAATGTCATAATGGTACAAAGTCTGTGTTTACTTTTGAAGTTTGAACTAAGCTAAATGCTAAAATCCAGTTAGAGGGCATATCTGCATCGTGTGTGTTAATATGAAACTAAGAAAACACAGGCCTTGTAGATGATACAGTCATACCAACCATTTTTCCAGTTTTCTTAACTCTCAGCTCTTGTCTTCCTTCTTCGTACTATGTCATGCTCCATATATAGAGTAAGAGCTGGTCCATCTCCACTCAGTTCATTTAGTTTATTTAAATTCTGCTCTGCCTCTGTTGGCATGACTTATCTAATGCTATGTTTAACACAGAGGCAGCTGATAACTCAGTGTGGCTGATTAACTTCCTGCTAGACACTTTGCACTAAAATGTCTCTTTGGCAAAAATCTATTTCTCTCTGCATTTGCTCCATAATCATAAATCCATTTAAATCTAGTTGCTGTTGAAATCTAAAAATCTGATTATGACATCTAACATGAAGCCTGAATTCATTGTCACTGGCAAATAGATGAAAATGTTTCCTATGAAGTTCACAAAGTCACTGTCACCATGTTGAGTATGAGTATCCCAAAATCATTCATGATGTGCTTTCACTGCTGAATGTGGTCGATCATTTTGGTATTGCTGTATTGTTTTATTATCAGTGGGAAGACAAAGAGAAATAATTCATATGGTCTGATGTCAAATTATGCAGTAATTTGTCTTGTGCAGTGGAAAAGCTCAGACAGGAAGCCGTAAACAGTGAATACAGTTTTTCATATGATTATAACTCAGTCTGCAAAAACCCATTCACTTACAGTTTTATGTTTGGTCCATTGTGTAATTAAAAGCATTGATTAAGTGGCTGTAAATAATAAAATGCCATAACCTGCAGTTACATTAGAGTCTGTGGGGAAAAATATAGAATATTATATTTGGCATTAGTCCAGTGTCTGTCAAGTAAAGTCAAATGTATTTATGCATTTTCATTTACCAGGAGTGACTCAAGGCTTTTACAAAAAACAGAGTACGCAAAGTAACAGCATCAAAGTGAGACAGGCCAAACCCTGGGCCATATTTGTTATGTTCAGATAGCACTAACTGATGGCTAACACAAAGGGTCTGTTGTGCCTCTTTCTTACAGCTCTTCTCCATCAGTGAAGCAGCAGCCAATAGTAGTTTAGTCTTTTGATGTTTCAAACAGAGCTGGAGAGAAACCCAGCAACACAAAAGCTTTTAAACAACTCATAATGATGCAGCAGATATTGACATGTCCAATCCAGTTCCATGACAATAAAAAGAATCTACCATATCAGCAAATGTACATTTTGAGCCTATGATAAAAATACGTTTTATAGAGATTTTCAGCTCTAATCTTCCCAGTAGTTTCTGGATTTCACACATTGTATTTACAATGGTAATTTGACAAACCAGTTAATTGTGAGTGTCACTGTGTCTCTTTCTGAGTGATCACTGGTATTTTGTATATAAAGAGTGTAGGCCTCTCCTGTAATGGCCCATTTTCATTTTCCATCTGAGAGCTGTCAAGATAATACAATTGCTGTGATGAAATATTCGGCTCCTGACCGAGATGTTTGCCAGAAGCTAAAATCGTAACTAACTACTCTTTGGCTTGAAAAGAAATTACACAGACTGGATCCAACAAGCTGCTGTTTGTGAATGGTAGTGTAGATAGATCGCTGGACTTTTTTCAGCAGGACCCCTCAGATTGACAGTTGATTGTGTTGACAAAGCTGAAACTCTTCATTCAGTAAGCTGTCATAACACAACACAAAGGGGGAGCAGCTTTTCTCTGTTGTCTCCTTTCTGTCTTCTTCCTATTCACTGTCTCGCACTCGTTCATTCAGGTTTTGAGTAAATAAAGGTTAATCCCATGTTCCATATATCTTTCAGTTTTACTCTGAAAATCTGTAAACCCTGAGCTGTTTGTGTTTCCGAATGATGAGCACTGTTCTCTCTCTGTCTGCAGACCAAGATCGACACGCCTCCCGTAACAGCTATTGGAGCGAAGGCAGCACCTGTCATGGCTTCAAAAGCCGCCCAGCCTCCTCTCACAGGCATAGGTACAGTATCACACACCCACACACATAACACACACTCCTACCACTCCCACGTCTCGCCAGCTGCAGCACACTCTGTCTGCATTATGTAACCATGTGTGCTGTCTCATTTAATCTGTGATTAATCTGGAGATTATCCCAGTGGAAAAAACACAGTTGGGCTTCACTTCATGGCACCTGATCAGACTGAGTGTCAGTTGTAGTAAATTGGTTAGTTATATAGTAGTAGTAGTTTATATAGTAGTAGTAGTTGGGAAAGCATGAAGATACTGTAGTTATTCATTTTCCTAAGGAAATACAGCACATTTACCACCAGTAATTATTTCTTTTCCATGATATACTAAAACAGGACAATGGTCTTTTGAGAAGTGGGACTATTAGTTGATTTGATTGGCAGATAATTAATAATTCTGACAATCAATTAATTGTTTAACCCATTTATAAGCAAATATGCTAAGACAATTACTGCTTCTAACTATTTAGATGTTGATCTTTTCGAGATTGTTCTTTTCAGACATTGTATTGATAGAATAGTTAATCACAAAAGTAACTGTTAGATCATTTGATAATGAAATCATCAATACTTGCAGCCTTAGCGGTTTCCATGACCTTAAACAAGGTGTTTCTAGTTGCTTTGCCAAACTGTACGTGACAGTTATTGGATATGTTATCAGAGACTCAGCAGAATCCAAGACATTTTGCTTCTAGTTGCAAACTAAACGAAATGCCCAGTGAATGCTTCGGCAAAGTGCTGACAGAAAACTGAATCTAGATAGTTTACGAATAATTGAAAAAAAAACGTTTAATGTAATCCAGGGTTCTGCAAAACCTTTGTTGTGGGTTGGCAGGGCTGCAACTGGGACTTTAAGATAGTTACTTGGACAGCAAAAGGGGGAGGAGCACATCTAACTGAAGGTTACAACATTACATGTGTGCAGACGATCTGGCAACTAATCACAGGAAGCCTACGTAGATCTATAAAGAGGAGACCTAATGAGTAATTAGGGGAAGAGGGTGGAGGGAAATTGCTGACTATGCTGACAGGGGCAAACTATTGTAACTGAAGGACAAGATTTTTTCCTTCCCACCACAATGTTTGATTTACAGGTAGTTTTTGGAAACTGCAATAAAAACTTCGAACAGCATGAGCACTTGACACCAAAGGTGTCATTATACAAAAAGAAAAAATATGTATACTGCAGATAACACATATACAAATACTGACTTCTTCTTCTTCTTCTTCTTTTTCTTTTTCTCTGGACCTCTCTCTTCTCTCTCTTTCATCTATCCCATCATTCTCTCCTCTGCTTCCTCCCTCTGTTTTTCTGTCCAGGCTCCAAAGCAGCTCCTAGGCCAGGAGGGATTGGCAGTGCTGCAGCAGGTCAGCCTGGCATGGAGGGAGACAGCATGTTTTCCAAGATCCTGCCTGGAGGAGCCGCTGAGCAGGCTGGCAAACTGGGAGAAGGTACAACAAACAAACCACTAACATCACACTTTAAACAAGTGATTTGGCCGCGATGTAATGAAAAACATCAGTGCTGTTGAATAGGTTGCAGCTATTACTATTCATCATTGCCATGTTGCTAATATAAACGGTACTTTAGACACAAAATGACATGTGACTACAAAGAGATGCAAAGTCACTGCAGAGTGAAGCGAAATGACAAAGACATGCAAACTAACCACCTACAGAGAGACACCAAACACTAAGCAGCCACCACATCCCCATATTGCTGTTCATTAAAAGGTCACTTAAAAGTAATTAGAGTGCTTTAAAGTTATATTTCAACCAAACTGGAAAAATGACATCCTATAATATTCCATTTATTGGCATTGTAAAATTTAACCAGCCTTTCCATTAGGAATGTAAACAAATACTGTAACACCCATTGAACCTCTTTTACTCTCCTCTCCTCCAGCTATCTCCGGCTTTGGCAAGAAGTTCACCTCTTTCTTCTGAGGTGCTAAGATTAAGGTTTGCATTCTCTTTTCTTTCCCACCCTTTCTCTCATATATCCCAACAATCCATGTGCAAAGTCAGACCTGCAGCAGACGGATCCTTCACAACGCCAAAGTGATTTATTGATCTATTGGGGCTTTATTTTTAAAGAGAAAAGTTTTAGCTGAGGTTCGTTCAATCAAAACAACAGTTTGAAAAGAGCAGCTTGTTTTAATTTGCTTCCATGTTTCTTCAGGCATTGAAGATTGTGTTCATTGTAAAGTCCATAAAGACTTTTTGTCTGCATAACAGTTTTTTTTAAATATTACCCAAAGCATGGCGGTCGATTTTAAAAGCCCAAAGAGCACAGACCACTCTTACACTCTACAAAAGACACGAGATGCAAGGATTCATGTACAAAGAGCTGGAAACGTGTTTTGCTCTCTCTCTTCAGTGAACAAGTGCATCTCAAGCATGAGGTATAAAAATAAATCTCTGAGATGCTGCTAGTTCAAAGTCCGCTGGGATGGTGACTGATAGCTACCCTATGTTGTGTGTTGACTCTTGTAGGCAGCAGTGAGTGGGCGGCTTAAAGTGGTTTACTCAGAACATGCAGTGAGGTCCTAAAGCAGTGTGTCTGTGTCTGAGTGTTTGTGTGTTTTCTGCTCTGTCTCCGTTTTTCATGTGTGGGATGAACATTTAACACTGACAGTGACAACATATTCCTGCTGTGACACAGCCTCCTTCGCACGATAAGGATGTGTGTTTACACAGCAGGTTATCACAGCTGATTACACTGTGGTGGTGTATGGGCATCGAGACGTGGATGCAGATATTACGCTGTAAACTCCAATTGGACCTGACTGCGTTGAGATTTGATTTACTTGTGGTTTGGACTTCAAAAACATTCAAATCTTAAGAGCTGACTTTCTGCAGTCCTAAAACAGCGAACAAAGTCTCAGATCTGCGTGGCAGCATTCATGATGGTGCTAATATGCTGATGCTAAACAGGCAGAAATGTTTTCCTCTTTACAATCTAGTGTGTTAGCGTCCTTTGCTAAGTATTAAACACAAAATGCAGCTGGGGCTGATGGGAATGGCATTAAGATTTACAGGTATTATGTCATAAATCAAAGTACTGGAAAGTAATAACACTGACGTGACAAAGGCGCTCAAGTAAAAGGACTCAGTGTTTTCAGGAGTAATAAAAGTGACTTGGTTGATCCTTGTGTTTTTTACAGTAAATGAATGTACTCCAGCCTGTAGTGCTGTGGTTTGAACTTTCACGTGCTGTTTCTTTCTAATGTGTGAATTACGTGAATGTAACGATACATTTTCAGGACGTCGAAAATGTAAAATGACACGAGGCCTCATACCAGAAAAACCTGTCAAGTTCCTGCTTTAGTTTTACTACGAGAGAGAGAGAGGACAGGGAGAGAGGGAGGAAAGAGGAGAGGAGAGCTGAGCATACTGGTGAGTATCTAAATAAGCATTTAATAGTTCAATCTGTAATATTTACAACAATCTATTAGCAGAAATGGAACATGCTGCCATGTTCCTACAGTAGCCCAGAGTGGACAAACCAGAAACTGGCATTAGACAATACATCATGTTTAGTTTTAAAGATGATAATCATCATTTTGCACCTTTATTCTACAGACTGTCAGTCTTTAGAGGTAATTTCATCTAATCCAGTTTTGGTTTAGACACTGGATGGCCAACAGTCTGCAGGTCTTCATCCACCAGCTGTTCATTAATAAATGTACCTGATTATTCAAATCTGCTGCTGCTGTAGTTAATCCTCATACCCGGTTGCAATAGAACCTTTTGAGTCTTTGTCTGCCATGGTACACACTGTAATGCAGTTTTAATAGCAAGCTCATGTCACATTTGGTGACTACAGTGTTTATATATGTATAATCCATTACATTCAGGTCGAGTTACTGTATCTGGAAAGACTAAATTTATCTGACATGAGGCATCAGTGTTTGGTGTTCAGGCACTTCTGTATCATTAGGCTTCAAGTCAGATGTTTACAACTTAAATGTGTAGATTAATAACAAATCAAGAAACTGGTAACTGCCATAAATCTGATATGACATGACCACAACACAACCTTATAGAGATCAAAGATATTTTTTGAAGATACGTTGTAAGGACACTTGTTAAATAATGCATTAAGCTTTATACGATGTTCTTTAATTGAAAACACTGTGAAACGCATCTTATCTTGTCTTATCGTTCATAGCTATGGATCAGATGGTCGATATTTCACACTGTGTAAAATGCTCTTGCCTTCTCTTGCAGCCGCCAACAAGAACTGGGATCCTCTGAATACTTCATGTCTCAGGTCTACTGTCAGAGAGAACACACTGCTCTCTCTGACAGGACAGACAGTAAGTTACCTTTAGCTTTGCCTAATTGATCCCACTTGCAGAAAATGCTTTCCCAGATGTCATTTCACAAGTCTGCTATTGTGGGTTGTTGTCATTTGTCGTGAGAATATTGATTTTATTTAACATCATGTGACACACGTGTCTTTTTTATTTTACAATTTTCCTTTACTCATTTTTTATCTTCAGGACATTTTTTGTTTTTTTTTTTATTTTCCATCTCCATATCTCTCTTGTCATATGCTGCCTGTGTTGTGTTGTCCTCCAGCTCTGCCTCACGCCAGTTTGGTTGCTGCCTCGATGTTTTTGCAGCTGTTCTATTGTGGACTGCTCCTGAAAATCACAGGCATCTGGGCTGTATGAGCCTGCAGTCAGCTCAGCCAGAAATTAATCAGCAAAAATCTGTCTTTTTCCAAGAGCTCAGCAGTGATTTACGGACTACTGCCTGCTTTTAACTCGTTAGAGTAAGTCGGCAATCAAACATCAAACTCTAAATAGGATCAGAAACAGGCTTGAATCCCATTTTGTCTCATGATGACGCAAAAGACCAAAATAAAAGGCTGCAAAGAAATTAAAGTTCTATTCATGTGTGTTAGCCATTCTCCATTAGAAGATGCTTTGTTGCTTTATTTAACTGTAATCCCACTGCACATTGGTGCGTTTAAAAATCTAAATATACAAGGTGTATTTCTGGCTTCATCTGTCCTGACTGTGAAAACAGCATCACAGAAGTCAGATAATTATTTCTGAGATGTGACAAACACTTAAAAACTTCAGTGCCTAAATATAAACCAGTGTGAAGAGCAATTACAAGTGAAAATGTACCAAGTTTTTTTGTTTTTTGTTTTGTAATTACACAATACCAAAGTGAATATACAGGGGAGAGGTGTTTTTGTTGGAAACTATGAATACACCCTATTCGCTTTATTTTACTGAAGCTCTTTAACATGTTAGGAGGTTTTCCTTTCACTCCTACATCTACAAATGATTGGTAACCAGAGTTCATGTCCTGTGTGGTACATGTTGCTGGGTTTAAGCTCTTGATTAAGGTCGTGAAAGATTGTGGTGCTGGTTAAATATTGAAGAAATCAAACCAAGGCAACGTCTCTGTTTCTCTTATCTTACCCTGCTGCTTTGAAAGGCTGCTTTATTTGCTAAGAGTAGATTTTGTAGAGAGAAAGAGAATGTACTGTCTGTATATACAACTTAAATTAGTGTTGGCTAATACAGACCTCTACAGTACCTTGCACTTTAGGAAGAAATGCAAGTAGTAGATAGCACTCAGTTCATTTCGCTGCATGTGGCTCAGATAAAGGGTGTAAATGTGTTTTATGTGAGTTTAGACTCTAAAAATAGAAGCTGCACTAGAAAGAAAGTGTTTTTTTCAGTTGAAGTACAGTCTTTTGCTATGGCGCAGTGGGTTTTGGAGCTTTAGCTACACGATAATGTGTGTGTGTTTCTGTGTACCATGCAGCCATGTGCTAACAAACAGCCTCATGTGACTGCTGCAGAGAGCTCTCTCCTCCCACACTCTACTCCTGCTGTCAAACATCACTGATTTCTTTCTCTTTTGCATTTACTTTCATTCTGCCTTTCCTCACACTCTCTGTGAAGCATTTCACTTTCTTTACGTTCTCTGTATGTATGTTTTCTGCTATAGCCTCCCTTTTATGTCCGGTCTCTGTCATATTTATTTTCGTCCCTCTGCTCCAAAAGCCTTGTCAGGTTAGTACAATGGTGTTGCATTGAGGTCAAGGCTCTGTGCAAATCCACAAACCACCACTACTTACGAAAGCCATGTCTTTATGGATCTCACTTCGTGCAAGTGTGTAAGTGGGGTTTGCCAGGGAAGGGCATTCCTCAGCCTGTGTTTAATTTTCCATTTGTTACCCACTGCATATCATGCAAATGATGTTACACATATAAGTACATAGAAGAGAAGGGACAAAAAAAACTTTAAATGTGAAGAGTAAAGTCTGATACCACTGGGAGAAAGCCTCAGAAATGAAAGTGGCTAAATTTAGTGAACCAATTCAGGAAAAATTAAGTCCTGAGTGTTAATTGGCTCCAGTTTCCAAGACACAGCTTCAAGTCAAAACTGCATCAGAATAACTCAAAAGTACGAGTTGGTGTACATTTTCATTGTTCTACCCTACTTTGTCGAGACGTTACGATCATGATCATCAGACACCCCCTTCCCTGTAGGCAAATATACCCGCCTGAATAGATAATTATAAATCTTTATAGTGAAATATCTTCAAAACTTTAGCCAACCAGCACCTTTTATCACCTGTTTTCAAATTCATCTAAAGAAAATATGTAAGAATTAGTACTTTTTGTCTCAGAGGTTGATAATTTGTAGACCATTTGTATTTTATTTGGCATTTTTTTCTTCAGTGAATATTAATAGTTATTCTTACACACTTCCAGGCAACAATCTATCAGAAAAGGTAAAATAGGTCAGACTGAGTTTAGTCTTACTAATTCCTCTTAATGAATGTTGGCCCTTGATGCTAATGCTGAAGATTTGCAGTGTGTTGTAGTTTGTAGGACACAAGGCTGAAATGCATCGTAGACAAATTGAAGTAGCCACAGGTGAAGCATGTGTCTGGGCGACTCAGGTGTTTTGCATTGAGGCTAATTACTGTGGTGTCTACAAATACCCTGCAGTTTCCTCGTGTTCTGTTTGCCCTGACAGACAGAAACATTGGGGGGGGAAACACTGCTGATTTCTACTATGAGCCTCTGCCTTAAAGCTGTGAAACAGTTTTAAGTGTTAGATGATAAGGACAGTTCAGATCTGTGTATTTCAGGCAGTGAAATGTGTCCCCACTGTCTTGCTGATAGGTGCTGTGTCAGCACCAGGCTGACATGGTGGGGAAATCTCTCGCCTTGTTCTCCTGCTGTCTGCTTCCTGCTTCTAACTGGTTCATGCTGGAAATGTTCACAAAAAAAAAGATTTTTTTTTTTATCTTTATTTATCTTTGTTGATTTATTGTTCATTTTGTTTTCTCCAGGATTCTCACACCCTTAACAGTAAAGAAACAAAAAAAAACAACAAAAGTTTTCACTTTCTGCAACAAATAAATAAAAAAATCATGATCCACAGAGAAATGTTGATTGGAGGACAGATATTATGCTGTGGGTTTTCCAAACACATCAATGGAAGCACTGAAGTTTCTATGACACCAAACTTGCTAAGTTTTGCCAAGATTATTAGCTTTGTTCAGCAAGGCTCCTTCACTGCACCAACATGCTGTGAATGTAATGGTGAATCAAATGATTTGCTTTAAGCCATTTTACACAAATGTTACAAACACTACACACAATCAAAATAGATCAGTGCAGATATAAGGCATTATTATGCCCATTATATGGTTTTATTTTTATTTAATGGGAACGAAAAGAAAGCAGGTTTTGACAAAACCTTTCTCAGTTTTGTTTCCCACGAGCTGGATGACTGAAAGTCCCCCTATGTGCTGCAGATCAGCAGTGTATTTCTGAGGCTTATCCACCATCTAGTGGCCATGTTTATTTTTACATCATCAAATTCATGTCAATAGTCTCACAACATATAAACTATAAGTTGTTTAAATACATAAGACAACTCTATCCTACTTCATTGTATTTTTATGCCTCTGATGCATTATCCACTTTGAATGGTTAGCGCACATATTTTGTTTTACTGAGTTCCCATCTAACTGTTCTATCAATTATTTTCTCTCCAGCAGTTGCTTTGTGCTAAAGAATATTTGCTGCCATGTTCATATATGTGAGATATTTGAGCCTTGGGGCTGGATATTCTACATACTGTCAGCTGAGTAATCATAGCAGTTAGCCTTCTTGGTAACTGTCACACAGCCTCACTTGTTGACACTATGATCTACAGAGACCATAGTATAGTTTACAGAAGCCACATCAAATAGCTGTGGTCAACGTTCGTCAATAAATGACCTTTTTTTTTTGTTTGTTTATTACAGATCATTCTACACAGATAATTATCTTCAGAAGTCCTTGTTCATCCATTAGCCCTGGCCAAAGACTCCAAACCAAACTACTGCAGAGCCCCTGAAACCAACCTGTAGCAGTTAGACACATCTGCGGCCCTTCATTACAAAAACAACTGGCACATTGTTAGTAGAGAGAGAGCTCTACTTACATTACAAGAGATCTGCAAGAAAACAGGAAGAACCAACAGAGTTCATGTAACACCTCAGTGCTCTATGTGGATTTAACACTGCGTTTTCAGCGGAAGAGTGATGCTTTTCACTCCTATATGCCGATGATGCCATCATTTATTTTAGAGCCACTTTTCCTGCTAAGAGTGGCATGATAACATGCTGGGATCCTTGGTTTCATAGTCCTGTGCTCAGAAAAGAAACAATGGTAAGAAAGCAGCCTCTCTCCTCTTTTCTAGCTCTCTTGACATAAAAAAGAGTCAGGAAAATGGAATAAAACCTAATGAAGTACTGCAGGTTTTTCTGGTACTGAAGTCCTCTTGTGACACCACCTACTGAAAAGGAAACTGAGACATGGAAATGCCACTTTTTACTTAAATAAGACAATGATAACCATTTGGCCGTTGCAGAGAATCAGTGTGTCGGCATGCATTTCTCTGCTTTGTTTCTATATACATTCCAGATTGGATATATTAAAACCTTTTGCTCCCCTTCTTCCTGAATGCGGATTTCTTCTATCTTTCTAATCCCATCCAACAATCCTCAACTTGCTGTGTCTTCAAAGAGTGTATAGTGGATTTAAAAAAAAAAACCATAGGAATTTGGAATGCATGGAACTTTATATCCAAGACCTTACACTGTTCATCGTTACTTAACAGAGGCCATAAAGACACTGGGAAACACATCTAAACTAGACGACGTGAATAACGTAGATTACCGAAGCAACACACAGGAATATCCCCACAGGAATAAGAAGAGCCTTTTTTTTAAATGGAAAACCTTTGATGGGTTTTTGGAGTGAAGCCGTTATGTGGTCAGGTTGTTTTTCTGCCATTACAAAGCCATTAAGACAACATTTACCTGCAGTGCTTGTGGCAGTGGGGTTTCTATGACTACTCCAAAACATTTGGCTCTCAGTTATTTTTCATGTTGTTATAGATGGTTATTATTTGTTGTGTAGGCTTTATTTTTTTAATTGAGTTTTCTTATTTGTCTGGTGTTTATGTTGCAGGGACCAGTATCGCCTTAATCATTTTTAAGTGTTTTATTTTAAAGTAACAGTGGCATATTTTTTATGACATCCTCTAAACACACATTTTCACCACCCTCTTTTTTATGTAGTAGTATCAGCTGGAACACTGGCCACTGAGATTAATTAATATTTTTTAACTTCTTTGGGTTTTGATAATTGTTTGTGATGTTATTTTTCATTAATATATGTTTTGTTACCTTCAAGCCCCTTGTCAATTTTGATCTATTTAATATCAATAATTACAAAAGCAATAGAGTTAAAGGTAGGGAAGTGAAGAGCACAATCTTGTGTCATTTTAAAAGTTGGTGGAATAGAAATGTGTTGCCTCCATTTGTGTAACTTATCACCGATGTTATGCTCAAGTCTGACTCAAAATGTACCACAAAATGTACTCCAGTATTGTACTAATGCTGTACCACTACATCAGAGAGCAGGAGCTCACCTATAAAATGCAAGTTTCGTACCACCAAAATCTTCTCCAACCAAAAATGAGACATTGGTGTGACAAATCAGCTAGTCATTGGATCGAAGTGATGCGCTGCTTGAATCAGCCAGCTGGAGTCTGATCTGAAAGCACTGCAGGGCAGCAGAGAGGCACTGAAAAGCAGACCAGTCACACATTGCGGCAGAACTGGACTTGATGTCGTCACCTGCAGGGGTTTGGGTTTCTTAAGATCCTCCAAGATGGACCTTCATTAGGACTCTGCAAAAAGCTCCGTTGAGCTCCTTTACACATCCGTGTGTATCAGCATGTGTCTTCACTCTGTCAAATGTGCACAGTGCACGTGAAAGCACACTTGAAAATGGTGTCAAAAAATCAGCACTCATGTGACTGAGGAACCAAAAATAACACACTTGGTTGTGTCACAAAGTCACTCGCCTTTTTTAAACTTTTCATTTTCTATCGTGGTGGCGTCCAGACGTATAACCCAACCCCTGGAAACCTCTCTCTGACTGTCAGTTGTCATGGAAACTTCTCAGGTCAGTGTTCTCCCTGCTGTTGCTCCTGCAGTGCATTGTGGGATCTGCGGTTTGGTACTGAAAACAAACTCTGTTGGGCCAAACATTGCAAGGCCTTTAGCAAACCCAACAAACCAACCAACTTCTGCTGTATATTGTCTGTGTGAACGCTCGCTGGGAACCTTCGCATGCCGCCCGGCGCAGAAAACCTCAAAGTCACCTCTATATTGTTCTGTTCCTAATGTTTGTATGTATGTGTGTGGGGGTTCTGTATGCGTGTATTTAACGAACACAATCCAATGTGAAAAAAGAAAAAAACAAGACAAACACAAGTTCAAACATAACAAATATGGTGGGCAGAGAAGGCGACCTCTCATCTCCAGTCGTTCTATGCAATGAAACCTATTTGGAAAAACAGACACGAGGAAGGAAAGGGAAACAAAAAACACAAATGGGAAAAAGTAAAAAATGATTGTTCATCACAGCTGAATTATTTTAACGTCAAGATATCTCTGTGACATTCCATACACAATGAAATGACAAAACTCTGAATTTATTTGTGTATTTTCTAAGTTATTTGTAAGTTAGGAAATAATATGTAGGGTTTTGGTCTTGTGTTAATCCGGCATGTTCAGGGTCCCCTCTCCTTTTAAACTGTGTTTCTGTAGCCAAATGGTCTGTCATTAAAGATGTGTTCATGACAGCTGGGAAATAACACCTTCATGGCCTCTGACATAACAAATGAGCGCAAATACTAGAAATTATAACCTAAGAGGTTGTTAGAAAATTGGAAGGTTTTACAACTGAGTTATTCATTTCATGGCATGAAAGTAAACAATGTCTTAAGCAGAAGTAAACATTCAACAAAGCAAATGCCCCACAGTATGTAAAAGCCCCAGGCCAAAGTTTGAGAGATATTCTAAGGACCAGTTGTCTTGAATGCATTTAAATGAATGTCAGCCATCTTGTGTTTGTGTGTGTGCATCATGTGTGAGAGTATAAACAACATGTGAGAATATATATATATGTGTATATATACATACATATATATACTCACACATGTGAGAGAGAGAAATATAACGATATATGAATATTGAAGTTCAGTATATTCTCCAATGTGGTTGGTATTTTCATAGAACAGCCCAGCATTTTTTTTTATTAGCTACTTGAATGTGCACATTGTTGTTTTTTTGTTTGTTTGTTTTTTGATTTTTGCAGAAACATAAGCAGCAAGATTGTTTTCATCTGTAGATTGTATTTGACTAAAATGAATGGCTGTATGCTGATAGTAAAGCATTGTTAGGATACAGCCATTCCTAAATTAAATTACCTAGCGTGAGATTGAGTGTGTGTTTGCAGTGTGTTTGAGCGTTTAAAGGTGCACTGCCATGACATGCTAAGAGATAAAAAACGATATGCTAAATACACTGTGGAACATAAATGTCTGTACCTCAAAAGCAAAACAGTCAACTACTAATTTAACATCTGTCTTTAGTTAGTTGGTAGCAGCGTGCAATGACAAGGCAATTATAAAGAAATCATTTATGAAAAGTTTAATAAGAGGTGGTTTATGAAAATATCTTAACTCCTGGCTCCTTTGCAATTCCCAAACTTTGTTTGAACACACTAAAACTAGAAGTATATATATTTTTTGTGAAACATTTATCAGATGATTTATCTTTGTCAGAATTTATTTTATCATACTGAGAGGGATAGAAAGCTAGCTGAGATTTAAGAAAGAAGAGCGATTTGGTTTTGTAATCTATATACATATAGAGTTAAATTATGTTTATACAGATGTTATTTATCAGTGGATTTATGCACACATCACAGTAATCAGATTACTAAAACATCAGATTAGTGGATGTTAGAAATGTAATTTTCAGTTTTTTCTGTTAAACATAAGACGTACCAATATGCTGTCAAATAATAAATTATTTTAAAATGTTTTAAACCATTTTAAAATCTCCTTTTGTGGCCTTTTCTTCAGCCACTGTAGTGTTAAATTTAGCTGCAGGACCAAGATTCTCATTATTCTGGTTGGTCTGGCTGATGGATCTAGTAGTTTTTCTTCCGCCTGTTAGCTCTAACAAACATCACCGGTGCACTGCCACCAGATCAGTGACTTCACCACAAAAGGGTCAAAATAGAACAAATAATATGAGCGAGAGTTTAAAGTTTCCCAAATTATAATCAGCTTCCTCTGTTGTGTGTTGTATGTTTCTGGAAAAATGAAATATTCAATAAAATGTTCCTCAAGTCACTTTTGCCTCAGGAAAGCACACAATAAAAATGCAGCATTGCAAAGGAGATGTACAAAAGACAAGAGATATAAATGGTTGGATTCATGTGGGGGCAATAAATCAGATTTTTCAACACTTTATGGCACAGATGTGATCTTCCCATGGCTGCTGTTAAGTAGAGGGATCCAGTGATATTTTGAATGACACAGCCAGGAGCATGTAAATATAGAGATCTGTATGAAATTGTGTTAAAAACGTCACATTCTTTTGCTCCAGTGTGAATACAGCCACTGTAGGTGACTTAAATATGCATAGCAGAAAGGGCTTTTATACTACAATACTAAAGAAAGCCATCCTGTTACTGCCCTCTAGCCAGTTGTGGTCTCTGTCTATACTTTGCATGTGTCTATGTCCAAGAACGCAACAGACTTTGGTTTAGACCACAGCAAACACCAGTGGGATAAATCACCAAGCCACATCCCAGTTTTTCACAGGTGTTTGAAACACAGTGTAGATAATAATAATGATGAAAATGTGAAAAGGTTGTGTAGCAAACCAAGATATTATAAACTGTAAAGGAACAGTTTATTGAAGACACTGAAAAAATGAAACAGAAAAAAAACTGAATTGGGTCTGACACGTGTTCAATACCTGAGGAAAACATGATTTTTTTTTTGTTTTTTTTTTTTTTTTTTGTTTTTGTTTTTTTTGAGTCAGTTGTCTTTAAATGCAGCTTTGAATGCTTCTGGGAAACCCGGACTGTGTGTGTGTGTGTGTGTGTGTGTGTGTGTGTTCTAAACCATATATATAAATATATATATATAGAAAATAAATGTTTCATAGGTGAGAGGGTGTAAAATGAAAGCAGGAATGCTGAAACAAATAAACCCATGAGAGAAAAGCTACCAATTCCATTTTTCACTGTAAAACCATCAGGGAGTGTTTATTCATCTTTCACCTGTAATGAATCATAAAGGTAAGATTACAAGTGCATGAAATGGACACCCCCCTCCCCCACCACCACCAAACCTAACCCCCTTTCACCCCGCTTCCATCCCTTGACCTTTAGAACCACTTTGACCTTTGACCTCCAAACTCACGGGCCACCATTCTTCTTTCCGGTGTAAATACCAGATGAGAACCACTCAGTCTGATTTGCAACAACATGTAAATGCCATGAGGGACATGTTCTGTAAACCATGTAAATCTCATATATGCTAATATACCACAACACAACATCACAGGCAAACACACACATATGCACATGGGCATGAGAGAGGCCTTTGCACACTACACGGCGACACAAGCTGGAGCGTATGCAAACCGAACCTCGCTGCCCGATCTTGTGCTTTTTGTGTATAAAAACAACAAAACCTATATAACAAACAAGAACAGCTGTTGATTTGAATAATAAATTACAAAACTGCATTGTGTATGTATGTGGCTGGCTCGTGCAGACTGTTTAAAACTCATTGTATTTGGATATAAAAAATCAAAACATATTGGTCTGTGTAGAGTTTCTATACATGTTGTGTTTGTAAAAACAAAGAAGGGTAAAATATTCTGGCTTCCATGTAATTTTTAGGGTGAACACATCGTATATGGGTGACGAAGAGGGAGAATTACACAATTGAGATGTGTTTAAAAAAAAAAAAAAAATCAGAAAATAACCCACTTGAATGATGAGTGTGAAAACAAAACACAGAAAAAGGTCAAGAGCCTAAAATGACTACAAAGTGTTCCATTCACTGTTGTAAGTGCAATGAGCTAAACTTCTTGTTTCCCCATTGTAAAACCTTGTGTATGTTTCCGTGTATTCCTCCTGTAAATGGGTGTAGTAGACCTGGTGCATCATGCCATGTAATGTGATGAATGACAAATTATGACCTTACAATACATTTCAATCAGGAAAAATAAATAAAAGACAAATACATAAAAATGAAACTGTTGTTTAAGCTCTTACTTTTAGCCCTTTGGTCGTCCAGACTTTTTATTTTCTGCCAGCATAAGGCAAATATCAGCTGGATTGCTATGCAGTACAGTACTCTGAATCATGTCTTCCTTAAACTGTGTATATCTGTATTTCAGTAACTTCTGACCAGCCCAGTGGACAGGGTGGTCGGGGGAAGTGTAGCAGGTGTGTTGCAGGTGTAGGAGCTGAAAACACATTATTTTGACAGTGGCAAGATGAAAAGGTTTGTTTTATGGTGCAGCTCCACAGCTCCCCTGGCTTTACACAGCTTTATAGTGAGTTACCACTCATGTTTACCTGTCACGCCTGTAATTTCACCGGATTGGTTTACTGCCTCTGCTCTCATAGTGTTGTTTTAGTCCATAATGGACAGCTGTTTACAGTGAAATATCCATAAAACACCCTCTGTGCACTCCCTGCTCAGCCACACACACACACTTCATTTCACAATGAAGGCGTCATGATCAGAACCTGGTATTAGAATTTTATTAGTAGACATTTCCCCCACTCAACAACCAAGTTGTCCACAGTATGGATAATGACCCCTTACAGTCCCCCACCTGAAAATAAAACATCTGGTACAATGTTCTCACAAAAACTGTTTAAATACTATAAAAATAAATCAATTGCACAAAATAATATGCCATTTTTGTGATTACCTCTGTGCAACACTTGTATGCATTTATAACATCGACAACCACATCACAGAGTCCTAGAGAAGGAGAAGGAAGATAAAATTCAACAGAACACATTTTTAGAAAAAGAACAAACACTTGAAGCAACATCAAACCTAGATCTAGTTTAGTGACACAGCATTATTCTTATAACTGGTAGAGTCTGAATTAACACTGATGAATGTGACCATTTCATATGTTTACTAGCTGCTAAGAGCATTTTACTGCAGTTACATTACTACAACTTCAATCACACAGGCCTTTGACCAGTTGACCTCACTTTTCTGTAACTGTGTAACTTGTAGTGTCTATGTAATAGATTTCTAATGACTTTTATTTTAATAGATATTAAAAAATAAAGTTGTTTCCTGCTCATAAACTGGATTTAGGCAGACAAAGGAGTCGAACAGCAAAACATTACTGAACACAGTCTGTCTAGCTGCATGCTGCCCCGGCTAGTAAATCTGACAGATGTAATGGTCACAGTCAAATGTATAAGTGTTAGCTGGTGAATGATGTTCAATTGAAGTCCTGATTAGACCACTCTGCTCCTTTACAAAATGGTTCAGATTCATCTTTAAGTAAATTCAGAGCTGTTTGGATTAGCTACATAAGCAAAAGAAGAAAAAAATTATTTCACAAAGCCACAAACATCATAAATAATATACATGAATTAAAAAGAGAAAAAAACAAAACCAAAGGAGTGAGAAAAGAAACTAATGAATCCAGGCACTAAGAACAACATGAAGACATTACATAGAAATGAAAAATTACACTGCAATGCAAGGCTGGTTGTAGTGCCAAGTAATTCTGGAAGGTGCACACATTTTCAATTGCCTGGAATATATTAAGATAAACTAAGAAGGCAACGCTGTTGTTATTCAAGCTGAGTAGCACAGATGCTGTGTGTGTGTGTGTGTGTGTGTGTGTGTGTGTGTGTGTGTGTGTGTGTGTGTGTGTGTGTGTGTTGGGGAATGTAAAGCTATTGTACAACAGAGATCAGACATACTGTTCATGTTGAGGTGCAAAAGTTGCATAGAGTTGTAGCAAAAACGTTATAGCCCTGGAATGCACTGATGAAAACGTGTTTGTGTTTTTATTTTCAAAAGGTTCTGCTATTTAAACTGCATGAATACAGTGATAGTGAATATATTTTTGAATCAAGCATAAACAACTCAAAATTATGAAATTTTCTATCTATTGCTACTTCACTAAGCACAATCAAGACAGTAACATTCCACATGTTGAACAGAAGCTTGTTTGCTATTCAAATGTCCTATTTTTATCAGTGCAAATGGGTGTGCAGGTCATGTAGAACGCGTGTGTTACTGTGTGATGATAACTTGGAGAGTTAAGGGCTGTAACCTGTTCACAAGGAGGCATTTAGCAGAATTTTATAAGAATAAGTCACATCTAATCACAACTGTTTCCATCTGCTTTAACAAGAGCAAAACAATACAAAGGAAATGATTTTATTTAACCTTGAATCTGAAGCTAAAGCGCCTTAGCTCCAACACAATGTTCCACAGAGAGAAATGTAGAGTATGTTACTATACTTGCAGCGTATTTACTAAATCTACATCTATTTTTCGATAAAATTAAAGCCTCATCTGTCCAATTCATTCCAGACTGCCCTTTCCATGTGACCTTTAACCTTTGCATCTGCATTTGGATTTCTGCTTCTAATTTGAATGGAAATTTGAGTCCTGCTCAGCTGGAATGAAAGACAAAATACTGTCAGCAATCTCAAAAATATTGTGCATTTGCAATATTCACAATGCAGAAAGATGCAGGATGTCTCGAGTTACAGGTTCCTGTTAATTAAGCTCCAAAATACTGTACAGCTGTTGTTTCTCACCATCATCCTGACAGCTGCACAGTTCCTAATATTTGAGATTACAACTTTTTTTTCCTCATTTTATTAAATTTAGACGTGAAAGACAAAAGACTAGAATGTTTGGTCACAATGTTTATAGCTGATTTGCGTCCTTAAATGGTCGTGTAGCAGGTGAAGCTCAGGTGGCCCTGACCTGTGCTGTGGAGGCCTGTTCAGTAATCCAACCAGCCAAACAGCGGAGTATCTAACATGTTGCATGTTACACTATATTAAAATGACATAAATATTGTTTTTCATCATGCTATGATAGTGAGATTAATAATAGTGTTCACATTGTCATTTTCCTTTCATTCACACAGCAAATCCACTCTCTCCTGAAGTTAATATGGCTTTAAGTGTCTAGACATATTTTATACTCATTCACACAATAAATGTGCATGTTTTTGAAGACAATAAGACTTTTGAGACTAATCTGGCCATAAATGTCAAAATCATTGAACAATGCAAGAGAGAATTTAGTTTTGTAGATTCAGATTTACATGCACATGCGGGCACTGGCCATCAGATACTAGTCTGTTCTTGGATGTGTTCAATGGGAGGAGGAAACTAAATTCTGTTTTTTCTGATTTTCGGCCAGCAGTGTGGGAACCCCTACGTATATCTGAGCACTCAACCTGTATTTGTGTTGCTAAACGCTGACCTCTGACCTGCCTGACGGAGAAAACGGAAAATGCGCCCGAATATTTGCTTTGAAGATCAGGTTTCTTCAGCAATGTAAGGATGTACTGTATGAACTAAGTGATGAAAAGTCAGCTTTTCAGCACTGGGGTGAAGTTTGCTTTCATATAAGTTAACCTGAAAAGCCAACTAAACTATGAAACAGCAGCCAGAGATATTCAGATCAGAACTCCAGCTTCTCCACTTTTCCAAGTTAGAACTGTGGTTTGTTAAACGTGTGTATTTCTCCTGGAAGAAAAAAAACAACTGCTCTTCCTACAGACATACCGGAGCTACAAGCCAAGAATTAGGACAAGAATTACATTGTGGTATGCCACCCAGCCTGTGCTTGCTGTATTCAAATCTCACGTGGTGCCTTTTCTGATCTGAAGCTGCACATTCTATTCTACTGTCAAAGAATCAACAGTTTTCTGTTAGATGTCTTGTTTTATTCTGATGTATAAACCTAAAGCAGAAGGCTAATGGGACAGGAACAGTGCTCACACCAAGTGTTTCCAGGATACGACACATGGACAGTAATATGCTCAAGGGTGATTTCAATTAATCTTAGCCAATTTAACAAAAAGCATTTTTTTAAATTAAAGAGTGCTATGTCACTGATAAGTCTTTAAAAGTTTCCAAAAAACAGAGCATCCTCAAAATCCATCTTCAGTTAAAGGAGCATTCACATCCCTGATTTCCCCCCTTGCCTGGGTCTCCATCCATGTTCATAAATCCATCACTGGGATTATTGTCTTACTTCATGTCGCTTTTACTCGTTAATGACACATGATTATTTTAAATGTCACCACGCAGAGCCCGAGCTGGCAGTCTGTCAGAAGAGAGAGTTTGATTGTAAAGATGTCAAACATTCAGATTGGACCTGTGAGTTTGTGAGATCTTAACCAATTCAGACGTAGCAACTCTTTGCCACTGTGACTAGTCAGGAATACAGTGGTTATTGTGCTCTAAACAATGCTGGGGCGGTGGGGAACGTTTGCTGGTCATCAGATGACAAAAATCACACCGGGTGATGCGAATAGGACTGTGGTGAAGATGGTGAAGAACACCCGAAGACTCAGTAAACACCACGGTGGCCACAGTTTAAGGGAAGTGACCACTAATTGCCTTGTTTGTAGGTCTTTCAATCTGTGCTTAGTGACTCAGTCAGTTTTAAAGACAGGGAAGATGTTGATGATGATGAAGGCAGTGAAATGAAAATGTGAGTATGCAGATTCTTAACATTTCTTTCCAACTTGTGACAGGCAGATCGTTGCAGGTTACAGAGGAGGAAGATGAAGGCCAGCTGGCTATCAGTAGATATTAGGCAGGTCTTGGTAGTTTCTACTGAAGTAGCCACCAGTGTAGATCCAGTCCTGGGAGCCGGTGTACGGGTTTGTGCCCATCTGGAACCACCTGAAAGGTGCACAGACATAGATTAAACACGTACAGAGACTTATGACGCCTCCTCTTTTTAACGTTTCTTTATAATGTTATTGTATTTTTGCAGCTTGATGTTGTTTTCAATGTATAATTTTTACTCTTCAATCACCTAAAGTCATTTTTTATTATTATATACTGTGTAACACTGAGCTGAAAGCTTGGGATGAACTGATATCTTATCTTGCAGATGTCAAAACTGTTATGAAACAACACTAAAGCCATGTTTGTATCACCCACATGTTTAATTGTGTGTGTAAGTGAAATTAACTGAATTCTGTAGATCAATGAAAGATACTATGCACATGTGTTTTCCTACCTAGTAGACCACTCCTCATCATTCTTGGCTCTCTCTTTTCTGGAAGCCCTTTGCTTCTCCTCCAGTCTCTCCTTCTCCCTGCTGGCCTCATCTACACAAGAACAACACAGATACATCATCTGTGGATTGAACCATCCAGCTTGTGGATCAACTAAAACAGATCCGTGCTAGAATACATTTTTTCATATTAAAAAAACACTGCATTAATACATTTGAAAACATTTAACCAGGCTGGCTTGTCAAGAGCAGTGATACAGACATCCAGAGGGTGGCAGCATTATTGTATTACCAATATTCTGTTTGTCCCATTGGAAGTAATTTTAATACACCACACTTTCACATTTGTTATTCTACAAATAGAGATGAATGAAAAAACATGGACTTTTAAGTGAAATTACCCATGTTGCCATTCTCCATGGCCCTGATGTCAGGCCTAAAGCGACAGTCGGTGGGGGCTAAGATGGCTTCCATGCCAGGCTCCAGCTCATTTAGAGACATTGCAAAGTTGGTGAAGTTGTACATCTGGGGAATGAAGAGAGTAAAAAATTCAGAGAGGTTGTTGGTGTTTACACACAGTCATCTTGAACGCATCTAATCTGCTTAATCACTGATCAGAATCTCATGTTATAATGTAAATGCACTGACAACAGCTTAACAACTGCATTTTGTTTTGTTTGAGCTGCATGTCTCTCTGCCGAAATCAAACTAACTTACATCTCTTGTTTTCTAATGGCCCTGGATGACATGTATGTGGTTGTGTGTTTTTATTATTATACCACAGAAGAGTGTGCTGGTCTGGAGTCTATCCTCCACAGCAGAGTGCTTCCTGGTATAACAGACACAGTCTCCTGGACTTCAGGCATTTCATCTGCATCCTCATTCTCTGCTCCCTCCAGCTCCTCCTGGAAATAACATACTTCATTGTAACTACTGTTCTGTAACCACAAAGTCTACATTACATTAGAAACATCTTTTCTACTGTCTCTACATACAGTTACCATCACATCACAGATTCTGTCATGATTTCTCTTCTGTAGAGGTCATTCCAAACCCACCAGGAAAGCTACACACTTTATGCACTTCAAATAACCAAGCAGACCAAAGCAGAGCAGCTAACAGCTTCAGCACCAACAGATCTAACAAACAGGCCTGTTAGTTTACCTGGACCAGACCACACAGACCGCTGTGGACACCAACAGGAAATTAAGAGACAACAAAAACAAAAATGAAACTAATCTGAAAATCATGAGACTGTATTACAACAATCCAAGAATTGTGGCAATCTCTGTTTAGTGAAGGTAGCGCAATATTGCCTTCAAATCCTTTATCTTCGCATTAAAAGTTAGTCTTCTAACAAGAATAATGCTGGTTTTAGATAGTCCAGGTTTCATTCTCACATTTTTTTGCTTCTTGTTGTCTCCTTTCTTCTCTAACTTCTTGTGGGTCTCATAGGCCTGAGGGTCAACACTCCACATGCACTCAGTCCACTTCCCATAGATAACACAGCGCTTCTTTTTACTGATGAGAGAGAAACAGAACAGAGAGGGGAGAAGTGGAAAAAGAAATAAAGGAAGAGAAAGAAGGTTAAGACAAAGAAACAAGAGTGGTGAAAAGCATTAGGAGACAAAACAGATGAGCAGATGAGAAATGAGAGGGAAGAGGAAGTGCCAGTTTAGTGTAGCAACTTTTCAAAAACTCTTGAAATATTCTTGAAAATGACAGCATACTCATATTGCAATTGCAATAAATTCCAACCTCTTGTCTTGGATGTAGCCCTCCACTTTGTGCAGCTCTTTGCCAAACATCCCACAGGGTTTGAAATTCAACACACATTTGTCTCCAGTGCTGCAGGAAAAAAAACCAGAGAGAAGAAGCAGTTAATGTTTCTTCACAAGCAAACGTTTTTTGTTGTTTTGATGATGACTGCAATAAAACCACCGCACTGACTGTAATGTCACATAACGTGCATTATTGAGTTTAGAGCAGTAATCTGAATTTCACTAAAGAATCACATCTTGGTGGTGTGATACTGTGATGACACACTGCTGACCACGATGCAGACTGACTGAAAACTGGTGCAAAAAAAGAGAAGATGTCAAGCAAACTTTCCCTTTTCTCAATGCACAGCACTTATTTAATCAGAACAACAGTAAATGCTAAGCCTCAGCAAACTGTGCATGTGTTTTGACTGCTTCACACCTCCGGGTGTGAATCTGTGTAAAGTTGAAACAGAGCATGGCAAAGGGAAGGTTATTACAAGCTATTACAAGAGTTATTACAAGAGTTTCCCTGGATAAATAAAGGTTTCAACTGATCAGTTGGGCGGTCTGCCTAAGAAGACACAGAGAGTAAACAAGCTGCCATCTAAAGTGTCAGAGCAGAGATCCCAGACAGGAATCCTGAATGCCTATCACAGTGTTGACATTTTCAGTGCTTTATTTGAACTGGACCATGGTTCAAGAGATCAGGAGACAATCGGGTGTATGTGTTAGACTTGTTGCACATCCTGCTGATCACCAATAATGATCCATCAACTTCAGACTGTCCGCTTTAAATTGTGTTTAAGATTTGATAATATTATTATAAAATCATCCTTATACAAGTTGAATGTTAAATTGTTGAATCTGCTCATTGCAAGAACTGGAAATTGCATCAAAGGCACCAGCTCCCATGCAGGTATGCATACCTGTGGTTGACAATTTCCACTGTGCCATACTGCTCTATCCATAGTTTGCCCAGGATGATGTTGTGTACACAGCAGTAAGGGTTACTCCATGTGTATGCCTCATTGTGCCTGCAATGAGGGGATGAAGGGCAGGGATGAGGAGAATAAAACGTGAAGGCATGATAGTATGAATAAGATGGGACAGACAGAACAAGAATGGAAAAAGATAAATTAAGAAAAAGGAAGAGAGAAATTGAGGAGTTGATCTTATATTACAGAATGCTGATAAGAAAAGGCACTTTCATCTGCCTCCCTTTCTGACTCACTTAAGTATCTCTAGTGTGATGGTCCCTTTAGGCTCAGCCTCAACGCTTTTACCCCAGAACTTCAATCTGGGGTAAATGGAGCCATGGAAGACAAAATCCCCAGCCAGGTTCTCTGCATGGAAGGCACTGATTGGGGGATGATGGGATACCTGTTCAGATATGAGCCGGAAACCCTGTTCCTCTCTGTTGGTGAAAGGTGCAGAGGGGAGGAAAGAGGATTAACACACTGGTTAAACTGGTGACCTTAAAAACAGGTGTGTGGACGTGTATACCTAGTGAGTTCATAGGTCTCTCCGAGCAGAGGGTTGAAGGGTTTTCCAGTTCTGTCCCACTGAGACGCAACTGCTGACACAGCAAAAGCAGCTACTGCCTGAAGACAAACAATTACAGAGTATGTTAAACAAGCACTGTTGTTGAATGTCCCTCCACTGAGATTTTGATGATTTATTTCAGCTATTTATTAAGCTAAATATAAATCAGTGTTTAAAAACTGACCATGTTGATTATGCTTGAGATGACTGGCTAGCTGTATGTGATGAATGGAGAATGCTGTAAGGCATTAAGAACTGCATCCACAATGCTCTGTGATTGTGATTGTGTGTGTGTGTGTGTGTGTGTGTGTGTGTGCACGTGTCTTTTACCTGCATGCGCTCTATGGAGTCGGACAGCGAGCAGGCTCTGGTGATGAGGTAAGTATGTTCCATGTATTCTGTGATTCTCTGGAGAAAGCTCAGAGGTTCATTGAAGACAATGGGCATCGTGATCTTGGAGAGTTCCTACGATGGGCACAAAAACATCAAGTCTATGCTCTAGATTTGACTTTGTCTATCAGAATATTAAAATCATTTGAATTTCCTAAATGTTTGGAATGAATTTCCTCTCTGGCTTGGCCACACTGAACCAACGAAAAGCTACTGACGAAATAGAAAAATTAAGCAGCAATATCTGTCACTAGGACATAATCATGTCCAGAAAATCAGTATTTGATTTGAATCTGCAGGTTCTTACCAGTCCAATGCATTTCTTCAGGATACTCCAGACACTGACAGTGTTTCTGGAAAACATGGGCGCAGGTAACGATGTCCTGAAATGAAAGAAAACATACAGTATTAGTTTCGTCAGTCACTGAGTCTTCCACCATCTATGATGTTTAGAGGTCTTTGGCATCCAAACAAACATATTTCCACCGATGTTGAAATATGATGTAGACACAGACACAGAAGAAAACCATTCACTTCTTTCATGCCTGCTGTCACTATTACGGCTATCAGCATCTACTCAAACAAAAATTTCACAATAAAAACCAAAGCTGCAGATAAACTAAGCATGTGGTCATGTCTGTCTTTGAGGGAAGAAATGCTACATACAAAGTACAAACACTAACAAGAACCAAAAGACAGAGTCCAGTGGTAATTTTCCACTCTGTATGGACTGCAATGATGCAGAAGTAATTTGACAACAAGAGCCAAATGCTTTTATGTATGAGTCAAAGTCAAAGGTTCGGCACTAACAGCAATGAAAGTGTCTCCTGCCTTTGGTCTTCGACTGACAAGACATATTAATATTATACATCAAGAACAGGTCACAACAAACTAAAATAAAGATCTCATTATTTGTCAGTAGTTCTTGCTGAAATCCAGTCCTGCCAGCGTTTTGCATCATGTTCCTTTCTTTAAAGCAGATCATTAGCATGTATACTGTAAAAAAGCCGTTTCTTCCTAGCCACATTAACACATCTGCTACTTTAATGTATACTAAAGTATACCTCGGAAATGAAGTTATAGCATTTAAACTGACTTAACCTTTCAGCTTGTAGCCATGTCTTCCACATGTATTTGATAAAAAAGGTGTGTCCAGTACAGTTACATGGCAGGAATTTTTAGAGAGATACGCAAGCCTCTATCCTCAAATTCCAAGTGCAAAAATTATTCAACAGGAGATGTGACCCTGCCCAGTATGTTGTATTGGTTTCAGTAGAAGACTTCAAATTGATTTGAACACAACATCAGCTGAAGGAGGAATGTGGGCCAAGAATGCAATAGTACCTGTGTTTCTTGATGCCGTTCTCCTGTGGCACTGACCCATTGTTCTTCTGACTGCTGCTGTGCATCAGTGCGTCTTTAAAACTGGCCTCCGACACCCCTTCATATGACTCATCTGACTCCAGGCCTGTGGGAATGTGACATGTGGTTGTAATTACAATAAGTGTCACAACAGCTAATACCTACTCTATTAGAATACCTGTTCTTTTATCATAATTAAAAATAACAGGCAACAGATAAAGAAGGTAATGTGAAAACTAGTCTGCTGATGAAACTGGGACATATGGGACTGAATGTTTGCAACATTAGGTAATGCCATAAATTTGCATGCAATTTTGCATCTGAAACTTCTTGCCTCAGTTTGATGCACTGTTTAAACTGTATCCACTAACCTCTGCACAGCAGTTATTGTCCTAAAGGACACACAGGTTAAGGTGTGTAGGGCTGCAACAAATTGTCACAGTGCAAGACTAGATTTCCTCATTACAAAACCACCATAAAATGAAATACCTACAGAATGAGCTGGCAAGATTTTAAACAGTGTGGTGCACATACATGTTTCTGTGATGTGAGTCCATGTTTTATTTATTTTACAATAAAGTCACAATAATGTGAGAACAAATGCACAGGAGGATGTGACTAAATATGATTTAACAATTATTGTATATGGTAATATGGGCTGGTACTGACTTACACCTGGGCAGCAACCAGAATATGAAAATGACAGGTGAGAGCCTTTATTGATGCAGGGTGGAGTCGTGAAAGTGAGGTGGGGCTTTAACAATAGCTAAAAATATGCCAAATGGTTTGTCATCATTCGGCTAACACACCTACTCAGCTGCAAATACGATGTCAACGGTACCAGGTGTGTGTTTGTACTATATCAGGGAAGGTCATGTGAAATACAAAGTAATAAGGTAATGCAATGGCCTCTCATGTCCCCAAACATGGAAAGAAGAACAGATTGTTACAGAACTAAACCACATGAGAAAATCATCAGGTATGGAGGACATTAACATTATAAGAGTGTACATCTGGAAGCAAAAATAACAGAAACCAACTAATTCACATTCTCCATGATCTCACAGAACAACACGTTCCAGATTTAAGGTGACTAATAACTATGAGCCCAGACAATTCACCAACTTATACCATCATGTAGCTTATCACTAGATGCAAATGTATCATTCAAATTCGGTCCCAAATAGTAGCTTTCATCTATAACATTTAGTTATTTACTTTAGCCCACTTAAATGTTGCTGGCTTTACAATCAAAAGCGATTTTGTGCTCAATACCTTTCCCACATATGCCTTGATGTGGACAGGAACAGCCAGGTAACAAACCTCCATTAGTGGGCCAACAACCTACACTACCTGTGGAGCCACAATGACCCTCAGATACCGCACATATACACAACGATTTAAGCCTCTGTAGCTGCCAGTAACACACTGCACAAGCAGATGTCTGTGACAAATAGCTGGAAACTGAATTAGGGGAAAAAAATAGACACTGAAGCTGGATTCTAGCCGATGCTGGTCACAGCTAACCCATGTGCATATGTACTAATGAATAATCCATCTACTCTGGTCTGCATCTGTCTCCGATTACATGGATGATCACAATAATGACACAAAAAAATGCTGACACACACACACCCACAAAAATATTTCAATCTGTCATTCATGTCTGCTTCATAGCAAGCTGTAAAAGAACACTTGCACAACAATAACTATAAGTCAACATGGTTACCTAGTACAAAACACACAAAAGGGACGCAACAAGCTGTAAAGGTTAACAATTTTGCTACTACTTTTTGATGAGCACAACACCCTGCTTTGCCTTCAACCCAGCACCAAATATGAATATTGAAGCCCCTGACACTGGTAACTGTGATCTTTCTGCTGCACTATAATGTTTGTTTGTTGTTGTTTTTAACATGCTTATATTTCTTTGAATCATATATCAGAATATATTGCTGCTCACACCAAAACACAACTTTTAACATCACTTAAAATAAATCATAAGTAAAAGATGGTGAATTAATTCAACTGGTACAAGGTGGGATATCAGATAGTGCTGATTTTGGGCGGTCACTAACTCCCTCTCTAGCTCTTGTTGATATTACTGATCATGACCGCAAGATAGCCAACCTCTGAATTATTAAAGTAATCATCAGACTAAAGCAGATTAGGTTCCATTGGATGGTATTACACTTCTATAGTATGTTGGAGACAAAACAGGTCTCCATCTTATTAGGATGGACAGTGTCTTGCCGCAAAAGTCTCACAACCTGGTGTGAACAAGATCCAAATAAATCCTAATATGAGGGCGGGGGGGCTCTTACTTATCAACAGAAACTACAAAATAAATGTCAGACAGATATTAAAAACTGCATGTGTTCAAAATCCACAGGCAGAACATTTGTGTGCTATTTGGTTTATATTCATAATTACTAATTTTAGGATTTGAAGATTAAGTTGAATGATGACTCACTACACTGATAGAAAAAGCCCGTCTGATGATTTGCTGCTCCTCCTATATACAGCTTGTTGTGGCAAACGTACGAACAGCCAGAATACAGCCTGCAGGATGTTTAATCAGCAACTAGCAGACTCATGAACAGACCCCTTTGTCCAGGATGGGCCGATTTGATCGACAAAGCCAACAGGCTGCATCAGTGCTTTATAACCACTGAACAGCTGAGTTTACACACATGTAAATCACGCTTACACAACACGTCTACAGGTGAATGTATATCGGTCAGAATCTAATTAGTAAGTCCCTGTGACCACCTGTTTTTTTTTCCTGATCCCTGCTGAAATACAAACCAGTGTCATGTTAACACATCAAAAGGTCTTGAGTTCACACTGGGGACACGGGGGGGGATGTCTGTGGTGCAGCACAAGCTGGCATCTTGTATATGAAAATTCCTTTCAGCATCTTATCTTTTCAATTTGATGACACTGCTTAGACATTTTATAGTTTTCTGTTATTACAGAGACCGTACCATTAAAAAATAAATAAATAAATAAATTTCAAAAATACAAAAATGCTGTAATTTTTTTTCTTTAGGAAAACTTTTGACACCACCTGGAGCCGACACATTCACATGCTATAACACAGAGCACCCACCTGTGACGGCGTCATAGAACTCATCCTCATTGATCATCTTCTAGAGTCAAAGCTCACCAGTCGTCTAGGATAGATATTCGACTTCTAGCACATGTTCCTTTTGGTGACGGCCCCTCACAGTTCCTCTGGAGGGAGACCTGCTGATCAAGGTCCCCCTGGAGTGTCACCAAGGCAACTGCACAACGTTCGTTCAATATCCAGGAAATGCTCCAAACTTTCCAATGCTGATTATGTTGGACAGTCTGACTGACAGCAGGAGACGTCAAATCAGCCGTTTAGTTAACAGACAGCAGGTAGACAGCTGGAGTTTCTTTGGCTTTGTTGAGTGAAGTAAATTAGTAACCTGTAGATAAATAAATAAAAGAAGAGTGTAAGTCTTGAATTAGTTTACTCTGGATTAATGAAGGTAAATTTATGTTTTAATAACTTCCAAACCATTTTACAGCAAAAACATTATCTGCAATTTATGCACTGCAAAAAATATCAGTCAATATTAGTCTGGCTGAGAAAAAAGCTCGTCAATCATGCCCCGCTGAGTGCAAACAGAGAGTTTTATAGTCCAGCAGTTACATAATGGGTACACCACTATCATAGGCATTCTGGGTCTTTTGTTACCTTCTGTTTGGTACGCTGGTTCTTCAGAGTTTTAGACTTGAGACCCTGAATCACCCCTGATTCTCAAATTCCAAGTTAATATTTCAACATAGTTTTATTTGGTTCTTTCCAAGAAAAAGATCTAGGCAGTAATAGCAGCTTCAAAATCACAACAAATGCTTGAAAATTGTGTTTAGTTTGATCAGAAGCTGAGGAAGTGATGTACATTTACCTCCACAGCATTTGGCTAAACTGGTTTAAAAACACCCCCATGTAGGACTATGTCCATTCTGTTGAATGTGAAACAGTAAAGGTGATCAGTGAAGGTGGAACCAACCAAAGCCTGTTTAAACTCTCAACATATTATGCAGGTTGAAGTGAGCTAACAGGTTAATGAGCAGTTAAATGGCAGCAGACCACATTTTTCTGCTGTATATAAAGGTAATAGCACATTGCTGACACTTGGTCAATGTAACTATCACAAACCACATCAGGTTCATCAGATTCATCACAGTGACACAAAATATGATGCATGCAGACACATAATTTACCCACTTGTTTCTCTCACCACTACAACCTACATGCCCGACCTTGCTAACACTGCAAGGAAACCACCTTTCATTGTCATCATGGTGACAACCCACATAACAAATACACCAAATCCTGACTTACGTGCTGAATCATTCATTTGTAGTAGTAGCTCAGTACTAGGCTAGACCACATCCAACAGCAGGGGTTTCTTTAATACACAGTAAATTAGCTCTAGAGCTGGATATTTAAAATAAATGTATGTGTTTATATTGGCAATTAATGAACTAGAGGTTGGAGCTTAAAGCTCAGATATTCAAAGTTGGCACTGGATGCTAGGTCAGATTCTTAGGCCTTTTCATTCATTTTATTCTGATATTACCTTGTGCAAAACTCACTATATTTTATTAAGGGAATAGCCTTTCCTCAGTCCGGATGTGTAGGGGAGCTCTTTCAATTAATAAACTGTATTCAAACTGCATTTTTTACAAGCCTAAAAAGACAGGAAAGCTGTTGGGTTAAAAATCTTTAAAGAGATTAGTTTTATATATGCAGTTTTAGTGTCTTCTGGCACCTTCAGTATTTTTAACTCTGGTATAAAACAATCATTAAATGTTTGCCTCTGTTTTTACACTGATCATTATTGAGAAATAATTAATTAGGAGCTTTCAGGTTAACCTGGCTCTTGGACATTATCTACAGGCAAATAGCCAGGGGAAAACTGAATGGAACAACTGTTCATTGCACCATTTCACCAAATTATCCATTCTTCTATTTAAAATGTCCATTTTCCCGACTGAAAGAAGAATAATCTACTACTTCTAAGATTTCAGTGTCACAAAACCTTTACGCACCTGCAGTGTAGTTAGATCCCAAAAATGACAACTGAATCTGAAGTCAAGCAACACTTTTCCTGTCCTCTCACTCTGCCTTTTTCTTTGCAGTGGAAGGGTTTTACTTTTGCCAGAGATGGGTAACGCCTTCAGCACACAAATGAACTTTGTCCTCTGCATTCATGATCGATCGGGCTCTCAAGCTGATAATCAATTGAATTCAATTGTTCTAACAGTTCATTTAACATCCAACTTTGCACTTTTTTGTTGTGGTTAGGTGGTTCCTATGGAATCCATTCTGCAGACTAATAAAATAAGAGATAAAAAAACTTCTATGTTACAAGCAATTATACAATCAAACTGAGCAGAGTCCTTTAAAAAAGGACTTAAATGCTTTTCAGCAAAGGATATCCAACCAAGAGATCCATACATCACAGCCTGAAATTTCCTGTCCCCTTATAGTTACATATACGACGGCACTCCCATAAATTAAAACCATTTAGCAGTACATTTTTAAATCCAGATTGGATTTCATTTCAACTTTTCAAGTTTCATAAATAAATCTCCTTAGTTCAAGGACATAAAGACTACTGCATGCTCCCAAAGGGTGCACCAGAGGTTTGTCTAAGCCTACAACTGATAACCTTTATCATGCATGTCTTTGCATACCAATGCTCCGGTGCTCAATGTTCTAACCATGTTCCTTTGACCATGACAAGAATCTGTATAAAACCAAAGGTAAAGCTGAAAATTTTGTTATGACGCAGCAGCACCGTACGACAGAAAGCAAGTTATGCACGTTATGCCGACCTGTATGTCTGTGAACACAGGTAGGCAGAAAATATCTGGAAGAACTCATTTGCATAGGCTATTGCAGGTTCATCACTTAGGCTACCCTTTACAACTCAATTGCTGCTGAACTGTAGGGCCTATTCATGATGCCTTATGAACCATTCGTGTTATTTTTTCAGATCTAAAATAGGCAGCACAAACTTGTGGTCAGCCGCACCACCCCCAATGGGACTTGCATAACAACACAGTGAGCATGAGTTACTGTGATAGAGACTGTCATCAATAATATTACTGCGTTACTGATTTGGTCCAAGCCTGGAAGTGAGAAGAAGAAGAAGAAGAAGAAGAAGAAGAAGAAGAAGAAGAAGTACTTTATTAATCCCCAAGGGGAAATACAAGCAGGTACAATTCTATCCTAAGCAACAAGATGCATTATATTGCCCACAAAGTCCCTGCAGTAAACACAACACTGAGTCAAGCTCCAGGCTCATGGAATTGAAAGCCATTAAAAGTGAACCCATTGTGAAAGCTGATTTGCAAGAGAGCACGGAAGCGATCATAAGAAAATTTCTTTTGCTTATGTGGCGACACTTGAGAAAAAGTATCACAGCTACTGGTTAAACTACAATCCTCAGGCTGTATGTGGCCTTTAAAAAACTCCCAAATTGTTCCTCACGCACTGCTGAGGACGGACAGGCGACACAGAGACGTCAATAATTAGTTCTGCATGTTTAAAAAGAAATAGTGCAATGTCTGGGAATGAAACTTGGCTACAATATGAGGATCAAATATTGAGATGAATACTGCAGTCTTTGTTGTAAAGTTAAATTACTCTTCGTTTATGATTAGCAGAACAAATGTTGCTTTACCTCTCACACCAGCAGACAAGACTCTTAGCTCACTTAATCTTATGTTTGTAAACCAACTAAATTTTCATTCCACAGTGGTACAGATAGATTAAGTAAACTCACTCACACACATACACACACATACACACACATATACACAAAAAGACAAAAAGAGAGTGAGGCCTCTGATTGGCTGAAACATGCTCTCAGATCATATCGCGCTCTCTGCCCCAGACGCCTGTGAGCTCTTACGTAACTGTGACAGACATGGCACCATACACACACTCTCTTCCATACTTGGGCAAGTGCTTATCACAAATAAGCCCTTACCCTAGACTCTAATTCCATTTATTACACACAAATACAAACATGTCTCTAACATGTGTCTCACATCTTAGAGATAAACTGGAGAAAAACTAACAGCAAAGGTGAATGCAACTCCATCTTATTTTAACATTCCCTGTTTACTTACAGTTTCCTGGAGTAATTCCTTTAACAAAAAACTGCTGACTATAAGACAACCCTGTTAACAGAGTTACTCTACTGTTGATCTAACCAAATTTTTCACTACAAACACAAAAACCACATAACTCATCCCCTGAAATACTGGTTGAGTGGTAAATAACCATTTTTACACTCTTCAGTTTTCTACGCCACAAAACAATCATTCAATTGTTTTTTAATACAATTTTTATAACTGGATTTTGTACTAAATTTGTTTAAAACAGAGTTGAAACCTTAGTGGATCTTAAATTGTCCATGTCTACACCGGAGATTATCCTGCGATACTACTGTAATACCAGCAACAACCACAGTCATACTAAATAAACGTGGTAAATTAGTAAAGAATTTAACTTCTCCTCCCCCTCATATTTAACAGGTTCAACTGCCTAAGGTACATATATCTAAAGAGACCAAACAAGAACCAAGAACCCAAGTAACAGGCAAGCATTCGTAAAGAGAATTTGTTGTACTGTACTACTGTTAGCATTCAAATCTGTTATCACAGCACTCAAGCTACCAAATTCTACTGACTATAAAGGCCTCACCTAATCATTTTGCATTCTCAAAGCAACATACTAAACCAGGGCACGTAGCAATGTCAAACTTTACCAATAATGTAGTAATCTCATCGGTCGAAACCTCAAACACAAACCTACCAATGTCTGTTCCATTCATTAAGTCCAGTGTACAGCTACTAGCTTAGCAACACGTCTCTGTGCCGTCCTCCGAGGGCAGATAAAAACATCCAAAACCGCAGGGACACAGACAGAGAGGACCAGAAACAGACGGAGTGAGAGACATCAAGAGACGAGAGCTGTTGCCATGCGAGACGGAGCCAAGTACTGAGCAATGATACACACACAAACACCTCTTTCTTTCTCTACACACACACACACACACACACACACACACACACACACCTACCTCAGTAGGTGACACACCTCTGCAGGCTGTAAAACACATAATAAAAGTCTATTTCACACACATTAAAGCACCGAGAGTAGAAACACTGAAATGGACTGTACCAGTCTTTACCCTAACTAACAACAAATAACTTTTGAGTAAAGTGGGAGAACTGAAACAACTATAGGATTACAGGGAAGTCAGTAATTAGGTTGTGTCTGATCTGAACTGAATCCTGCCTGGCCAGACCAGTGGCTTCTCTAAGTGGACAATTTATCTTTTTCCACTTTATGTCATTGGCATATGAAGTGTTAAAAATGCTGTTATTTAAAGTTAAAGAAAGGTGCTTTTTTTCATCTCTTTTCCAGCATTCACCAGTCACACAGAGGTAAAATTACAAACAAAACTTTTGGCTGTTCATGTACAGAAACTATTTACTCAAGAATACACATCTTCAGATGCAGATACAAATATTGCCTGATATAGGTCTATAAAATTTGCATCACATCACACTATAATGTTGACTGAATCCATAATCTGTTGATCTATGACACAATTATTGTCTTGACATTTTAGATGAAGAAAATCATTCAGCTTGCTTTCCATGTTTTTTTTTTTGTTTTTTTTTACTAAACTTTGTTTTAGAGATTCACAGACTTTGATTACCATAGGTTATTTCCATCAAGCCGCAGGGCTTTAAGTTCTAGATAAAGGATTAACATTTAGATGAAGGGAATGGGTTCTATCTGCCAATCTTAGAGAAGTAAGGAGGATGTGAATGCAGCTTGAGAGGCAACAGACAGGCCACTGTGTCAGAGGGAGTCCAGCACAGATCAGCACTTTACTATGGGTGCTGTCTGTGTACTAATTTGTGCAGTGGAGAATAAAAGGACCAGGAGGTGACTATGGAGGACAGAACTGCTGGGGGCGTTAGTGTTTTTGGACATGTGTGCTTTGGAAAGCCAAAACTTTGCCTCAGGATCTTTGAGTGCTTTACCATCTAAGATGTAGTGAGGCACTGGGAAACTGCTTCAGCAATCAACTATGTTGAAATCACTGAAGAGTTTAGTCTCTGTTTGTTGACTGTTATTACAGAAAAGACTGATCATCTGTCAGAGCTCTCAGTTTGTTATCACACTACAACCCGTGCAGATTTTGTATCAAAGCACTGTCAGATTGTATGTGGCCTAGTGGTTCTAACTGTATCATAGAGATATATAAAGTCATTTCAGCCCTAATTATGTTTCGTGTGCTGCTCCTTTAATATTGTGTATCATCAGTATCTGCACCAGGGCAGCCTGAAGGAAGGGGAATGGAAGTACACTACATATCACAAGACCAACACCAAGTGAGTGTGGAAATGTCACAAATCAAATGACACAAATGAGGATTGAAAGTATGAAAACATATCCACTCACCCTCAATCACAAGACTAAACCCTTGTCACAGCACATTCACTGCCTGCAGTAATATCAAAAAAAGTAAGTGTCAACAACATCTATCCGGGTCTGCAGGAAAAGGACTTGCACTTCTCCTTACACTACATTAATGACTGCTTAGCAGGAAATAAAACTCAAGAGATACAACAGCAATATAATGTACATAATCAGCTTAAATCACACACTGGTGCTGACATGATAAATTAGACTGTGTGAGGAAACTACATAACTATACATGCCAAGTGAGGGCAGCATGCTGTACTCCAAATATTAAAACTAAACAAAGAGAGATATAAAATAAAGACAACAAATCAATATTATCTCTCAGTAAAAAACATCAGACACTCATGCAATCTCTATCCTGCATCAGTCTTCGGACTTGAATGAGGACATTGGCCCAGGAAGTTAATCACAAAAGGGATAAACACTGACCCACCCAAAACACACACACACACAAATGGCATTAACATTTCAACCACTTAGCTCCATTGCTTCCTAGAACAACTTAAAAGGCAAAGGAACAGAGTAAAGTATTACAGTAAATACTTCAAGGATTTTAGCAAATAGCTAGTGACACAAGAGCAAGACTGCAGGACTTGTGCAATCACTATGGCCGACATCTGTATGTGTGCTTCAACAAGCTTCCTGAGTTAAGACATTAACGTGCATAGTGGATTTTCTACAAACAGTACAACCATCTCATTTTTCCTCTCCTCTCTGGCATGGGGCAAATAAAAGAAAGGAAACAAGGACTGAGCAATAGGAAATATAGTTCTTTTTAACTATTTATAGGATCCAAAATAACATGAAAAGTGTACAAGTGTGGAAACAAAGTCCGTAATTTTCACAAAAAAAATTTATATTATTTCATAAGAGTCAGCTAGTCACAAAGAAAAATCTGTTTCCTTTTCATGGTCTGATAATAATGAACTTATTTCTGCAATAGAGGGTAAAAAACTATAAGTTCATGATAAACTACCTGTTTTTTGTAGACCAGAAACCAATGACAAGTTCTAGATGTACAGAAATCGACTCCTAGCTTTACAGAAGTCAGATTTAGGTAAATACCATGAAGAGAAAGACTTTAAATCAGTCTGTTAGGCCTGACACATTTTCTACTTTCCATCTTAAAGGCACTTAAACCAAAATCATGACAATTTCACTTATTACTTGTCATGTCTATAACACAACCTTTCCAAAGTAGTGCTGTAGTGTTGTTGTTGTATTATAGGTGCAAACTAGAAAATTTAAAAAAAAAAAAAAATTGTTTTACCAGAGAACTTAATTTCTAAGCAGAATTCAGAGTTTACTTCGTCTGTTAATAATTGCCTTCTTCATGTTCCTCCTACGACAACTCAGCATAAACAAAAAACAAACTCTCATTCTTAGCGGAATGTCAAACACTCACATGCACAAAATGCCATTCAGTGTAGTGGCATTCAGTACGTTTCAAGTGATACCTGCTAGGAAGTAAAACCTGCTAAGATGGGCCTTTACTTTCAGCCTCACAGATAGCAAGCCTGCTCAGCATCTTGCGAAACTTCTTTGATGTTTCCACCCTGCAATGCAAACACAGTGACACTCCTAAAATAAGTGAACATAAAACAGTCAGCTGTTGTGATCAACATTGTTTGCCACCGTGCTGACCTTGTTCACCTGGGGAAATCTGGTTTAGCTGGATTTGTGCTTGTGAGTTGAGGTTTTTTGATGGTGCAGAAAATAACTACTATGTAAGAATTTATTTTAGGATTTAGCCTGCTGACTGCTTCAACAACTTTGATGCAACACATTATTAAGTAAGACATTTCCAGGACATGATTTTTGTTTCATCAGATGTGAGTCCAAACAAATTATATTTACATTCATTACATTTGCAGTCATGTTGGCAGTGCTATTTTGGCAGATGATAAAATACTTTATTGGTTAGTGTTACTGAAAAAGAGAACATTACCAAGCCGTCATTCTGCTTACTAACTGACTAGTGTTTGCTTACTAACTGACTAGTGTTTGCTGATTTTGTCTTCCCTATCAGCAAACTGACCAATCCCAGTTCTTGCATTCTACACATGGTCCCCTTTAGAGTGCTGACAATAGTTACAAATAATGCAGTGTGGTTCAGGAAGAGCACATAACCTGCAGCTACAAATCTTCCACACAACAGCCATAAAAATACATCCACTGCTGGTGAGGAACAGTTGTTCAGAGGAATTACACAGAATCATTTTGACTAGTTTTTTTGTGATGTACAAATCTCAAGACTGCACCTAAATATGAATTTTAAACTTACCCTGCACAATACACCGATAATGTCTTTGGGAGAATATCAGTGAATAAAGTTTTTAAAAATTCATTTAAATCACACATCACTTCTTTTCTGAGAAGTGACATATGGTGTAATATAGCTCTATCATGTTAGAGCTGTATACAAAGTGAAATGAAGATAATACTTGAATGACTGCATGATCTGACAAAGCACTGATTACCTAATGTCATGAATATTCACCAATGTTGACAGTGCGCTGATGTAACAGTGTATATGTGGCAGGCATGTTCTTACAGTTTATCCCTGCTGACCAAATGCACTTTCTATTACCAACAACTGAACAAAACAATGGCTGTGTATCAGGCAGGCTCCTGATTGGCTACCGGTTCCCTATCATAAATTATCCATACAATATTTCCCTGTTGCCTGGATGGTTGCCTAGGCTGGAGCTAGCTCAAACCTTGCCTTATCCCCATGTGGCAGTCAACTGCAGATGTTAAAAGCAAAAAAGAAGAGATAATTTGTGTGTTTGCAAAGATTTGTGAGAAACCTATTAACCACATATTTGTTTTTTAAATGTTTCACCCAGTACAGGATTGTAGCATATAAAAAATTGGACTGAACAGATAGCAAGACACACTTTTTATCATAAAGGTAAATAAATTAGTTTTCTATTATCTGGTTCAATAAATGTTTTGTGTTTAGCAGGGTAGATGAGCCAAAAAACTCACTTCCTATTAAAAAAAACTTCAACCTGGTTCAAATTTATGTTGCTACTGGTGTTACATTTCCTTTGGTGTGTGTTGGTCCAGACTCTACTGCAACATTCCTCTCAGCTGTGTTGAAATCTGGCTTTTAGGACATGCCTGCATTGTAACATCTCTTTCCTGTTTTCTTAATTGTAACCACAGAACTCACATTTACATATTCAGTAACTGAAACGTTCCTTAAGGTGTTTAGAGTAAACATTTAACTGGGCAAGCAGTAAACCAAAAAATCTTTCATCTATGCAAGAATGCCACTCAGCTGGGGGGAAAGCAGTCCCATAGCACAGTGTGATGCTCCCTTTCATATTAGGACCTTTGCCATAGCAACTAACTACCAGGGTAATTAATAAGGCACCTTCAGGATTAAGACATAGCAAAATGACAACTGTGATTACAGTGAGAATGGGCTGGTGTCGTGTGTACAATAAAATTGTCAGGTGTCTGTACTAGGTATTCTGTGTATAATTTCAAACCCAAAAGTTTCTCTATTGCTGGAAAAAGAATTCAATCACCATTGGATCTTTAAATTTGAAAGAACAGATTCTACACATCATACACAAAATGACTTTAATGTAATATAACTGAGCACTCCACATATTTCCATTTAAATTTCATGTATACTGTTAAAGTCTGCAACTAAGAATCACTGATAGTCAACTACATAAACCAACAATCAATCAAGTCAATCTTCAGCAAAATACAGTTTAATATTATCAAAGCATTCATTGTTTTGTCAGTCTGACAAAAATTATTACCGATTTTGCTCCAAAACACAAACATGCAATGTTACAATAACGTTAACAGGATTTCAGTATCAGTTCTTCATGTATCAAACCATGTTCCCAGTTGATAATCAAAATATCTTCAAGACACTAAACAACAGGATACTCGTGTGTATCTAAACAGACCCAGTGTTAGTGCAAGCACTTTTTTCAGCATCACAACTTAGACGTCAGTTGATGCAGCCTCATGTCTGTCAGGGAAACTAGAAGCAAGCTCTGGTGTCAATGACCTATAGTACACCAACCTCAAAAGACAACGCTTTGTTTAGTCTCTCGAGTGAGTCAGATGTGGAAGGCGATGGAGGCGATGAGGAGCCAAACAGGCAGCGGGACATTCCCACTGTTTGCGAGAGGACATGACTTTAACCCAGCCTTCCTTTATAAATATTTCTTACTCTTAGGAATCTGACGGGTTTCACTCAACACTCCCCTACCGATCTACAAGCCCTTGCCCTTGTCTCTCATATTTTTCAGATTGGAAATAACTGTAATGTTGATATGCAATTGGCATCCCAAGAAAATACCTAGTACTGGTTACTGCTTGCGATCTGATGGGTTATAGTAGTTAACGTGAATATATATATATATAAAGTGCCGTGCTATATGTTGTTAATGAAATCTTCAGTGACAACAACTTGCAATGCGCCAAGAAGTGCCAAGGAAAACAATCGCAAATATGCTACGGTGAACTGTCTGCTTGCTAACATTAGCACATTCAGTATAGCTCTGCGAAATTCAAACTTAATTAGCCTCGGCGACGATTCTAAATGAAAACAAGGTTATTAAACAAGCATATATAGCAGTGTTTGCCCTTAACAACACACACCAAGCCGCTGGTGCCAACTACGACAGGACGTCAAGAAGCTTTTTGACAGCTAGAGTTAACGTTAGCGGGCGGGCTAAAAAAAAAAAAAAAAAAAAAAAAAAGGTGGCTAACTAGCACAGTTAGCAACCTTCCTTGTGCACAAATAGCAAAGCAAAATTTGCAGCCTTGAAAAGACAACAGACGAGCATAGGCTGAGCAGAAAAATATCTGCTGTCTTACCTGGCCGGTGTGTACAGACTGAATGTTTTGACAAGTCCAGAGAGATAAGCAGAAATTTCCTGGGTAGCCTTGGATTGACACAGAGGCGGAAGTCACTGGCAGAGTGGGCGTGTCTAGATGAATGACAGACATCGTCCGCAGCCAATCAGGTGTAAGTTGTTCCATTGTGAATATCGTGTTTTGCTTGCGGTCATAACTATAATTACACAGATTTATTCACACCACACTAGTATTTTAAAGTTATTTTGCTTTAATCATGATATGGCAAGTTTGTGTATTCAACATAAAGGCAAGTAGATTGTGTAACACAGGTGAACAACACACTGTAATGGTTTCACATTCCAGATGTCCTCTTATTGTCTCTTTAAGTAGATTAACTGAGCATGATGAGAATGAGTGGAATTTATGTTTGATGTTTCATGTCAACAGCTGACGATCATGGTGGTGAAACACGGCTAAACTGATGGTGAATGGGCTTTATTGCACATGTTTTAATATTTTACATCTTCATGTCTTAATGAGGCCTTTTTCTAGGTGGCTGACAAAATGTGACATTTGATTATGTATTACATTTTTAAAAGAACTTGGCTAACAACCATTAAATATTTTTATTTTTTCAAAATAATCTATGAGCTAAATAGAGTTTGCACAGCCATTAACTTTGAGACAATGTCATCACACCTGAGGTATAATGTTTGGCCTTTTGGATAACTGATGTTCATTTCAAACCCTGTTCATGACACATCAGCAGTACATTATCTCTCTCATCAATAATGCAGCCACTATATATTTGATACAACTGCCTGCCTGCTTAGAATGTAACATATGCATTGGAATTAGGCACATGGTGTGCATATCATAAAGCTTTGCAGTTTGTTGTTCTAGACACTTGTTTAGAACACACTGTTCACTGAAACACATGAGGAGATGCAGTCCCAGTTTATTAATTTGCAATAAAAAAAGCAGTGGTGGTTAACCAGGTAGTTTTCCTACCTCATGAGTGAGCAGACACACCAGTGAGGATCACCTATAAAAAACGTCAAAAAGTCAAACTCTAAGGATAAAGACATCAAAGAAATTTTAAAAGATCTTATAGAGTGACAAGTAACTTAACTATACACATGACTACAAACAGAAAAATGTCATCTTCAGTAATGTTCTGTTGCTGCAAGGCAGATTCAGACAGACAACTAGGATTTTTCTTTTCAATGGCGGTTTGATGAGGAGGCAAGAAGCAAGAACAGACGACAGGATGAGAAAGAGGAGGTCATGTAAATACCACACAAACATAAAAACTTAAGAAACAGTGGTTTATTTTAAAAATATTTCAACATGAGATGTAAATGACACTTCTTTGGATATCTGAAAGATCACATCCAATTAAAAACCAGTAAATGCACCAGAAACTGGGTATTTATTTCCTCATATGTTGTTTTTCCCTACACAACACTCTCAACCTGTTTCCTTACTGCAGGTTTCACTGCTCACCACAAGATGGAGGTAGAAGACAACCTTCGGTCCCACATACTCAAACCTGTGACAAGAGCCTAAGCTCATTGGTATGAGTTATTTATGTATTTGGCTGTTAAAGAAGAAGTTTGATTTTGCTTTTGTGTCTGACTAAATACAAAGTTAAATCACAAGCTGCTGGTGAAGACTATTTAACTGCAAAATCTATTTTCCAGCACCTTTGTTAATGCAATAGGAGTTATAAAAAGAAAGAGACCAATCAAACAGTGATATCCCATCCTGGTATAGAAAATGTATGAGCTGCTTAGCACTTCCTACTTTAAGCAAGCAGGAGGAGTGTTTTGATGTTTCAAAAATTGCAAAACTGGGCTGAAATCCTAAAAAAAAAAACCCAAAACAATTTGGGGAGAATGGTCCTAAATTTAAAAAGTGCAAAACAAAATACAGCAATGAGGAAATAAAAAGAGAGCAAGTATAGATGTCAGCAGGCAGACCGTGGCAGTGGTACTGCTGATGCAGCTCGTCTTTATAACCACCAACACACATTGCCTGCTTTCCAATTACTGGACTGACGATAACTTGCAAGTACAGCAAGTTTCTATTATGGGCATTTTCCACTCTGAGAAGCAGACTGAAAATCATGAACTTGATTACCCAGTCTGGACAGCTATGAAAGGCACTTCAGGCTCTTTTTTCACAAATAATTAGGAAAATATGCCCATTGTTAAATACTATTTGCTGGTTGGTCCACTAGGTATCCACCCTCCAGCCTTCCACTGAATGCTAGATGACAGTGGGATGATGTGAGGTGCCAGTGGGGCGATCATAACCTCATTTACCCCCACATTTGTAATAGAAAAAAAACATTAAAATACAAATCCTGAAAAATATTATTTTTACAAATACAAATGGTTAAGTTAATACCTGAAACGGAATGTGGTTGGCTGAAATAACTCTTTAACGTTATTATAACTTTTTGAGTGGATGATGATAACTATCATGGTTATTAGCAGACACTGAACCTAAAAGTCAAGCTGAAGCAAATAGAGAAACCTGGCAGTGATCTATGACTCCTTATTACCATAATCAGTTTTATCTTCATGAGTCCTGCAATACTCCCATTATTGTCACAGCAATCACATTAGAGTAAGCATGTAAACATGGCCAGGATTAAACAAGCTCTCTTTATGGGCATGATATATGGCGAATCACCAGCATCCCTGAATAGTAAAAATTACTCTAACTGCTCTGATTTAGTTTTCGCTATTCTGTGTTTTCTGCTCATAAATCATTCACAGAGTGTGAATCTCTCACCACTGACTGAACTGATGTCTTGTATTGGTTTTATGATATCACTTTAGTCTGATGATGGCTAGAGTTTCACAAACAGACCACTATCAGAGAGTAAATATGAACAGAAATGCCGCTTGAGGGTATAATGCAATGTCTGTAAATGTGTGTACACATAGTTGATGAGGAAACATGAATATACAGTAGTTGCTACTATTTGAGAAAGTAAATATGTGGGAGCAGAACAAAGATAATTTCAAGTAGCTTTTACTACAGTTCAGAAGATGGTTTTTAATAATTGCATTAGGAAATGTGTAGCCTGAGGAATTGGCTGTATTCTTTTTCTAGCCAATATGAGATCACTGTCTCACACATGCACAGAAAAGAGACTGGTGAAACCTGAGACCTACTGTACAAAGTTACATGGAGGTGAATTAATCATGATGGTAATGGCTGTGTTCAGGTCTGTCCACAGGCCGATTTTCTGCCTGCAGACATCTGATAACCCCTGGTAATATAAAACTATCTTGGGCATTTGATGAAAAATAATGTCTGTTATCATCCTGGATGGTAATCTTTAATGCACAGTAACATTTTACTCAGCAGGGTTTTTTTTGTTTGGTCTATTTTTACATATTTGCACCACAAACCATCACAGCCCAGCCAGTGCAATTTGGTGGTACACTGATTATTCTAATTTATTTTATGAACATAAACAAGTCCAGTGTGTAAAACTCCAGACACTTTGTGAAACAAAATTAAAAGTTTATGTTTATTATGATGGAAAACCTTATTCTTTTCACTTTTGTTTTTTAAAATGATTCCTAATCCCACATAGTTTTTGCTTTAGCTTTCTGTACAGGGATAAACTAATTTGTATTGAACTGATTTCCAAACAAAAAAAAAGGCCTATAACTCTGAAAAAGCCATTCTACGAATGTGATTTGCAAATTAGATTAAGCTCCAAAACTGATATGTACAAAACATGTACATGTGTATGCATAAAGATAAGCATAAATAATAAATGCTGGCAGTGTGCAGACAGCAGCACAGGGTCCATTAGTGCAATCAGTAAATGGCACATAATGTCATTTTAGGTGAGTGTCTGCATGATGTATATTCTAGTTGCTATACATCCATCCATCCATTTTCTATACCCACTTATTCCTTAACCAGGGTCCCAGGGACCTGCTGGAGTCTCTCTTTGGGTGAAAGGCAGGGGTCCACCCTGGACAGGTCACCAGTCCATCACAGGGCCACATAGAGACAAACAACCTCACACACTCACACTCACTCCTATGGGCAATTTAGAGTCACCAATCAACCTGACATACATGTTTTTGGACTGTGGGAGGAAACCAGAGTACCTGGAGAAAACCCACACAAGCACAGGGAGAACATGTAAACTCCACACAGGAAGGCCCCTGATGGGTTTCAAACCAGGAACCTTCTAGCTGTGAGGCAACAGTGCTAACCATTAATCCACCATGCTGCAGTTGCTATACGTTAGTGCGTTTTATACTATAGCCCTTAGCAATGGGCTGCATAAATGTCTTTAAGTGATGTTTCATTGCAACTCCCACAGTTTTTTATGTGTTATCGTGTAACATTATATCATTAATATAGCCACAGTGAAACGGCTCTTTATGCAGAACACACATCCACGTTATTTTCTTCTGCATGCTCTGGGTGTCCCTCTTAAATGTGGCCGAGGTGGCGACAGAGAGCTGCAGGATTGAGCTTCACACTCCCTCTCTCTTCCAGAGCTGCATCCCGATATCAGGGCGGAGAGAGGGCGAGCACAGCCGCCACACTGCCGCTGTCTGTCTTCACCCTCTGCTGCTCTGCGCAGGGACCGGCTACTCCATGAAAGAGTCATCCTGAGGAGAGGAGAGGGAGAAATATCACAACAAAGCGGAATTATTTACAAACCTATCGCCCACGCACAGCGGAGAACAGGACAACATTTAGCTTTCCTTCTAGTTTTTGGACTCCGCTTCCTGTTTCTTCTCATTGTGGCTGGAGTGAGGATCCTTCCTTTTGTGTTGCTCTGCAGTTGTTTATTCTCACTCGAACTTCTGCCTCCTGTTTCCCCAAATAGGAGGTTTCATTTCTGTTTCTTGTTCCGACCTAAACGGAATGAATGACAAAAACAAAGGAGGTTGATGTCCATAACTCTCCGACGCACCTCTTCTTCGCCTCGCCCAAAGAACGGAGACTTCATCTCCGGCAGAAGATGGAAAGCGGAGGCGGGACTGAGGGCTCGGACAGCGGGCAGACGCAGCACGCGGTGCCCGGGCAGCAACAGCACAATCCCCGACCTGAAACCGCGGAGCTGACTGCGGTCCTGTCCGCTCCATCTCGGGGAGAGAAGAAAAAGGTAAACCGGGCTCCGTCCCCGGCCAGACCAAAGGATGTACCCGGGTGGTCGCTCACAAAGATCCGGGGAGGAATTGGGACTCCGACGCTGAGTGTGAAGCCGGGAGCCATCCACCTAGGGAGCCGAATTTCCAGACGAAGCCCGGTGGGAAGCCTTGCTGGAAAGGACGGGAAAGCGGAGAAGAGCGGTGGGGGAAGACCTGCCGGCAAGTCCTCGTCCGCATTGTCCAAGACCTCGACAGGCAAAGCTGCTAAAAGCGCCGGAGGGCGGAGGAAGGTGTCGGACGCCAGCATTGGATCCGACGATTTATCCAAGGACTCCGGCTGCGCCCCCGGGAAGCTCTCCCCGACCGACAGCAGCTCCGAGCTATCGGACTGCGCTTCTGAGGAAAACAAGCTCTCCACGGACGCTGTGAGCAGCGACACCGAGTCGAGGAGCAGCCGGGGCGGTGGGCCGGACGGAGACAAGCCGCTCAGGGATGGTGCGTTGGCAGACAGAGCTCGCCAACAAGCCGCCCACAAGGCCACCTGCTCCTCCGTGGAGAAAGAAGACAAGGACCGACTCTCTCTGGGTTTGGAGGCCGGGGAAGGGAGCATATCCCCGGGCGAGGAGCGGTCGGTCACCTCATTTGACAGCAGGGTGCCAGCAAGCACATCCCTGGCTTTCTCAGACCTCACGGAGGAGTTTATGGACGGCATGCATGAGGAGTTTGTCAGGGAAATAGAGGAGCTAAGATCTGAGAATGATTACCTCAAAGTAAGTCCAATAGATCTTTTTAAGTGTCAGCTATAAATGCAGACTGAAAGCCTCTTATCAGTGCTCACCTCTCAGCTATTAAGAATTTACGTTTGTATCAGGGACCCTTTGGAAAAGCTTGTTGTTGACAGACAGCATTAAAATATGTGCATCTTTTATTAGTGGCTTTATTGTCATGTAGTGTTCTTTTTGAATCTGCTGTGTTAGTTTTCTCCCTCTGACATGTTCCCCAGTCACCCAAGGCTGCTCACCACAAGGATGATATCAGGAATAGAGTCTGCAGCCTCAGTAACACGCCAGCAAAACATGCAGCCTTGAGGCAGCCACATGGCATGCCTTCTTTGAAGTATCAGCAGATGTAGATGAAACGTGAAATACTTTGACGTAGTATACTCGATGTAGTATTTGGTCCAGATAATGGCTTATGGTGGAGGTGAGGATGTGATTTTGCTCAACAAACTGAACTGATTCTCAGTCTCATGTGAAACCTGCTTCGGGAGTAGAGTCCTTTTGCACTTTAGGGAAGTAAAATAATTAGTATTTGATGATAATAATAGTTTGACTTTTGCAGAAGTGAAACCATGAATGAACTGACTAAAGCGTCAGCTCGTAAAAGAATAACCAGACCATCAGTCCATCAGCACAAGTACCTGGACTCTCAGTGGGACTGTTATGTCTTCAGATTTTGATACTCAACGCGTCTCTCAGCTCCCACAGGTCCACAGGTGGTGAAATCTGATATACGTGGATCCAGGAGTCAGGCAGCTCTGTTCTGCCTTCAGAGTGATCGATTTGGAGGAGGCCAATTTACGTTAGCAGGGCCTTAAGCATGACAAGCCAATAATTGTCAGAGATCGGCTGGGGAGGGTGATTGAAGGGGGACCACCCTGTCTTTTCTCAGGGATCTGTGCATCAGAGGTTTTTTAGTTTATTCAACTTTGATCATGGTCACTGTATTTTCCACTTCATTCTGTGGGTATCGGCCCAAATCATTAGAGCTCAAAATGTTTAGTTTAGTTTTCCAACCTAAAGAAAAGTTGTCTTTTTTTTCCAGCCCAGTTACAGATTATTTGATGGTTACACTATCAAATATCAAATGGTTACACTAGACTATTTTTCTGCTTTTCTTTGCTTAACGTTCAGTATTCCTCTTTGGGTTTTGGTTTGTGAGCTGTAAAACATCTGATTACATCACTCTGGGCTACACTCACGTATATTTTTTACAGCATTATGGTGTTTTACACACCAAGTAGTTGGTTTCAGAAATAATTGGTGGATTAATCAATAATGCAGTTAATCATTAGTTGCAGCACAAATCATTTCTTTAGATTGGTATCCTTTTGAAAGGTTCCTCTCTTGTTCTTTTTCTGTATATTATCTTGGTATGTGCACTTTGTAGCTGGGCCTTTGGGCATGTGTGCGGCGTTCCAGGGCTAATTATTTAGAGGACCATAAAACATGGTTTTACAGAACCTTGCTGGACCACCCTGAAGCCTCCTCAGAGGCCTGGCAGTGAAGTGGACCTGATGGTGCCTGTTGTTGCAGAAGCTCTAAACAGCACTCTGCTGAGGTGTCATACTCTCCCTCATTCTCCCCATCGATTTCTGTTTTTCACATCTCATGTCCTTCTGTCTGTTTCTAATCCAAATGTTCAGCCTTTTTGTCTTTTAGTACCCACTTTATACTATGTGCCTTCCCTTATCGCTTCATGTATTTCATATAAACCTGCTGTTGGCTGGTGCAGCTGTTGAAATCTAATTAATTACGATTTTAGATCTTCCATCTTGGCCAAATATGTGTTCTAAACGTTCCACCTATCAGCCTACCAGCCATGCAGTCCTAACTTTGCTCTCATCTACTTCTTCACTGCAGCCACAACATGCTCATAGTCAATATAGTCAGCATAGTCAACTCAACATAGTCAATATGTGGCATGTTAACAACAGTCGGTCACCCCTGCCAGCCAAACACCTTGTTACTGAGCAGAAAGCTTAGCAATGAAATCATCATTTGGGTTCACATGCTGCACTTAGATGAGAAAAACAACATGTAGACATTTACTGCAGAGCTGATATTTCAGCTGAACCTGAGAGAGATTTACACAGATACTGTTTCTGGACCTAATTTCAAGGAATGTCTGTGCTGAGACTTCAGTTTAAGCTAATAGTTGAGCATCTGTACAGCATATATTGATGCTTTCTTTAGTCTACTCAGTGTTATCTTTCCCTAGATATGCTTTTGTGTTGCAGTTAAACAGTTTACAGAGCAAAAAGTGGCATTAGATACTTCTGACTTCAGTGCGTCACAGTTTTATAATCATGTGGAATGCAAGGCTGTTTTTCTTTTTGCCAATATGTTCAGTGCTGATACTATAAAATAGATTATGTCTGAAGATATTGTATTTGTGACAGCTATTATCTTTTTTTGGGTCATTTACCTCAGTGGCACTGCCTGGCTGAACAAACATGAGCCCCTCCTGAAAAATAGAGTTAGGTGAAACTAGTTGAATCCCACTCCCATATCTTAATGCTAAATATGAAGTTAGCCAGTTAGCTCACTCAGGCACAAAGACTAGAAAAAGAAATGACTTTAATTTTTAATTTATTTGATAACTTATTGTTGACAACCGTGGCTACTTCAACAACGATTGACTGATGTAAGCCCATTGGGAGGTAGTGAGATTTGTTATCACTGCAGATGTGCATGAGCTCTAGTTTCTAACATCAGTCCCTCTGGCTCAGTGAAATCTAAGATCTGATTGGCTGATTCTTTCTCCTGACTGGCTGGTTGCTCACATGATAGAAATCAACTTCCCTGTTCTTCTTTAGTTAGCCGTGAAAAGCAGGTCAGTGGACCACCTCTCTCACTCTCACTCTCTCAGTCTCTTGCCACATTAACTTATGATTCCCTCGTCTCATGTCCTCACATTCTCATTCTCTGCTGACATGTTTTGTCTCGGTTTCTTTTTCATGCTGTCACACAGAGATGTCTGCACGTCGGACATCTTACCTTAGTTGTTTAGGATTCATACCCATACATAAACTGTTTGTTTAGGTGGTGGAGGCGCAGAGACGCCCTGCCCACTGTTGTTGCCTGTCCTGCTTTCGTAGTCTGCGCATACACATCCCCAGAGCTTCTTGTTGTTGCCGTTGAAGATCTGCAGGCGCTGACCCACATTCTCCACTGTAGTAAATTATGACGGCAGTACTACTACAACAGAAGCTCTCTTTTGCTTATTATGCTTACACATCATATGTACACGGCTTTAAACCAACACACAATGTATACAACATTACACTGCTGTGTAACACCCCTTTCTGTTCCATAAATCCTAGTGACTGTGATTTCATAAAGTTGGGTGTGGTTACTATAATTGCAGACACATACGCACTAATACAAACGTTGCACCTCATATCGGATTAATGGAGATGATGTAATTTATGCTGTCAGGCCGTATGCATCATTCATCACTACTAGTATTTAAATTATATATTTGTTTAGTTTTACTTTATATCTTAGAGTGTGGGAATTTCCTTTCTTTTCTTCATAATGTCACTGCAGGGACTGCATTTCCATGCAGGGACCATTAGTTTCCTCTAATGTAATCCAATAACTTGACCCTGACCTTTGACCTGCTATTTACTGCCTCTTGGGTTGGAAGGAAAAATGGAAATCTATAGAGTATCATATTACTCAGCATGCCATACTGCTGGGTTTCTGTTTTTGATGACGTCTTTTATCTTACTTTAGGTAATTTTACATAGTACTTCATTTTAAGAAGACTAATTCTTGTAATGGTTATTTACTTTTCACTATAGGTCGCAGTCAGAAATGTTTGGTTAGAAGCCTCTAATATATACCGTGTCTGTCTGTTTATATACCGTGTCTGTCTGTTTCTGCAAGTTGTTAATGGAGGTGTACTCGGCTGATGGTATTTCATGTGAAAAATGACCGTTTCACTTACACACTCTCTCTTCCTTACTGTTTCCAGGATGAGATGGAGGAGTTGAGATCTGAGATGCTGGAGATGAGAGACATGTACATGGAAGATGATGTGTACCAGCTGCAGGATCTACGGCAGCAGCTGGAGCAGGTACATGTGTTGTCTTGTTGCACCCTCTTTGTCTGCAATGTTTTAATTGCACCACACAGGAAAATTAATTGTTTGTTTTGATGAATTGATTCCTGATATTTGCACAACAACAATGGATGGAAATGGGCATTATTGTGCATTTATTATTTGCTAGATTTCTTGAAATTAAAATAATAAACAATTTGCGTTGCATTTGGGTGGAAATCCACCTATTGTTTTACGTGTTTGTATGCTGCATGTCTTCTGTTGTAAGGTTGTTGAAAGGTGAGTTTTTCCTGAAGGCACAATGAAGTGAATTGAAATAATATAATCTATTCACTCTGTTTCTGGTTCTTAGGCAAACAAGACCTGTCGCATCCTGCAATACCGACTGAGGAAGGCAGAGCGGCGTTCCATTCGCGTGGCCCAGACAGGGCAGGTGGACGGAGAGCTGATTCGAACACTGGAGCAAGACGTCAAAGTAAGTGATTATGTGTTTAAGCAAATGACTAAAATGGCTAAATGGAGATTGGAGAGGTCCTGAAGTCAATAAGATGCATATTATTGCTGTTTATGCCCTAGATACAGATAATATACTACATATCTGAAATATGTAATATTGTTAGTGAATATAGTAGTGATGTTAAACCGCTCATTCTAAGAGTAGCTCACTTACCAGAGAAAGATAAAGACCCAAGATGCGATGACCTCAAATAGATGCTGTCTTTTGTTATGGTGCCCTTCTGGATGGATTTTATGTTTTCAAGACCATTGTTATGACCCATTTTCTTCATAATGTTGAAGTCACAAGACAGTGCTGAGGTCTGGCTTCCTCTAATTTGTTTAAAGAATTCCCCTGTTTAAACTATATATGGAATAAGTCATATTAACTTAGAAACACTGAATGCCACATTAGGACTCTAAATGGATCATACACGTGTTAATACACTTGTAATTGTCTTTCTATAATTGTGAGGACACTGACGTAATGTACGCCATATGTACTGTAGAAAGACTCGAGTCTCCCAGCACAAACACAAAAACGTATACGTAAAGCAGAAACACTCTTTTTTTTCTAAGCATCCTTGTACACAATGGTCATCCCAACCCATTCAACAATCCATGATAATGGCCAGTTATATGTAAACACACTGAGATCTGTGTGTGTGTTTTTTTTTTTTTTTGGCATGCTGGCCCTGGACTGTGGACATACTCTGTCAAATTCCCAGTGTTCGTGCAACATTTTCCATGTGATGGAGGATACAATGAGGCTTTTATACACTCTAAGAGAGAAAGTGTGTGAGAGAGGGATTGTGATGTCACTGTCCAAGGGCTCTCCGCCTGCTGTTACTGTCCATCTCTCTGCTGCTGTTTCACCATGTGGTTGTTTTGGAAGGAAGGAAGGAAACAGGGAAGCAAGAATGAAAGGAGGGAGGGGAAGAAGACGAACGTACATCCTGTGTCTGGGCATGTGTGTGCACTGAGACTGAAGGGGAAAAAAAAACCAAGATCGGTTACTGCTTGAAAATTCAAACCAGCCAATCAGAATGTGAGGATGAGGCGGGGAGGAAAACAGGAAAAAAACGTCTAAAAGAGACAAAAAGCAGTAAAGCGAGAAACTAAGAATAATCTATAAAAGAAGCAAACGCAGGTGTGATGAGGAAATTGAGAAATATTTAGGACAGTATGAATACATTAGAATTAATATGGGAGTCTGACTGGAATTTTAATCGTTGTCAGTGATAGCACTGGGATATGGATTCAAAGAGGTCAGAGATAATGGAGAAAACAGTAAGAGGAAGCTTAAGAAAAAAAGTAAAGATTGAAGTCTGTTAGTAAAGGAGGGTCATTAACACAGGAAACCTAAAAGATAAAATGCAGTCAGACAACCCTGAATCTCTCTCATCGCGTGGCTTTTTGTGTTTTCTTGAAGGCTGGGCCAAAGATTCAGATGCCAGGTCAGGTTACACCATGCTGTACCACGTGTGTGCGTGTGTGTGCGTGCGTGCGCGTGCGTGCGTGTGTGCGCGTGCATGTGTGCGTGTGTGTGCGTGTCTGTCTGTCTGTCTGTCTGTCAGTGCACACTAAGCCATTGCTAAGCTTCTCTTTTGCAGTCCCTCCTCTGTTTATTCTGGTAGCTTCATCATTAGCCTTATAAAACACTCACTCCTGCCTCTGTGAGTCAACAGTGAATCAGCCCTACTGGAAAAGCAGTTCAACAACAGGAAAAAAGACGGTGGCTATAAACATTTGACCAGTTTGAATATTTTGAAGCTCAAGTATTAATACTAACGTTTGCAGCTGTAAAGGCCTTGGGTTCATGTGTTGCCACAGAAAAGCTAGAGTACAAGAATACAGCAGGTTTTTTGGAGGCTCTTCCTAAGTAAATGATACGAAATAAAGCAATGCATCTGTCTACAGCATATAATCTTTGTGGTGCTAAATGGTAGTGCAATAAGAGAGTTTTCTTGTTGGACACACCCAGTTTGTGTTGTACTTCTTTCATCAACTTGACCTTGACTTGAGTTTCTCTGCACTGAGCTGCTTTATAAAACTAATTGGTTTAACTACAGCTAATACTGAGGCCCTGATTTGATGACTCACAAATCAGCAGATGTACACACACACACACACACAGACTGATACGCACATACGGACTTTACAGACACTCTTTGCCCTCTCTAGTTCTTATACTGTAATTTGTGTTAATTTACTGTCTGTCTAAGAAGTCTCACTGTTCATGTGACTTTTAGGGAAAGAGAAAAATGTAATGACTTGTTTGTACAAATGGGTTTGTCACTTATGAGACCAAGGCATCTCCTTATGTACATCACATGCTCCTATTTGTGTTATTTTTAAAATCTTATGGGTTTTGGCTCGTACGTGACTTTCTGAGTGTGTGTTGTGTGTATGTTTGTGGGGGTTTAGTTAGGTTATGACAATCCGAATTTCCATGAGAATTTCTAACATCATTTCCTGCCCTACTCACACACTACTCTGGTTCCCACAGGGTGCGCACATCTGGACGCGCACACACACACACACACACACACACACACAGATACAGGAAATAGTTGTTAGGATTCTCATGATGTCAACACAGTGGTACTTCACCGTATTTGCAGGGAGAATCAGTTCTGCATCAGCCTTAAGGGGCTGCCTATTAACCTATGTCACTTATGACATAGGTTCTTTTGATCCCGATTTCAGCCTGGAGCATTTCCATTTATTAATGAACCACTTTACCCAACTAGTACAGACATATTTTCTCTAAAAGCAGCGAGGGACTATGGAGTCTGTGTTCTGGCTGCTGGTTGCCCAAATAAAGGAAAGACCACTGACTGTTACACTGTAAACCAGGACAGCTTTACAAGGCTGTGCACAGTGTTTATGCTACATATGGAACTTGTGTACAGGTAAAAAATATATACAGTAAATGAAATGGACACATTTCTCTCCATGCTGTTCTTCTGGTTCTCTAACCTATTTCTATTCTTCCTCTTCCTCTTCCTTCTCACTTCTTACTTCTAAGTCAGTTCAACTTTTCACAGCCCTGCTTTCTATGTGCATCACACCACTTCAGTGCTATAGCTACATGAGCTGTAGTGCTGTGTTGACATTATGAGAATCCTAACAACTATTTGCTGTATCTTTTGGCCTGACACACACATTTGTCCCAGAATATCTGTGACCTCAACCATCATAGTTACAAATCTAACCCCATAACTAAACTTGAGCTTTATTCTGACAGTATCCTTAAGAGTAACATTCAAAAGGTCTTTTAGAAGATTTCAGGATCGGACAAAATGCCTGCACTTTCCTCTCCCTCAAGGTTTAAACTCAAACTGGTCCTCACAAAGGCAGGAGCACAGGAGCACACCCAGTCATTAGATAAGAGCTGGGAAGCAGCGGTACATTTATCAGAAAAGGGCCAACAACCAGCCTCATCTCCATGTGTTATGTACAGTGTGTGATAATGTGTGTCTGTGTGTGTGTGAGAGCTAAAATTGGATGCCAGATTGTTGTAGTACTGTATGAGCTCCTGGAAAGCATTCATCTTGCATCTCTCCATCTCACATACACATACATACACATGACAGATCCTACCATGTGGCAAGTACAGTGTCTTTGCAAGTGTCCCTGCTGACAGTGCGGCACTGAGGTTTCCACTTGTCTGCATTTTTACAGTAGGAAATGTGACAGGCGAGGCCGTGCCAAGTTACGGTTGCTAAGCTGTGATTGGACGGTCGTTGCTGAAATGATCAGTTGATTGGTGAATCCGCAGAAAGAGTTTGACAATCAGTTAATCTTATAATACATTAAGCAATCGAAATGAAAATATTCACTAGTTCAACCTCAAAACAAGCAATATGAAGTTGTTTTTCAATTTTCTAACATTTTACTGACGAACCAATTCATGTTTGTATGATGTCTGTTTGTGTGATATGGATGCTATGACACTGTTTGATGCCGGAGGTGAGGTTGCACTTTTCAAATGCCAAATTAACAAGTCAAGGATTGTGAGAATTCATCACATTCTGTCATCCTTTGTCACTTTCCTCTGTCCCTCGTTTTCTCTCTCTCTCTCTCTGTCCAAAGATAGACAGAACACAGCCTGTACTGGGACAGCTGTCACACATAATGGTTTTATATTTAGACATCAAGCAGATTACTTGTGATGTAACGTTCTCTAAAGTGGCATTGAAAGGCCAGAATGTTGAGTAAATGTCCAAAAGGTTAATGGGATCAACGATAAACATCTACACCAGGGCTGCCTTACTCACAGTCTCCTGAAAAACACAGAAATCATAAATCATGAAAGCTGCTACGTACGGTGGCTGATATTCTACTGAAAATCCACGATCCCCTTATGGCTTTGGCATAATGTGACATGCATCGTGTTTGGGTTTCATAGCTGTTGAGTTACTTCTTGTTGTGAGATGGAGACGGTACCCCCACAAAAACAGCAGTGATGAATTACTGCTGTGACTGAACAGTGTAGATGCAGGTTGAGAAGTAAAAACATCGAAAGGCCAGTTTCTTGTCAGGCAGCCAAGGCTTCATTATTTTATATGCAGTTTGAAGCTGTGCAATCTGTTTAGCTAATCAAAGTATCTCTACCTGCCTGTCACATGCTAACCAGACACTAATGTTTACCAGGAAGTTTATCATCCAGGGTGGATGTTCCAGTCAAAAAGGTGGAAAATAACTGTGCTGTTATTAACTTTGAATCTTTACGTTTTGTGCACCTTGATTCTTATACTCTACTGTACTGTATGAAATTTCATACTTTTTTCATACTCCCTGCAGTTACTGTATTTATTACTGTGCCAGGCTGTACAATCCACAGTGATTTGTGATCATTCACATCAAGCAGAATGAACCAGTGCAGAGTGCTGACACAGACACAATTACAGATCAGGTTTTACATCAGTAGAAACTCTTAGGTTCCTACTTTACTTGACAGCAAAATGGCTAAACCACTGAAGTAAGCTAAAATACTAAATACTAAAATAGACAAAAAACAATGCATCCATAAATAAAATTGTTGTACCGGCCATAAAAATGTTGAAAAAGCTATGGCAAATTCACTCAAAATGCTTTTGTCCATAAATTACACTTCAAAACCACAAAGGTTTTTTTTTTTTCTAAAAGCATGTGATAAATAAATTCATTTTGTATAATGTCCTGTATAATACCCAGCCTGCACAGTAAGAAGGTTAGAATTTCAAATCCTATTAGGGCTGAAAGGTAAGTTAAACACATCACAGTGCTACTTCTGCACTAGAGAATGATAGCTCTTTTAAGAATTCATTGTCAGACAAAATGTCATCCTTACAAGCATAAGCATGTGCACACACACACACACACACACACACACACACACATACACACAGACACAGACACACATACACACAGACACAGACACACACACACAGACTTTACTAGTCACATTTCAAACCTCTCTGATAAAATCTACTGGGAGAGAAGTCATTGCAGCAATGACCGTTATGGAAACACAACTGTATCTGTGTGCGTGTGTGTGTGCGTGTGTGAGTGTGTGCGTGCGTGTGCGTGCGTGTGCGTGTGTGCAGCTGAAGTGCAAATAAGCTGGTTAACAGGAGTAACAAGACTGTTTGTTGAATGCAAACACACAACCACACACAGTTTGCATGAAAAAGATCCTTTTGCTAACTGCCACTTATTAAATGATAGTGCTATTTGCCTTGGGGCTAATGTGTGTAAGTGTGTTTTTGAGTAAAGGGACAGTTAAAAAAAAAAAAAAAAAAAAAAACCCTAACTTTTTTTATTGCTGTAGGTTTGATGTTTCTGTTCCTGATTTCATTCTCCCTCTGTGACACACACACACTCTTTGCACCAGCACACTCGTATTCTTTCACCCAGCTCAGCATCACCCTGTCTGAATGCTAATTACACCCTATAGCTCTGTTGCTGGGTAAAAGCTTCAATTGTGTTAGATTCCTTCATGTTTCCCTTTCACTTAGCAGAACAATAGCATTTATGAAGAGGCAAGAATTGAGAAGAGGGAGTTAGAGAAAGGAAACAGAAGCCCACAAACATGCAGGTGTGAAATAATTATAGATGTTTTCTCATCTTAATGCTTTGATGAAAATTAAACACCCAGTGGTAATCAATCACTATTTATGAGTGATTCAGCCCACGTAAAGCTCTGTGAGCTTTCAGCCGCCAGCTGTGAAGAACTTTGGTTATTAATTCACCAACACTGATATTGAAGTGTACTGGGATCTGACTGAGAGAGCCAGAGGGCGTATTGTTTTAAAATATATAGTCACTACAGAAAATAATCAAATCCCTTCTAGGGACCAACACATTAAATAAATACATTAAAACATGAATTTGAGCTCAGGGAGCCAGAGTGGCCAGTACAGAGGGGCATTGTGGGGCCCAGCTGGACCATGACCCTGGTACTGGTTCAAACTCACTCACACACACACACACACACACACACATCTACAGACAATAAATAAACACAGCTGTATAACTATGACTCAGACAGACACTAGATACACGCATCAAAAATGATACACATGCACACAACCAGATACATATAATTAGGAATTGTTAAAAGTATTAATTACACGGACGCACAATCAGATAAATACACTCTTTTGTGCCGTGATTACACCACATCTGTGCTTGGTATTCAGGCGTCCCTTCACGCAACCAAAACATACAATGTTTAAAAATGTACATTTTTTTTAATAGAACAGGCAGTAATACATGCTGACATACAACTGTGTTTTGTTTCAGCACCGCATGGTTAAAATGATCTTGCACACATTATTACCTATTCATAGTGTGCGCTGAATAGATCAGAAATGTATCCAAAATAAAGTGTACACTTTCATGATTGTGAAAAATGATTAATTCCATCAAAATAAAACTCTTAAATCATCAGATACTAAAGAGATTCTCCCACTAGATTAAATCAGGATTGAAGTTAATGGGGTTTAAGTGCATTTATAAGCTACTGAGTTAACACAGATGCTTTTCTCTGAAACTGACCATATTAATTTAATCATCTCCTAATGGGAATCATTATAGTTTCCTTTCACTAATCTAATAGCGAGCAAGCCAATCAAATAAGCGTTCACTGTGAAGTTAAAGGGGTATTTATTAAAGCAAAACTACTTTTCATCTGCACTTTTTATCTTTGTTTTTTGAATGACCCAAAGGCTGACTGTGCACAATACACTGGATGAACATCTCAAACTTTAGAAATCATTGAAAAATATTCTGCCATCACTTGTGTAGAGCTGGAGGCATGATCTGATTAATTTAGAGTTTAGGGGCATAAGACTGTGTTACGTTTCTCTGGTTTTTAGCACTGGAAACTGCATGTCTTTGGGTTGGGACCGCTGGTTGGACGACATAAAACATTTGAAGAGGTCGTCTTGGGTTTTACTGATTTAAATTCTTGCTGTAGAAAATTGTCAATTGTTACAAATTCTTCCTGCTGCTTTTTGCTGCTTATTTCACTTAGTCTTTAGTCTCTAATCTAATCTTAAATCTTCAATTAGAGTTGACTTTAGTTTGACTCTTTGACATTAGACACTTTTAATGAATAAATGCCCTTAGGTTGAAACAATCAGCTCCTGCCAGAGTGTCATTAATGATCTTTTTGGCTTTATTAGATGAAAAAAACACCCCCATGCATATTGAGTTATATATGCAGAAAGACACACTTCACAGGCTCAGTTAAAATAACTGGTCCTGTTTACACTGGCTGCGTTTCCAGTACATTTCTATTGGTTAACAATGATATAAGATTCAGTTTTTTTAACTGAACAGAGACTAGTAACACAAACAGTAATCTCCTGTGCAATATCCAAACCCATGACAGTTAAAAGGTTATTGGACAAGGTGGTCATGTAAAAACAAACACAAGGCAAAACACAGTCACTCGGCATCTTTTCAGATTTTTCCAGGTGGGGAACTGATGGTGACATACATGAACTCTTATTCCTCCCTCTTCACTATCTTAGGTGGCAAAAGATGTCTCCATCCGTCTCCACAGCCAGCTGGACAGCGTGGAGAAGAAGAGGAGTCGTCTGGAGCAGGAAAACGAGGAGCTGAGGGTCCGACTGCAGGACCTGGAGGTCGCCAAACAGGTTCTGCAGCAGGAGATTGACAAGGTGGGTTTAAAATATACAAACTGTGGGTTGAGGCACAGAGAGGCAGAAATTGCTTTCTGTTGAGCTATTCGGCTGGCTAGATGGGATAAATGCTTTTTGTTTGCACGGATGTGGATACACACATGGATTCTCTGCTCTACCAAATGGCTCAGTGAAGAGCTAAAAACAGGAGATTTCTAGTACAAACTGAGTTTATAGTGGCTTTTTAAGTTTAGGCTCAACTGGAAATTTCAGCTAAGCACTGAGGTTCAGACAGATCCTTATTTAGGCTGTGGTTCTTTCGGCCCTTTGAAGAAAACAAGGTTTTCTCTATTCAGATTGACTGTGAGCATCAGGAGAACACGTCTCTGTTCTCATCTAATGCTGACTCCATTTCTGCCACTCTAGGGACGTTGTTGTTAAACCAATTGTACCCAATAGGGCACTAAAATGAAAAGGAAGACTATAATTTGATGTTAGGGCCAGCTGATGTGAAAAGAAAGAAAATAGAGCTGGTGTTGCACTTCCTTTGAAATAGGAATAAATACAATAAACTGAGGGTCCTGAGCACCCTTTGTCCTGGAAAACAGAACTTGAGGACCCATTTTTCCATCCTTGCCTGTTTCTCCTTTGCTACTGTTTATGTTCCCCAGTGTCTGATGGTCTAATGGTCATGGCCTTGGCCCAGCACCAGGCCCCTGATGTGGGTCAGAGTTAGATGGATGGTTGGGTTGCTGGCAGGGGATCTGGGTCTGCCTGCTCCGGTCTAGTTGGGCTGTGTGTTCCCTTGACACATTTGCCAGTTAGCTGTTTGTGGATAGCTGGGAGGGACACTCAGTGTTCCCGTATGCTGACCCCATGGCAGTAGATTTGTTTCAGTTTACTGGATGACTGGGGAGTTTAAAGAAAACTACTTTGTTCCCTTTCTTATCCATCAGTGGAGGTAAGATGACGTGTGTGGCAGGTGGCCGTAGTGATGTACCATTGAGTTTTCATTTCACTGATCATCGATTGCAGCTGCACAAACTATCAGATACTTAATTTTCATCTTTATTCATGTTGTGTTGATAGTCATCCATTGCTCATGGCTGATGACCTGGTTTTTATGAGTGCTGGAGCTTTCTCAGTAATGAGGAAGTGGATGCAAAGTAATGTTGTCTTTTATGAACAGTAGAGGTTGATGAATTTAGTTGTTTTCCACCTGGCATAGCTGCCTGCTAACTGACCAGATGACTGCACTGCTGTGCTGAAAGACAGAGGACCTAGTTTCATAAGCTGTGTTTGAGTCTGCTGTGTTATCAGTTGAGGTATGCTAACCATGCAGAGAAGGGAATTCTTCATTTGGCTGATATGAGTGTGTATGTGTGCTCATTCACACAGGAATGTTTTTGTTTGTCTTACCTATGATATCCACTATGAACTGGAGAATTTAGGTTCAAATCTAACTTGGAGAGGTAACAAGCTTGATAAAGCTAAAAATGAGTATAAAGGAGTCAAACAGGCTGGACTCAGTGTCTTCAGCCACATGAACAGGAGTACGTGCAGACAGTAAAGGATTTGGTGATTCAAAGGTGTAAAGGAGGTTTGTAAATTATTGATTGTGTTGTGGTGGCTGCAGCCTCCAGTCTCTACTGATATTGATGTTCTTTAAAAAGGAGACCTATGCGCTGTACTGACTACACCTTCATTTTGCTGCTGTGGGCTCTCTCCATATTTTACTGAGATAGGGATTCGATTCTGTGTTTTATACACAGCAACAATTCCAGTGATCTCCAATTAGAAACTCCACAAACAAAAGGATTCATATTTTCTCTAGAAATATAATTAAAAATCGCTGCTGCTATAAACAGCAGCCATTGTTGCATGTTGGCATATCATTAATACTGTATAGCTGCATCTCTAAACTCGCTGTCTATATCCCAACAGAATAATGTGAATAAATGGTTGAATGGTCCACTTGTTTTTTTTTTAATGTATTTTTACTTTTATAAAAATTTTCATCAGTACTCACAGAAAGTGTTTTTTTTTTTTTACCAACCTATATCCATCAATTAAAACATTTTTTTTCCTCAGATATAACATGTTTCATTTAATACAATAAAAAATGTTATAGTGGATGCAGCATTGTTCGCTCTAAGTCAAGCCAGAGGCTTGCACATCCTTGTGAAATACAACACACGTAAACACGCACGCATTTCAATTATTTACCATCCTGTGGGTACTGAGCCAATCAACACAATTTAGTCAGACAAGGAGAGGGGAGATGTTCCCTCTCTGTCTGATTCTCTTGCTCTTCCATCCCTCCCTCACAGACCATCACCACCTCCCCCTCCATCTTATTACCCCTTTTTATCATCACCTTACATTCTTTCTCCCTCACTCGCTTCTCTCCTGCTGCTCCCATAGAGATACTGAGGAGTGCTGATACAGGGATTTCTTTATCCTGTCTCCCTCCTCTCTTTTAAAAATCTCTCCTTTGTCCAACTCCTCCTCCCCTCGCTCGCTGCCTTCTGCCTCCTCCACACCAAAGCCCCTCTTTTTGTCCGTACCCCTCCTCTCACCTCTCTTTCCTCTCCTCCAAAACCATCGATTCATTCCAGCGGTTTGACCTTTGAATGAGAGCAGGATGGATTTGATGGAGAGAGGTAGGAATGGGTTAGTTAAGGGAGGAAGTATGTAAGGATGGAGGGAGAGAAATAGACCCAGTGGAGGGGGGTGGAGCAGAGTGGTTATGAGAAACTGAGGGAAACGTGGCTAGCAGCCATCTTACCCAGGTGTTTTGTCATTTTACAGTAGGACGGGATGGAGGAAAAAAGGAAGGTGGAAATAATGGAACTGGAAGTTTAGGGAACACCAAATGTGTCCTCTCCTTTTCCTAACATTTACATTTTATTTTCACCAGCCAAGTGGTCAAAAGGGGCAAAATGATCTTCTTAATCTGTTTGTTTCCCTGTGGTTCTGGCTTTTGGTTTGGTAGTGTAGTGTGAAGAAACACACAATACCAGCCCCATCATATGTGCTGCTGAATTTTAGCATGCCATATGAATGAATATGCAATGGGGAGACAGGGGAACAGTGGTATAACGAATGTGCTCATGAACTGATTATAAGCAGAACAAACGAAGGACTTTGTAAGGATGGCTGGGTGAACATAAGTGTTTTTTGTGTCATTGTCTGTGCCCGATCATTTCTGCTGTTCATCACTCTCATTAGAAAGTGATAAGATTTGCTTGCACTGCGGCAAGTAACACGATCCATTATGTGTTGCTGCTGTGCTACCGGCTTGATTCCTGGAGATCTTTTGTTCATAGACTGTCGGAGATGTTGACCGACAAGGTTTTATTCTGGCTGTGGCCAGACTGCCTCAAGGTGAATAAACACAAAGGAGTAACAGCGATGGAGATGTAGACAGATGGAGAGAGGTGAAATGGAGGAATTGGGAAAACAGTGGTTCTTTGATTGAACTTGAATAAATCCACTGAGAAACAGAAGAATTAAGGGAACAAAGGGGAGGAGAGGAATAGAAGAGGAAATTATACAGAGAAGAACTCAGGGGAGAGAGATAAAGAGTGATAGGGGGAGTGTACCATGTGGGGTCTTGGTAGGAGGGCTGGCAGATGAGGCAATAAACGTCATAATTAGAAAAAAAATCCTCAGTGACTGGAGGGCGAGGGAAAAATGCAGCATATCTTTTACTGATTCTTTCGCATTTGTTCTTTTTCATTGCATTCCCTCTCACCCTCTCTCTCTCTCTCTCTCTGCATACACACATATATATATATACATATATATATCTGTATCACTGCCAACACTCACATTGTGGGGACCAAACGCTGGGCGCCACAATGTAAAATTAATTTTAGTGTGACGACTTTAAGGTCGTGGTTAGGGTTACGGTTGGGGTATGTCTCCAGGAAAGGTGTGTAAGTCACTGTGACGTCCCATGAAAAATGAAAACAAGCGTGTGTGTGTGTGCGTGTGCGTGTGTGTGTGTATGGATGAATTACTCCATTGAGCATGATAAGGTCACTCTGACTACCTGGGCATATATGCACATATAAAGTGACATTTTAATGCTCTCTCTCCATCTTGTTTCATCTTCTCTCTTGCTGTCACTCTCTTTTGCTTTAATACGGTTTTTAATTTAATTTATAGCTGAATAATAAACACTCCTGCCTCTCTCTCTCTCTGTTTTGGGTATATAACTTTTAAATGCCATTTCTCTCTCTCTCTGTTTAAGGAAACTGTTCCCTGTTATTTCTGACTTTCAGGAAGTGCTGCCTATTGTTTGGAGCAAGTTACTTGGATGTGGGGCAAGAGTAGCCAAAGACTTCTCAGTGTGTATATGTGAGTGTGTGGTGTATGCATACACACTAGACTCATGTCCAGGTTAGTCTGCAATGTATTGATGTGCATGTCTGCATTTGACTTCTGTGTTCCTTCCTGCATGTGTGCAAAGTTTTCAGTACTTTATGCACATGAAAGTGAGACATCTTTAGGCATAGCAGGGCAGAGCAAAGCAGGAGATAGATTCAGGGTTAATGGAAGGTCAGTTACGCTGTAAGTTATTGTGACAATTTGAGGGCAAAACCAGGGCATTTATATTTAGGACCTAGAGAACTCTGGATATGCAGCTGTTTTTGCTTGGTTTTCATTCTCTTTACTGACAAGTTTTAGCTACACACGTCATAGACTACAGTGTTATTTTCAGGCTAGGTTAGCCTACCCATTAGAACATTAGTCTAATTCAAAAGGTTAAAAAGTGTCTTCAGGTGTCAGAAATAGTAGTTAAAGATAGAGCCACATTGGTATGGGACACACTGCAGCTAACAATTATTAAAATGTTTCATGAATTGATTAAAGCTACAATCTGGGAGTTGTAGAGGTCAAGCTAACGAATGAGTTCCCGGTGTCCTAATACTTTTCCATTCATGTCTTTACAAATGTTATGAGCAAGGTTTTTGCAGAAGAGAATATTGCTCCCCATGATACCGAGGAAGATTCTGTCCTCATTGCCAGCTGAAGAGAAATTTAACTCTTTGGTTTATCAGTTTGATATGACTGTTCCAAACAGCACAGGATCAGTCTTTCACTGGCTAGTCCCTTTTCACTCCATTTTGACATTTGTGCAGCATGCAGCTCATGACATCAGGGTTATTTCCCAAAGGTCCATCTCAGGGCAACAGCACACAATGAAAGTTGTTTGTTGTCTATAGGGACAAAAGTGCTGTTAAATGGGTCAGAGAATCAAAGCAGCCTGAGGTTGAACTTACCTTTATCTGGGCCAAAGTGACTGATTCAAATAAAGCTGGTCTTTGAAGAACAGAGAGGGGAAGCAACCACAGACCATGCCCACCAGACACCAGAGACAGAGCGATGTGTGCTTTAGAGATGACAGTCAGATAAAGAAAAGTTAGTGGAGTTTTGGAGTTTGAGGGCTTGAAAAACTAGGAAAGCTGAACCACTGTGGAAAAGCGAGCATGATAAATGATGACAGACATCCTTTCTGTCAGTAACTGAGTATAATGTGGAACAATTACAAAACATTAAAGCAGAGATCCAGTACAAAGATGCAAACAACCAGGACATGGAAGCTGTGTGACGATGGAATAAAAGACACTGAGAGTGAAGGAGAGAGATAACATAAGGCAGACAATGAAGGCATTATCATACAGAATATAGGCGACTGGAAAACCAGAGTAAAACATAAGAAAAAGGGTCAGGAGACAGTGGGAAAACAGAAAGAAAGAGGGTGGGACAAAAGGAATTTTGCTGGCAGTGTTTCTGGGTCAACAGGAGACTGGTTTATTGAAACACACACACAAAGTTGGGTGTTTGTACTTGTTGATATGATAGGAACATTCAACATTACAGGACACATGCTGCAGTGTACAGGAGAGCACAAAGTCCTGTGGGGAAGTCAGTGTCTTACACACAAACACAGGCAGAGGGAGGGAAAGAGAACAGTTCTAGGGCAAACCAAGGAATAATATATCACTGCTACTCCCTTTATATCAAACAAAGCCCACAGATGTCTATTGCTGCAACACTGAATACCTCAGTAACTACCAGAGGTTTATTTTTTGATAGTAATTTGGAGTTGCAGTGAAAGCCTTACTAAATATGATATATTAGATATATTGCTTTGCTATGATGCCTTCAACAAACAACAAAAATAGTGAGGAGAAGTTAAATTTCGATAGCTTAAGATGGGCAGACCCTGAGAGATGTTAATAGTATTTAGTTTTTCATACTGGATAAAAAATGTCCAAGTTTAAAACAATGCAGTTCAACAAAATGGCCATAAGGTTAAATCAATAACCCCCCAAAAATGGAGATGCTTTAGGCTTTTAGCTGAATGTACCTGGGCAGTTTGTTGCCTCCAGCCTGCAGTAATTCATGTTGCAGCTGGGAAACAGGGTGGGATATGTACGGCGAAGAATGATAAGGAATGGCTTGTGGTGTGTTTGTGTGTAAACCCTCTAGTGGCTGTGTCTGCACAGCCAAGCCTCTCATCATGTCTCACCATCTAATCTATTTAATTTAATCTATTAATTTGGAATTGTACGAGCTCAGAGGAAGAACAGAACCAACAATGCTTTTTAGACACAGATGATTAGCATTGTGTTGCCTCTGTGCCATATTACCTCCCCTTACTACCAATATTTATGTCTCATTTTTCAACAGTTGAGCATCTTTTAGGGGGCTCTGAGGGGGTGCAGAGGTAATTTCATGCCTCAGTAGCATTAACATGAGCCTGCCTGAGGTTCCCCGTGTACAGAAGAGCTGAGAACTGTCCAAGTCACTGGTAGAGAGACTGGGTGGTGACTGGGGAGCAGTAATACTGTAAAAACCACAGAGGCAAGCGAAAGACGAGAGGATTAGGTAAGATAGAGAAGAAGGGAGGGAGAATGGGTCTAGAGAGGAGGGACATATGTAGACACCATCAGGGATAGAAACCCTGCTGTAGGGAGGAGAGCCAGCTGTAGAACAACACAACAGCACTTTCTCATATGGCCATTTACTGTCTGAATGCAGTTATAGAAAACATAGATAGGAAGGCTTTGATAACATAAATGATCATTGATGATAAGAACAGAAGTATATGAAGTGTTTTTACAGCTGAGGGGTAATGACCGAAAACGAGAATATGTGTGCTAGCAGTCATAAACTGGTCTTCTCACCTGAGTGCCATTGAAAGCTGTTGTAAAACGCCCAGTAAAGGCTCACATTTGACTGTGGGACATTTTATTTGAGTGCTAATTCATTAGCATAAAATCACACCTAACAGCTTCCATTGCTCAGGTCAGGTGTGAACCTCATCTCTGCTTGGGAACTGCTGGTAGGTTGCCCTTCACACACCTTTAAGTTTTATTAAACAGTTTTGAAAAGGTTTCAAAACAAAAAAGGAGGATTTCTCCACCTACACAGAGTTCAGTGGGTCATCACTAAGAGTAAAGATGCACCATATTCAGATTTTATCTGTTAATTCCCTTTAGTGTTTCAGCTTGAGCTTGTTTATTATCACAATTACGGATACAAGCACCGACTAGTATTGCTCACATGTTGGAAAATGTCACACATAATTGTTCCTCTATTTTCCCTGCAGCATGTGGATCATTAAAGTTGTCCCTAGTTTCTTGACTGTCCCCTTTCCTCAGCTCTGTAAATATCAAAAAGTAGAAATGTGCTCCTTTCAGTCATAGGTAAAGTTTAGAGAATTGTTTTGAATAAATCTGTATTGTCTATTAAAAAGGCAAGCTATTGCATATATTAATGTATTTGTAATATTACAGTATACAGTAATGAACATGCATCTTCCTATTAGAGTACTTGTCTGGCACTGGTAAGTGTATATATACATTTGATTATGTGAACAGGAATAGGGTGGCCATGGTACCTTAACCAAATTCCTGTAAAAAAAAAACAGCTCAGCATTTTGCATCTGACTGTATCAGTCTATGATATTTCTCAATGATCTGTCTGTATATAATAACCATAGGTCATTAAGTGGAGAAGGACAGAAGTCGAACTGTAGAGTAGGTACACTCCGGGATTAATGGGAAGCTTTATCCAGTTTATCTGTATGTCAACACAGGGAAGGAGAAAAGGAGTAGATGGGATGAAAACCAAGCAGGTGGATGGACACCTCTGTGGTTGATGCACAACAACACTATATACAAAGAAAGAAAGAAAAGAGCAGATGGTGCTTGGAGGCTTGATGCTGTCTCTCTTTCTCTAACAGACTTAAAAGCTTAACAGCCTTTAAAAGCTGACTGGAGTGTAGATTATGTCACCTGTGGGGGATGAACTGGGGTTTGCTGAAAAGGTTCCCCTCTGGTCTTTGTAGGAACCATTGTGTCTGCAGATGACACACACACACACACACACACACACACACACAAATGGGGGGCTTCACTCTGACCATGAACCGTGTATGCATCCTACTGTATGTGTGCAGGAAAATACTAGTGTCATGATCTATTGTGGCTGAATATGCTACAGATCTAATTTTTATCTCTTGAGATTTTATCATGTGTTTTTCTCCCCTTTGTGTAGATGTGAGTATATGTGTATGTTTTCAGCCACATTTTAAAATTAATATGAAAGTGTGTGTGTGTGTGTGTGTATGTGTGTGTGAGGGTGAATGTCTGTCACCTCAGACAGGAAGCTCTCAGCTCTTGAACTATACATAATTTATGCATCTCCATGTCAATGGTAATCTGCTCAACTGGCCATTATACTGCTTCTATACCCAAGCTTTGTTTTCTGAGAGCTGCTGCAGTACCAATAAGAATCTGCTTACCAAGACACTTGGATAGAATTCAGCCACTGTTATTACTAACATTAGTGTGTTTCTTATTATGTTTCTTATAATGTCTATAGACCGCTTACAGCATGCTGTGAAAGGAATATATTTATCCTAACTACACAGGATAATACTAAGAAAGTTATGAAGTTAAGGCATGATAGCAGCTCTGTGAGGGAGACTGTGGCAGCGCTTTGTCACAAATCCAAGTATTATATAGCCTTTGACTGTCTTGTCAGTCCACCCAGTAGTTTGATACTTCAGGCTGGACAAAAATGGAAGACACAGTCGCTTCATTTCTAAAAAGCATAAAAAAAAGGAAAGTAGTGAGATTGTTCTGAATGCAAGTTTAGTTTTGTTTTGTACAGCAATGAATTTACTCTAGCTTCATTTCACTGAGACGCTTAAGAAGTTTTCCAGCAATGTACCAATGAAACCTCCCTGGATAATTGTTAATCAGCTCAGCAGACCATGCAACAGCTTCAGTCTCTCTGTGTCTCACTACCAGTTTCTTACTGTCAAGCAGATAAACAGAGCTGGCTGGAAGCAGCTGAGCTTACCGAGAGCCAAATCAATAAAGACATGTACATTTCTTGAAAGGATAGAGCACCTTTGAATGCAAAAGCTTTACATTGTGCCATAGACGAAAAGGCTACGCTTTTTAAAGAGCAAAACCTGATCATCAGTTCACCTTTTTAAGTCAGTTCCTTTTTAAATTCTGGTGGTTTTGTGTAATAAAGTCTCCAAAGATCAGACTTGTAGAAAATCATCCATATTGAGAGTTTAGCAGGTCATGTTTGTGGTGGTCTAACTTTAAGTTCCTCATTAAAGCACCTTATATGTGCATGATAGATGAAGTGGCCTAAATATAGTCATTGATTCGTATTCCTTTGCACTGCTGACAGCTGTAAATACATTACAGGTTTAAGGTAAGCTGTGTTCATGAGCAGTGCACTGAATCCTAATGCTTTGTCTCTGTCCAGTCTAATCTCGTTGTAGAGGTTTGAAAAGCCAGTTGGGACCCCAACTCCCGGGTGTATGAAACACCTCCTTAAACTACCTGAGAACTAAACTGCAAAACATATTAAATATAAACTAGGTTTGTCTTTTGATGTGAGTGCTTTCACTCGAACATAGCTGGAGGCCAAAGAGTCTGCAAAGGTTCAAATGGGCTCAATATTTTTTTTTTTTTTCACTGCAAAAATATTTTAACAGTCTGTTATAGTGAGGTCAAGTCTTTGTCTGTCATAAGTAATAATACTTTTAGCTTAGTTTGTGGCTGTATCATTTTAATTAATTTATTTTATTTTTATTGAGACAACACCACAGAGAAACAATGGCATTTGTGTTCTGACATTTTATTACCTATCAGTGAACCATAGCTAATATTGATTGATTGATTGATTGATTGATTGGTTGACTTCTTAGTTTAGCTCTGAATTGTCACATGACTGGCTTGACTGACCCTGTTGGTGTAAATTGCCAGTGGATGAGAGGTTTACATATGAGCGATGGATGATGGATGTGGAGGTTTACTCCAGATAGATGATGAATGTGAGTTCTTCTATGTATTGATGTGTGATGCAGTGGCAGCGCTCGGCTCCACAAAACCACAGCATGGAGATTAATGTGGGCTGCAGCAGCAGGTCATTTGTAAACCATGCACAGGCCCAAAAAACTGTGTTCCTCTTTTCCTCTTTTCTATTCCCAGTATTTATCCTTTCCTCCAACCTTGCCTTCCGTCTTCTTCCTGTTTTTCTCCTTTCTTCTCATCTGTCTTTTCCTCTCTTCCGTCTTTACCTTGCATTTGTTTTTACTCATCCTCCGGTCTCCATCTTTCCATCTCCCTGGCTCCAGAGTGAGGCTGTGTGACATCATCACTGCGCGGCCGCCTCTTCTTGTGATGTGGAAGTGGAGACGTGGAAAGTGAAAAGCTGGCACATCCCGCTGATGCTAGTCTGGCTGCACTGCGGTTACTATGGCTACATTTGCCAGTGTGATGTTTGTTGCTATGGTTACCTTGGTGTGATGTTCCACAGCAGCTGTAAGCCCGTCGGGGAAGGAAAACTCAAGCGCTGCACTGTTTATTATAGTAATGCACACATTGAGATTGATTTTTCTCACTTACACATTGATTGGACAAAATGAAAAACAAATTGAAAACTGATGGACAATCTAAATGTGGCTATAATGATTTATAGCTTTTGTTAGCTTCAAGTTCAACTACATGAAATTTAACAAGCAACTTAACACAAGCAAGTTCATGTTCATTTTAAATTCAGAGTGCTAGTTTTAGTTCTTTAAAGGGAGAGTCCTGGTTGACCCTTGAGACCACTCATGTTCAAGATTTTTTTTTTTTAGGTTTTGGCCCCATCATATAGTAAAAAAGGCCATGGGACACAGTCTGAAGCTGAGTACTAGATCCCGGTTTGTCATAGCGTCAGTGTGAATGTTGAACCTAGGAAAAGTGTTCAGTGTAGCTGTGATGGAGTAATTGTTGGATGGTTAAACAGGCTCTGAGGTGCTATCACTATTAATGTGCTTCATTATACTATTATTACTTAACTATTTTTCTTGCCCCACAGTTCTCGCTTAGTTATTTCATGTTCCCAGGAGCAAACGATAAAGAAACTGCACGCCAGTGATAATAAAATAATCTCCTACTATGTCTCTTCATGGTATTTCAATGTCACTGTTTCACAGTTGTAAGCCTACGATGTGTAATTTACAGTTCAGTTCTTCCATTGTGCTGTGCTCATTAAGACGGTTCAGGGCTCTGTTGTGTTTTGACAGGATGGTAAAGTGCATTCCTTCTCTCCCATTCTCTTCTTTCTCTCCTTCATTATTTCCTTTGACTCTACATTCATTTTTACTTTTCCTTCTTTTTGCTGCCTTTCTGCCACCGATATCACACTTTGATAACTCCATTGAGAATAATGATTTTATTCATATCCACAGGTTTTTTTCAGTCATACAGGGCTGGTTCCATATTTTGTTGTGTCCAGAGGTTTTGATCCAATTTGTTGCAAAATGTAAATCTCAAGTGATTCTCTAATGAGCAACAAGGGAACATTTCAGCTTGATTCTCTTACAACAAATGCTCCATTCTGGAAAACTCATGAGCAGTTTCTTGGTAAACCTGCATAAAAGTATTAACCAACATACAAAAATCTAACTAAAGTTCATAAAGTTGTAAAGTTCCTGGCCTAGATACATTTTAATATGCCAAATATGCCAATGATCCTTTTAACTAGGAAACATTTTCAGGATAATTATCTTAGGATACAAAAATAAGGTCAATTTAACATAAAGGTGTTCAGAAAGCAAATAAATCACTTCTGGTGTGTTTGTATGTTACTATCTATACCCATATCTACTCTGTATAGATCAGTAGTATCTATATACCTAATCTCTATCTCCTCTTTCTCTCTGTGTTATGTAACTGGGATGGATTGGCAAAAACAAATACACATTGTCTCCCTGTGCTCTGATCGCCAGGTTATATAATAGATGCTAAGCGGCTGTAATGAGTTTTTCAGGTTTGATCAAGATCCTTTTAGGTTTCAGATGGACATGGCAGCAATTCTTCAGACTGTGAACTAATTACTAACTAATTTCTAGGCTTCTTTTGAAAGCTGTCTGTCTCAGTACCAAGAGAATTCAGTTGAAGTAACTTCATTTAAAATGTATGTTTTAAAAAGCATATCACTGCTGAGAAGTGCTGCAGGACTCAGTTAACTAAATCACTTATGACTTTGTCAGGTTGACATCTTCATCTTACAGAATAATATTGATGGCCTTTAGTTTTCACAGACTGTAAAACTAATCCAGACAGTTCATCAAGGCACAAAATTATTAGACTTCAAGCTGATTGTTTTTGCTTTTTTTTGTTTGTTTTGTTTTTAGATTTATATTTTTATTTTTTATTGGACTTTCACAGGATAAAATGCAGTTTTCCTTTAGTAACATAATTGTTCAGAAGAATTGTTCAGACCATGTCATATGATTGAAAGCTACGGAAAAAGCCACTATATGAACCTTGAATTGAGATAAAGGTGGATAAATTTACAGATTGCTTGATGCAGTGTAATTACACTCATCTGTCTTCTCATCTGACAACATGGCATGTTTGGGAATTTTAACATTCCCAGTGTTATATTATTTTACATCATTCATTTGTACTTCAATACTTTTCAAAGAATCATCATTACTGTTTCCTTTCCGGTGTTGTTGTAAGAGTTGTAGTAATTCACTTGTAGTTCGACAGTGAGTCCTACCCTGTGCATCAACCAGTGCAGAAACAATCACTGGCTAGTTAATGGGCCCGAATGGAAGCTGCAGGGGCTTGTGAAACCCAAGCAGAGAATCACACTGTGACTAGTTGTACAGATAGAAATAGAGGGATTATTATGTGATGGCCCTGGTGGGTCATGCTGGAGGGACTGCAGCTCCCTGAAGAGAAAAGTGTCCTTGTGTTGTGGAAGAGATGAGAGATAAGAGCTCAAGACAAGAAAGAGGGAAAAAAAGAACAAATTTCTGTGACTCTTTCTGTATGACCTGATATGACAGAGAGTCATTGAGTTATATACAGGATGCACTTTAACAGTCCAGTCTAGTACGTGATTAGTGCAGGATCAGACCTGCAATGAAATTCCTGGTGCTTGTATTTCCATCTTGATCTGTGTTCCAGCACATTTGGCTCAGCTCTGTGATATAGAGAAAACTGGGCAGTTTGAAATTGGGAAAAACTGGTGAAAACAGTCTCTTTCAAGACATTGTAATGTGTGTTTGGGTTTTAATTGGATTGAGTTGAGGTTAGTAACAGGTTGTAAATGTTTTCTTCAGTCATTAAAATATGACAACATTAATTTTTAAACCTCAGCATTATTTTTTAAACCTGATTGGTCATCTACTTGATGATGTGCTTTCATGTCATTGATTTCTTTAACCTCATGCCAGTATTTGAACTGCATTGAAACAAAATGGGAAAGTAGGAAAAGCCAAATGAAAATGTAGATTGAAAATACAGCGAGACAACAGATGCCCAGAGAAAAGGGAGAGCGAGTGAAGATCGGGGATTAGAAGAAAGGGCATTAAGGACAAGTGACAAACATGCCAACAGAGTGAACACAAAGTGCACCAGTACAAAGAGAGAGATGAGATGAGGTGGGGATGGGTGTGGAAAGACAAATAGGTGGAGAGGAAAATGAAATATGATGGAAATATATCGGCTGGGCTGTGAGAAGGGAGTGTGTGAGGTGTGGTAGATGTGCAGTCAAGTGGATGACTGTAATTCTACAGTAAGAGATTGATCTCTTGTCCTTTAGGATGAAGGCAGAGGACACCACTGGACAATTGTAGAGAACAGGTTCCTCTGAAGACCGTGGCCATGTAGGTGTCTACTGACAGTTAAAGGGACTTTTTTCATTTAGGCACTTTTCTGTAGGTGTTGCTGTCTCATTCAGAGCAGTTAACACGTAAACAAGTGCTTCTTTGGTTTCACGCACAAGGCCAAAGTACAGGTACTGTACTTTGGAGGTTGTTATCACGCTTATAACTTTGAAATGTCAGACTTAAACTTGAAGGAATCATGAGTTTAGTTCTCGTCATGGCCAGAATAATTTCCCTTACAGCAAAGCGTCCTGTCTTTGAGTGAGATTGTGGTAAAAAGAAAAATGTAGTCATTTCTTGCTGACTATCTGAATGTTCATAAAAAGTCCAAACAGGACAACATGACTTTGTTTTTGTTTTGTAGTTGATGAGAACAGTGATCACGCAGGGCAAATTCATGACCATGATAAAGTAATAAAAAACAAAATAGCAAAGATTTCTCCAAGAACTTGTGTCGTCATGCATTTTCAAATCTGCAGCTATCAGCTGCCTGGAGTATGAAAAGTCTAATAAAATGAGCTAATAGTGTACGAGTAGCCCCAGTGACTAAAATATGCAAACCAGTGGTTTTATAGGGATAAAATACAGACTCGCTTTACATCTATATTAGCGTTACACTGTTTGCCTGCAGTCAGGCAAACACAAGCTTATTGGATGCACTTTGCTGACACCACCTTTCAGGGCTTGTTGGCCTAATGTTGGCCCAACTTCAGAACATCTCCCCTTTATGGATTCACCTGCTTTGCCTCAATGTTGTGTGTGTGTTGTGTTGTGTGTTGTGTGCAGTGTCGTAGCTGTTAGGACAAAAAGGAAATGCAATTATAACATTACTGAAGCACACAAGGCCAGACCATCACTGGTTAAATGGCCACTGTCAACACCGTTACAGGTCGTTAACCTGTACATACTCTGGGCCTGCTGCAGAGAAGCACTTTCACTTTCTAATAGGTTGTTACTGCATGAGAGTTTAAGGAGACAGCTGTGTTTACACACTGCTATTAATATGTTTCCCTCAGATACCTGCTGTACAATTGATGAGCCACCAACCTGCCCATTATCTCAGACTGATTATGAATGTCCTGATCCTGACCTACTTCTGGATGTTCCCTTAACTAGACTTTCCCATAATTAGCACAAACATTGCCCATGGCAGCAGTGCAAGCCTGGACTTACAGGAAACTGTATGTGATCATGATTAGAAAAAACTATTAAAGCAGCCACGTAGTTAATTACTGTCACTGCAGCAGCAAATGCCTGCCAGGAAAATATTCTATACAGTCTGAACAACTTTAATCTTCACATTTCTGCTTTTACATGCAGTTTTTTACAGACAGTCATCAGACATCCATCCATGGTTCGAATAAATTGTGTAAACTTTAAATTTTCCCGTTGTGTGCCAATGAATTAGCAGATAAAATGCCAGCGTGGTGTAAATATAAAGAAGGTGAGCTATGTGACTAATCAGTGCAAGAGTGTTCCTGGTTTGTTTGCATTTCAGCTCCAGTAATTCAAACCCAGATACTTTATGAAAACGTGTGTATGAATTTTGTAGGGCTCTCTGGTGAGATCAGGCCTTAAGGGTGAAGTGCAGTTTCTCTATAGTAAGAATTTCATACGGTGGTGGTGCATTCACCAAAAGCTGCTGAGATTCTCCATCTCTACTCACCTATAAAAAACATCTGATAATGACACTCTATCAGTGGCTACTAATAATGAAGCGCTCTAAACTTTCTATAGGATAATTCTGATAATTCTCAAATGGTGTATATTTGAGCCATTCGAGGTTATTGTACAGAATAGGATGTCAGAATGATTGTTGGCTGTTATCTAGGGGTTACTCTGAGCACTCTGGTGGTTCCTCCCGCCCTTCTCAAAGGGTTAAGTAAAGCAAGTTCATGTTGCTCTGTTAAACTAAGGTCAAAACTTAATGGCTATCTCATAGTTGGTCCAAGCACCGATTTGATCGGGGCAGTGGAGCAGAGCGAATTGGTCTAGTGTGTGTGTGTGTGCGCGCGTGTGCGCGTGTGTGCGCGTGTGCGCGTGTGTGTGTGTGTGTTCGTGTTCCTTTCGAACGTCTGAATCTCTGCCAGAGACTTCGCCAGTGTAATTTATTGACAGCTAGACAGAGAAACACTGGCCCTTAAATATAACAAGTCCAATGGAGACAGAAGACTATCAGTGATAGAGGATTAAATGTGTGTGTGTTGTTTTTTATCACTTCCTTATTGTAAACATTATGCAACATGACTGCATGTACTTGTTTGCTTTTTTAACTTTAACTTTATTCATAAATTAATAATCAACAATGTTCATATTATAAAGAGACATCAGATGCTTTAAAACAGGATATTATAAAATTATCGACACTGATATTTAATCTTTTTAATGTTATAAGTAAACAGATTCACAGATTCCCACCTGTTGAATTCAGTCAATTTGATTAACTACTGCGACTGTGCACTTAATTTTCCTTTTTTCCCTTTAATCTTACCATCTTTCCTTCCCTGCCCTTTTCATCTCACCTCTCCCCTCCTCTGCTTGTTATTTATGCACCTCTAAACTTTATTGTCCCTTGGGAAAAATCAGCCTCACAGACAGAAACAGCTTTACAATAAAAGAGCAACAGCACCACATGATGACCTTCTTGTTCATTAGACTTGTTTATCTGCAATCAGGGATGTTGTCTGTTCTCAGCATCTCCCACTTCCACATAATAACTTCACCCGGGCAGCAGGTCGATAAACTGGCCTGTTAGAGGCACATTAACCTCGTCCCATAACTCAGTGCTAATATATGAACACATCTGTGCTCGTGTTCATTTGTGTGTGTTTGGTTGCCTGCATTTGCATCTGCGTGTGTCACATAATGAGGCCGTAGCAGCCTGTAACTGGGTGTAATCAGGACACACTGTGCCATGTGGACATTTGTTTTGCTTAGTTTTCACTCCTATTTTTGATGTAATTATCCACACTACAGCAAATATAATCACTGATTCATACACGGACACTTAAGGCTTTGGACCTGTGATTCTGTGTGTTGCGGTACTCATGAGTTACTCTGTTTGAAGTCAGAGAAGTAAACTGAAGTCAACAAGCAGGATAAGGAGAGTCATTCCTGCGAAAAATAAATAAATTAATAAGTAAATAAGAAGAAGTGAACGCAGGCTCTGCTCAGCCTAAACAGAAAGAGCAGAATATAAAGAGAAAAAGCAAAATACAGACATTAATGATCTAAATGCTGAAAACTAATCATAGCAGCAGTAGAAAAGGCCCTGTCAAAATATTGTGTACATACATATGGCTAATGATGTGCAATGTAATAGTGCTACCAAAAGTAATAAATGTATGCAGCACTAGGGGGAAGGTAGAAACAGATGTGACTTAACAAAAACACAGCAACACCACCTACACATTAATTACGGTCCCCTGCAAACATTAATGTAAGAGGAGACGGCATCTTCTCACGCCTCTGATATTATTTGTTGCAGCTTGTATTTAGAGGAACAAACATTTATTGTATGGCAGTCTGTTACATTTAACTCCAAATCTGCTTTAATTTCTTAGAGCTCATTGTGTTTATCTATTATTTTATTTTATTAAAATTTTATTAATATTTTCATGTTATATAATTCAAATCGTTGACGTTTAGTTTACTGTAAATATTACGGTAATAATAAGTTACAGAAAGCTTAAGAGGTGCTAGTATGTTTTTTTGTTTGTGCTTACTGGTTTATCTTCTTTCTAGGCCTAATTCTTAAACAAAGTGACAAAGCTTCTGGCTGTGTCTTCATATTGATCGTACAACCATGAGTATTATTGATTCTCTTAACTCTTGACAAAAAACCAAATATGCGAAACTGTTCCTTTAAAAATAAGTTAAACCAGCTGAAAACGTTAAGCTTGGAGTCATCGTTCTATTTGGGAAACATACTAATGTTTCAAACGCATGGCAGAAATGATTGACTTATATTGGGTATCTTCGTGCCTGTGTTTGATCATTGTCACCTAAAGGTCACCAGATCCCTGACATATCCATCATAGCCAGGCTTTGTTCTGCTGTCAGAGAGATCAAACAGGCTGTTATTATTCAAATCACAAAGGGCTCAGTCCGCTTTTATGAAACTCAGTGTTTCCTCTGCGATTCTGCTGTGGCACTGGGAGTGATATACTGTATGAAGGACCCACTGTTAACTTTAAAGGATTATTAATATTAGTCATTTTAATACTTAAAATAATGAAATGCTCTCATACACACGTTACATCACACGTTAAATCATAGTAATCGCAGTAAATAATTGTCTCCATTATTTATCCAACACGTTTTCACACAAGTGTTGCATGTCATAGCATCGTACCATCAAACTCTGTGTGTGTGTGTGTGTGTGTGTAGCCATATATGACAAGATATCCAGACTAATTAAAGAAATGAGGCACATTTATCAAGAAGCCACCAGCCATGTGGAGGTCATATGGATTTGTGTGCATATGTGTGCGTTTGTGTGTGTGCACATGTATATGTATGAGCTTCTGTGCAGAAAGGTTTGGGGGTTTTGCATAAATAATAAACTCCACTTTAATTCAGCTGTGGTTAAAGTCCTTGAGGTTTTGCCATAAAAACAAAGTTTACTTTTACATAATAATCCTATTGTTGCCAAAAGTGTCAAAATAGGTTATAGTTTAAAAGCAGTTTTATGACCTTTACCCTTAAATAAAATTATCAAGACAAATAAATCTGACTTTCTGACTGAAGCTAATATTGGCGATCATTTATTTTAACGTTTATTTTCTGTTTAGGCTGGTAGGAACACACTTCCTTTGTAAAATGTAAACTGCACAGTGAGAGCAGAGATGTGTTATTGCAGATGATGCTCCCTATTTATAGGCTATAACTGGGTGCTGTGTTGTGGTTTGCTGGGACACCGTCTGTCACACTCACCAGATGGAGACTGTGAAGAAGCCTGTGATGTGTGTGTCTCTGTGTTCTCATTCACATATGGTTTCTCTCTGTGAATCTGTGGTAACAGTTGCTGGCAGCTCAGGTGCCTGCATGTGAGAAAAGAGGAAGGGAGGGCAGGGTAAAGTTTAACCCTTGTTTAATGTGGCAGGACGGTGAGTGAACACATTAGCATTAAGAGCCGTTCAAATCAAAACATTGTTCATAGCAAAATTAAACATACAGGTAATTATCTGAATCAGTTTGCACTGAAAACAGGTGAAGCAGCTTTAATTACAGCTCACAGTCACAACAGTTAAAGCAGTTCAGAACGTATCGCTACATAGGTAACCAACCATTCAGCTGGTATACTAAATAAAAGTAAAAATAGAAATAGTATGATTTTAATAATAATATATTTTAATAATAGTATACTCAAGCAGGTGCATATTAACTTAAGATCTACAAGAAGCATAGTTTTATGACCAACAGCTGGAAATGATAAATGCATCCAGAACTTCAACATGTTAACTTGTTTTAGTCACACGCTGACGCTTTTTCCTCCTCCGTCTGTCCAAAAAAAAACAAAGCTACATGGTTGGAAAGTCTAAAAACTGCAGCGAATTTTTGTTATTTTTTTTATTTAAGACCTCAACAGCGTGACAAGACCTCTGTAAAGGCACTATATCTATATTTGTATTCATTATTAGACATTTAGATTGCAAACACCCTCAGCAGTATCCTAACAACCACCAAGAGATGGTGGTTGTAACAAGTGTTACTGTTTTTTGTTATTTCCCTTCTGCCATTATTGTTGTTTAGCTCCAGGAATTAGCAAACAATTATTATTAAACCTATAAATTTCCTGCTCAATGTGCTTTGTTTTCATCATGTTCTCGGGGTCTGGATTTATCTCGGAGCCACTGTTTTTACTGCCCAGCATCATCAAGTCACAGTTGTTATACTCAGATGTGGTATTCAAATACAGGCGGAGACAATTTGTTTGTTTATGTAAATTGTGTTCATTGGAAGTGGCATACATATTCTTTCATTCTCTGGTCTCACAATGAGCTTTTTTAAAAGAAAAGCAAATAAAGAGGAGGATTAACAGAGAGAGGTAGTTGCCTGTGTTTAGTTTTGAAGAGGATTTTAGGAGTGCTTCCTGAACTTTTTGTTTTTTGACTTGTTTCTCACTCCGTCCAACCACCTTCCTTCCTCTCGTCCATCCTCTGCACCTCTCCTTCCACCCTGTCTCTTATTTTCTCTCCTCCTCTCCACCTCTGACCCTCGTATCGTTCATCCTTCCCTCCGTCCCTGCCCTCTACTTATTTATTTCTCCTCCCTTCCTTCCGCCTCTTCCTCTTTCTGTCTTTTCCTTAATGCGTTGCCAAAGGGATGCCTTGGCGACAGGCTGCGAAAGCTGTCGCCACGGCAACGTATTATGGTCTGTGGTTATGGAGGCGTTTTATTGGGAGGTGGGGTGATGTAAATGGGTGCTGCATCCTCTGCTTGCTGGAGCTGCTCCTCAGAGTAGCGCAGGTCAGACAGACAAATATTGAGCTCCCCCTTTGTGTCTCAGTTTGTCCAGTTTAATAGTTACACTAACGCTGGTTGACGTTATTTTCAAATCTACACATTGAATGTTTTTTTAAACATTTATTTCATCAGGCATGACCAAAGGGAGGAAAACTTATTGAAGGATGGATATTGAAGTATAACTCTTTCTACTTTCTCTGCCCCGACCCCTGTTGGTAAAACAGCCGTATCTTAAAAGGTAATGTTGGAATAATAACATTTATAGTATTAAAATGATTGCTTTAGTTAATAAGGAAAATAAAGGAAAATAATCATCATCACAGTCACACTCTGCAGAAACTTAAAAAAGACAAACACAAATTAAAGTGTTTGTAGATTCAGTTAGACTGTCAGCCCTTTAATGAATGTCCAGGGGCAATAGGACCCTGAGGAGGGATTCGAGGGCGAGAGGGGGATGGGGTCATTTGGCATTGAGGTTTGACGTCTGCTACACACACACACACAGAAACACACACACACCAGTCTTCCTGTCTCTCCATTCTTGCTGTTCAGCCTCCAACAAACGCCGGGCAAACACATTTATATGTCCTATGCATACCGTTTCTGGCTCGCACACCCTGAAATGCATCTCAATACACACATGAACACATTACCACACACAACATATTCCATGAATAAATCAATATGAAGCATCGAAGACACACTTGAAGAGGTGTTCATTTGCACAAGGTCACCTACTAACACACTGGCTTAATAACCACTAAGTGTCTGGAGGAACACACACATTGGCAGACACACACCTAAGCATTCCTCTAATGGAAGTAGCTGGAAGTGAACAGTGGTTCTGGTGACAAAGAATTGTAAATCCTTCCCCTACCCTTGTTTCCCTCCGCTTTCATTTGTCCTTCCTCTCATCTGTTCCTCTCTCCTCCCTCCAGCCTTTCTTGTATCCCTGTCCTCTTCCTTTATAAATGCTTTGTTTGCATATTTCTTAGTGTGTGTTTGTGTGTGAAGAGCTGAAGGAAAGGAGGAGGTTGTTTTTTATTTTTTTCTTTTGTTGTTTTGTCTTTTTTGGATTCACCCAGGTGTTAGAGACATGGAGGGAAAAACAGAAAAGTTATGTGTTTGGCTTTTCCGCATATCCATCCATGTCAGTGTTGCAGCACTTTGTTGCTGTACTAATGATATGCTAATGTGATGGTAATTGACTGTTCGTTCTCTTGGCTTTAGCTACACTGATACACACAGACAGATTTGAGCTGAATCATTGTGTTACATCGCGTCAGTGTTCATTTGCATAACTGAAAATCCAACATGATAGGGACATTTAAAATCAGGCTCAGATGAGGTTTGTGATACTACAAACATAAAACAGTGGTGGATTTAAATAAGTACTTACACATAAACATGCAAATAAGAAACAAAATGAGCTACAGCTGGACAGTGTCCTTGACGTAGTTACTGTAGCTGTATGAGTGTAATGTGTGTGTGCTGGGGGCGAAGAGGTTAGCGTCAGGTGATTTAACAGGGTCATTTCTGCTGCAGTGGTGAATCTTCATTAAGCCTGATGTATCTGGATTTAACATCATTTGGTGACAGGAAAATCCATCGTGAGCTAATGAAAAGATGTGTCTGTCTATCAAACACAAATTGCATTAACGTATTTGTTTAGGTGGATTTTTATACACTTAAAGCCAAAAACAACAATCGCAGCAGACAGAATTCAAAAGGCACAAAAATGCTTTTTAAACACTAATAAAAAAAAAACTACAATGGAAATACTGAGACTGTGGACGTGACCTTATTGTTCTGACATACAGAGAGGATTCAGTTTTGCTTGTTAGCCAGTCGGAGCACCATTGCGTGATGCATTGCTCTGCTGGCTGGCTGGTAGACAACACTCGATTTTGCATCATTCTGTCTGTCTCAATAAGCTGCAGTCATGGCCTCATCTCCCTGACAACCCAAGGCACCAGAGAGAAACGGTTAGATTCATATTTTTCAGTCAGAACATCTGCTCATCCTTCATGTCTCTCTATGTCTGTACATGCTGTGGGACCTGTTCATTCATTTTCTTTGAAAAGATTTTTCAAATTTTGTCTTCTTCCTGCTTCACCTGTGAAATGCTCCCTCAGCTCTTTTCCTCCCATGTTCTTGGTTCTTCTCTGCAGATTTGTGAACACAAGGAGATGTTGTTGATGGTGGTGTGTGTGTGTGTGTGTGTGTGTGGAAAGAGTGAAATTTGCAGTTTGACTTGACTAGCTTGACATCAACTAATTTATAAATTCAAGAATTAAAATGTTTCAGCTATACAGATGTTACTTTCACTTTTTGTATAAACCACTATTCTGAGATTGTACAAAGAAATGACCATTTAAATCATATTACACCTTTAATGGGCAGCTTGTTTGTCCTGAACTGAAATTTATGTCTTTGCAGTGTTAATGAGCGAGACACTTTGATAATTCCTCTTAGCTAATAATCTTTTTTTCTGACTCTTTAGAAGTTATTTTATGTTTAACATCTTTTCTTTGCAGGTCATCTCAAGCACTGGAAATCTAAAATGGTTTAGGGTGGCACAGAGTTGTGTTTGGCTGCCATATAAAACCATATTGAGTTTCTGCTGCTCAAATTCATGTATGTTTTATGATTTTTTCTCTTCCATGCAGTCCTTTCTAAAAAAAAAAAAATCCTGAATTTCAAGTATGAAAATCAATTTGCAGACTCTTGAAAGAAAACTCCAGTTTCAAATTCTGTGTTCACGTTTATCTCTTTACTGTTCCAGTATCGTCTCTGCTGGTAATGATACCTGGTAATGATAATGTGACCAAAATGAATGCTGACTAAATGTCTAGGATTATTTGAACTCTGGTTCTCAGTCTGGTCTCACTGACAACATCACAGCAGACAGGCAGGCTTTATGCTAGAAGTGGTGGGAGTAAATGGGCTGTTTATTTCCTAATTCATCACTAGCAGGGTGTTATAATGTGTTCACAAAATGTGTGAGAGACACTTCAGAGATTGTGGAAACAGTGTGAGTGTGTTGTGAGGAGCTGAGCATAGAAGGGATTTGAGAAACGCTGGCGTAGTTTTCGTCTTGCAACAATTGCAGAGAGCTGCTTAAAGCTGCATCTGCATCCAAGGAATTCAGTGAAAGCAATTATCAAGTGTAACCCAGAATAAATATGATATTAGACTCAGCACACAACATTACAAGCATGTATTTTGTATTGTTAAATACACGTGATTGTATTGCTTGTGCTCAATAAATAAGATTTGAGCAGACGATTTTCTATTTATTAAAGTATTTTGCTTATTAAAAACTAAAACTGAAGCAGATAAAAAAAAAAAAACAAGACAAGACTTGTTGCTTTTCTATTCTCATTAATATACTGAATTAAAGACTTATTGAAAGTGTCCAATCTGTACTGGTCTGATTTGTTGTGTTTTGTTAGCAGCAGTAGTGTCTAATTATCTCCTCCAGTCCCCCTCTTCACACTTCACTTTCTGTCTGCATCTTTTCGACCTTATTGCTCTCTCTCTCTCTCTCTCACACACACACACACGTACGTACACACACACACACACACACACACACGTACACACACATCGACACACACCCTGGTTATGCAACCCATTGTGTGACGTGATGTATAGACTCTTTGTTCAAGTGTGTGCGGTGGTGGTGATGAGACGTGAGTGCCCTGTTCTTTCAGGCTGAGACTGGCCCCTCATAGTGAGTGTGTGTCGCTTTGTTGCTGCTTGTACTTCAAATACATCAGTTTAAACCCACACTCTCTTAATGTGCACACTGTACTTCAGTGTCCTAGCAATCTGATCTAATGTGCTGCTCTCAGAGAGAATATTAGTGCCTAAAAGTGTCCCACATTTAAAAACGTTGCATGAAAGTATGAGTAAATATGTTATTTGTGACATGTTTGGCTGCTTTTTACTAACAGACGAAGAACAACCCCAGCAGCCCAGTGTAAATCCTGAATCTTGCGTCAGAGGCTTGACATGTTCAGCCTGGTTAAGTTGACCTGAAGCTCTAAATTACCAGTAGCAATTTAAAAAAATGAGGTAAAGTAAATGTAAAGTACCTTTCTAGTGCAAGAACAAACTGCTTCACCAGTCAATGAAAACAAAAAATAGAACACTTCAATGTTTAGAAACAGTAGAGAAGAAAAGACACATGCACTTATAATCAATTTCAACATAGATGTCTCCTCCTCTGTGCTGTGTAGCTCTTACTTCAGGTGAGTATACCCTGAGAACAAATCTCTGTCTCCAGTTCTCAAGGAACAATCTCATCTACTGTCAGTTAACCTGTGTGACGGTGCATGACCTGACTAGGCATTTGGAAACTATATCAGCACACAAGAAATATCTTACTTTGTTCCACTGTATCTGTCAGAGAGTAGAAGCATCATCTCAATACAGCAGCTTTGAGTTTATTCTGTAGTGTATTTACTTTTGTAGTTGAAAGAGACTGTTTTCAGTCTTCTGTTTTGATTTTCAGTTGTTTGAATGACAGACCGTCAGTTTTATAATGGTGCTGTCGTGTCTTAATATTTTAGGTTTCATCATTTGCTCCCTGTTCTCAGTTTCATAACCTCACTGAGGTCACATCATTTCCACATCCAGAGGTTCAACACTAGTTTACTCTCATCAGGCATTTTTCTGGCCTTCGTTATCCAGTGTCCTCGGGGTCTCTCATGAGGTGTCTGTGTGTTGATCTCAGCCCTGTTCTGTTGCCTGAATGTCACGGTTGGTTGCGCTGCAGATAGATCAAATTGGAAGGAGGAGAGTTCACACCTCCTCATGCATGGCAGAGAAAAGACAACTCTCTTTCGCTGTTAACGTCCATGTGTGGAAAACATTATCTGTCTCTCCATCCATTTTTCTCTGTCATAGACCAACTCTTCCTCTTCCCCTCTGTGCCCTGATTGGTTTCTCTGTTCACCAGTTGAGTCGGGCAAAGGACGAGAAGTTATGTTTTCGAAAATCCACGTCTCACTCTTTAGCAACCCCTTTCTGCATTTACAATCTGCCCTCCCCCCTTCCATCAGCAGTCCTTTATAGACTCAATAGTGTAATTTCAGTAAAACATTACCTGACAGAACCTGCCAGAAAAGCAGAGGACACAGTCAGAAGCTGTTAAATGTGCTGTCAGATAACATGGACGTCAGCCTGTTATCTGCAGTGTAAGTGTAGACCTGTGGGCTCAGAAACATGAGAACCAGACTCTGATCACAGTGTGTGTGCACCGCGTGTGTGTGTGTGTGTGTGTACGCATTTACATAATGAGTAATACACTTTTCCAAGCAGAGCTTTGTAAAAATGAGAATTAGCCTGCTAATAAGTAAAATAATATAATATAATAAAACTAAGCCTTGTTTCATAAAGTGAAGGTATTTATCAGCTAAATTAGTCATTATCCAGTTTACCTGACAGTTCAGGCCTTGAAGTGATGTTATAAGTATTTTATAATAAAAAAACAATCAACATGGATCCAATATCAGTGATTTTCTTGGATCTTTTACCCTCCCCTACCTGTGTCTGCTTTTATCCCACTGAGGCTTTTATGCACAGACTCAATCATCTGGCAGATCAGGAATCTTTTCCTCTTGTTCGCAATTCAGGAATCACTGATGCAAATGAAGCAAGGTGTGATTTTCAGTGTCATGAGCTCCCTCCTGTCTTGCACGAATTAATTTCCATCTTTTTCCATCATGCCACGGCTCTGCAACTGAACAATGCTCAGCTGAAGGCCCGGACCAATTGTTTCCGACATCTCTTCAACCTCCAGTCAGAATCAATGCTTCCATTATCAGGCAAGCTTATTGATCAGTGTGTTTGAAGCCATTAATAGACTGTTTGCACTCTCATAAACTGATCTTAACCTGCTAAGACCAAAGCTTTTATTTGGCTTGCATTTTAGATGTGTTCTAGTTATTTGGGGTTAGGTGGAAATAATAAATATAGTAGCCAGATATTGTCTTTAAACATGAAGCTCTGTGTCCACATTTGTGTACAACAGGGTGTCACAGAATTAAGTATTATGGTGCAGACAGCCAAAAATGTGATGTCCATCAGGTCATAGGAGGTTGAAGTGGTCTAGGAGACTGGGAGAGGAAGGGAGGACAGAAGGGAGGAAAGGACAGCAGCAGATGAAAAATGAAAAGCTTGGGAAATAGCCCAGAGAACATGAAACAATAGAAGGAGGTGAGGGAGGGAGAGCTGAAGAGTGACACACGGTTTTGGATGGAGAAAACAGATAAACAAACAAACAACCTTCATGCTGATGCTGTACTTCAACTCCACCTGGACATGAGAGGAGTTATTTAGAAAATTCCTCACCGCGTGAAGGTTCGCACCTTTTTAATCGTTCACTTCAAACATGCTGAGTTACCTTTTCCTGTCCTTCATCCTCGTCTTTTTACATCCATCTGTCTTTCCGTTCCTTTCTTTTGTTGTCTGTGGTTGGTTGCAGAGTGTAGCTTGTTTCCATGGAAACAGACTGAGCCAGATGAGCTTAGCTGCCTTCACTGCAGCGTCTGTCCCAACTCTGTGTGTGTGTGTGTCTGTGTGTGTCTGTGTGTGTCTGTGTGTGTCTGTGTGTGTCTGTGTGTGTCTGTGTGTGTGATGATTTATGAGGGTCTAATGCACTAGGCAGAAACTTGGATGAACAGAAGATAATGTGTGTGTGAACAGAGTAGTTATTAGCACTGTAACCCAGTGTTCTGTTAATGCCAGTAGGTGATTGTTCTTTTGTTTTTTTCTTTCCCTCTTTTATTTCCTTTAATTTTTTCTTTGTGTTTTTCCCTTTTTTTTTTTCTCCTTCTCTTTATCTGTGTTCATACCTGCATCTCACTGTTGTTCCACAATCTTATCAGGGTTGCCCTCGTGATCAAAATCATCCTGGGAATGATCAACATAGCTATGGTATCTGGAGCAGAGCACAAGAGAGAGGCGCTGTCATATCATATAAACACTGTGTGTGTGTGTGTGTGTGTGTGTGTGTGTGTACTGTACCACCACCCTTGCTTTAAGCCTCTAGATGTACGGTTGGTTTTATGTTGAACATTTTATAATAAAATCAGAAAGTGTGTTCATCATTTTTGCACCAAAAAATAACAAATCAAGAAAAAAAAATAACATAAGACACTGTCATTTTTGTTAAACATGGAAATAGAGCCAAGAGCTTATACTCTCAGATGGTGCTGAGAGTTGGTATTTAGATCTGTCACCACATGAGATGATAAGTGAGCAGATCTGAGGTGAAATGCTTTTAAATGCCTCCTAAGTTAGTTTAGGATGAAACTAAAGAGCATGAAGTGTTTCAGCAGTGTTACCTAGAAATTTTAAGGACTGTAGTTCAAAAGTACACAAAGATTTAAGCAGCTTGGAATCTGTAAATGTGGAAGGTTACTGACCTGAATGAAATGAAATGTGTGGACACTGGTTTAACATACGTTGAATTCTCACCTTTCTGCTCCACTGCAGACAGTTTCTTTGTTCCCACTGTTTTATTTCACATTCATTCTTCATGACAGTTGATGTGCTGTCACGGCTCACTAATGACACTCTGTATGTGTTGCAGAACTCCCAGAAGAAAAGAGGAGCACGACCCAACAACAAACCTGACAAGAAACTCGCTCTACAGGTAACACTCACACATTTACACACAGCTATGGTTTTCCCCAAACACTCAATCAATAAAACAAACAAAATGCTGTTTCAGCAAGTGAACCCTAAAGACATGAGAGTGACATGCACAAAAGACAACATCACACAGGAATAGAGGGACACATACTGATATCATGAATAACAAACAGCTGAGTTTGCTGAGTTGACAGCCCTGCAGAGCGTGATGCAGGAGGAAGAGCAAAGGCTATAGAGAGGAAGAGCTGTGGGAGAAAACACACAAGAGGAGATGAGGAATGGCAAAATGAGGGAAAAATACAGTATGTTGACAGTGCGTGACAAATTGGAAAAGATCAGTGAGATATAAACGATGGAAGGGACAGAGACAGCATCAATATTTCAGTCAATACACAGGATTCTCTGCGTGATTGAAAATAAATCATTAGTTTTAAGCCTACTTTGCATTTTTAGTTGCCAAGGTTATTTAGATTTTGCTTTACAATGCCACAAACTAGTTTCTCCACAGATCTTCTTAGTTGTGAATCACACAGTCATTAACAAACATGGTTTTCCACCAGTCAGTTCCTGCGGTTTATTTTCTGCATGAACATCAACACACACATAAATAAATTTATGTTACAGTGCACGCAGAGCATGGGATGACATTAATCAGCATTATGCCCCTGAGCTGTCCTCAAATGTTCAGGTCATTTAAAAGGAAATGCAAAATAGCCTTAATTTACAGAATAGTCACAAAATACCTCATTATTTATAATCAACCACAATTTATTGCAGCTCAAATCTAAAAATTAAGGTAATTTTTGCTGTTGACATATTCTGTTGTTTTTTGTGCTTAAAATTCTTAATAAGACATAGAATCAGGGTGCAATCAATAACGAATGGAAAAATATGCTTGTTGACAAATAGTCATTTATGAGAAAGTAGAAAAACCAAAACATTTATATGTCAATTAACCTGCTGCTTCTATAAAATGACACTGACACTAGTTAAACATAAAGTGAATATTTTCCACCTTTTTGCAAAATTAATCTTAAAAAACACTTTGTTTTTCATTTCAATCAAAAATTGGTTTAAGAGTAGACATATTTGTATTAGCTGATCATAACTGTGATGTTAGAAAGGTGTGTTTCTGCCCCACAGCTCAGGGCTGTGCTGTCTGTCTCTGTCTGTGAAGCAAATACATCAGCAGTTCTCTATTCCCTCTCGTTGCCATCGTCTCTCCCTCTTTTCTGCTTTCTGTTTGTCTTGCAGGTGTTTGTACTTACTGCAATCCTTATGGATTACAGAAAAGATCTAGTGTCACGTTCTATTTCTCTACTGGGTTTTCATTCTGCCTTTCTCTTCGTTGAAAGACACCCAAAAGACACTCAACTTTACTTTTTCAAACTCTCTATTCCGGGTTCATTTTTTCAAGTCACAAAATTTGTTCAAACTCTGCAGGAAGTCCTTTTATTTCTGTGACAAAGTTCTACAGTTGTTCTAAGTAGTTGTATATGGTCGGGATTTACAGAACAACAAACACATATATAGATTAAAAAGCAAGAGGACTAACATGTCATTCCAGAAGGTGTTTGTAGAGAAGGTAATTTTCTCACCACCATCTCTCTGTTGCTAACACAAGCCTGGTCTCCCTCTCCAAGCCACATACCATAAATGGCTGTAAATGCATTGGCCCTCATCTCGTTTAATGTGGCTGGAAATGCTCCACAGGCTGTAAAACAAATACAGAGCTGCTTCTGAGGAATGCCAGCACAGGATCACCTCAGGTCAGCAGTAGCTACAGCTGAGTTTGAGGTGTGTTTTAAGGAGAAATACACATAGATGAACACCATTTATCTTCTTTTATATCATTATTACTGTTATTACACTAAAGTTACAGTAACAGTTTCTTGGCCACTTGGGGACATAAAATGTTTTTGTGTCATTCATTTGAAATGAATTTAAGTCTAGTACTTACTCTCCTTTTAGCTTAGGTTTTGGTCTCCACCAACTCCCTTAAAGGTGTAAATGTAATTATGTGGAAAAACCAAAACAAAGAATTAAAATAGGCTAAAAAAACTCCACAGAGCAATTGGACTTTACAAATGAAAATAATTTTATAGAGTTTAAAGATCGTTGATGTGTTGGACAGTTTTTAGAAACAAACTGTGAACACAACACTACATCATACCATAGTAACTATCATAATGCTTCCATTTCTCTGTCACGAAGTGTAATAATAATAATAATTTACTTGTGAACTGTCTTTTGTCAAACAGTTCAATAGTTTGTATTCTAGTGAGTTAGAAAAAATATTGATTATATGATATTAAAATAGATTTGATTCCGGGTGAGTATGGTGGAGTTTCTCTATTGTATATTTTTTGGTAAAAACTTCATAAAGAACCAATCCAAATAGCTCTTTGCCATGATTATTTCTTAGTAATTTTCAGTGGAATGAAAATTAATTTAATCTCAGTTGAGTTAAAGTCCTGTAATGGATTGGAGCTTGTGTTTAAAGTGACATAAAGTTAGTGTGTCCTGTAATAACCAGGGATGGGGACAAAACATTGCTGTGGTTGGAAAAAGGCTCAAATTTACGCAGCACCAGCACTTAATTCAGTGTCATATCCATCACTCACGTGCTTCACTTTAGATCTCCAGTGTTGTCCAGCTGTCAGTCTGGATGAATTTCAAGTTGCGGATTCCAAGTTGAGCAACTGTGTCTTTTAAATGTTACAGCTGCATATATGCATCTGTCCACAGCTCTTACTCTCTGTGTGTTTTCACCTCTGTCAGGTTTTTGTTCCATCTCTGTATAACCACACGATAGATCTCAGACAGGTTTTAAATTTAAAGAAATAATTGTCATGGCCTTTTCACTGCTTTGCCTGTGTGTTACACATTATATCTCAAATCTGAGTAATCAGGATTTGACCAAATCTTTTTTTTTTTTCTTATTCATTTTCAACTTTAAAGATTTGACAAACAAAAAAAACATTTTATTTTGTAAGTGGGAAATATGGTCTGCAATGAAATTTCTGAAGGATAAATCAGTCATCAAGCTTTCAATAAAATTGATTGACTGAATATGTCATCACTAGTTAGAGACAAGAAATGCTCTTTGCAGCACCAGCTCTGTGTGCATGTCAGCTTCTCTGTGATCCATCACTTTCTGTATCAGTGTCATGTCAGCGCTCTCTTCTCGTTTTGTGCCATCACTGCAGGAGGACAGTTCAGACCTGAAGTGTCAGCTCCACTTTGCCAAAGAGGAATCAGCCCTGATGTGCAAAAAACTGACCAAGCTGGTGAAGGAGAGCGAGGCCATGAAGGAGGAGCTGGCCAAGTACAGGTCGCTGTACGGAGATGTCGATGCATCGCTCACTGTGGAGGAGGTGAGGGGGGACGAGAACGACAGAGGACCCAGATATACTCTGTGCATCAGCTTTTATACAAAAGCAAAGAACTGGACAGATTTTATTTGTTCATTGTCAGATATTTATTAAAGAACAAATAAGAAAAGCCAAATGCAGTTTTCTAAATGCTCATTTGTAGCCTAATGCAGTTCCCACCTCTTCACATTGGAAAAGGTGGAAGAGAGATAAAGATTTTGATCTCAAATAATTCAGAACTGGGATACAGACAACGGAAGGGTTTTCTGAAGGAGAAGCTAAGCCCTGAGTTTTTATCTCTTCCTAGCATGTAGCTTTTCTGTCTTTACTTTGTCCAAGGGCTGCCACGGTGGCGCCGCTTGGTTATTATGGTGGTTATGGTTTGTAAAGTATTCCCACACATTGTACCCTTATAAAACCCAAATGGTAGATATTACCCCCTTGCCAACAAGCCTGGGAAAACTCATGTTGCATTTGCATTGTTTTAGAAGCAGTGAAAATACTCCACAGAGCTTATTAAACTAATTTGCTTTGGAGCCACTTCTTTCAACAACCGGAAAACAGCTGATGTTTCTGCAGTATTAATAGTTGTTTCAGCATTGAGTTTCTGGGCATGTTAATGATGAACATGTCAATATCTAGAAATTCTTATGCTGAAAATCTTATAATTATTGACAAAGTTATTAACATGGTGGTTCGTCCTGTCCAACCATGGATGTAGGGGTAACAGAGCTGTGGTAAAGAGGGCAGAAGAAGTTAATAGCAATTAAATGACTCATCAGTCATAGCAGCCCTAAAGGTCAGCAGTTGATTAAAAGTTTGCTTATGAACTAGTGGGAGATGAGTAAGGAAGTGGTTCCCCTCCTCCCACAGGTTGCTGACTCCCCCCACACCCGCGAGGCGGAGGTCAGAGTCCATCTGAAGCTGGTGGAGGAGGAGGCCAACCTGCTGAGTCGACGGATTGTGGAGCTGGAGGTGGAGAACCGGGGGCTCCGAGCTGAGATGGAAGACATGAAGGGACCACAAGGTAGTTTTTTTTTTTTTTGTTTGTTTTTTTTAAGCTTAATTAAACATCTTGTTTGGCAAAAGTGTTTAAAATATATTGGACACAACCTTTTTTCATTGATTAATGAAGATCAGCGGTACTTACCCCAATGTCTAATCTCTCTGACTAGTTTGAGCTGTCTATGTTGGATAGCTAGAAAAGTTTGCACACACAGTACAGAAATTAGACATCAAGACATCAAAATCAACACTGACAGTGTTAGGACATCAAATCATTCATTTTCATCATCATTATATTGATTTTTGTTTTTCCTTTCTACACTGGATTGCTCCTAAAGATTCCTTTATTATTTCATCCCATCACTATTTACAATCTGTCCTAACTCTTCCTGAAGACTACACACTATTTATTGCCTGACTGCGTGATTCATCTGAAGTTATTATTTCATATTCTTTTAATTTATTCCTCAGATGCTTTCTCAACCGCTTAAACACGCATTTTTTCAATTTCCCTAGATGGTCCTCAAGAACTAACGGGTGTTGGTGGTGGTCTGGGGGCTGGTCTTGGCCTTGCAGGAGGGGCCATGGTGCTCGGGGGTGGGGCTTCATCTGAAAACGTCATGGAGCTCCAGCGACACCTCCAGTTTGTGGAGGAAGAGGCGGAGCTGCTGAGGAGGTCCCTAATTGAGATGGAAGAACAGAACAAGCTCCTGATGAACGAGATCAACCGCTATAAATCTGAACTGCCACCACAGACGTCCAGCCTGCTGTCCAATTCATTAACGTCGCTGACGGACGGGCTGCTTAATGACAGCCCGGTCCACTCTATCCAGGAAGGGGCGGTGCTTATCTCGGTGGACGCCCCTGCTCAGGAGGAGGAGCTTAGAGTGGCGAAGCTTCAGATTGGAGAACTGAGCGGGAAGGTGAAGAAGCTACAGTATGAGAATAGAGTACTTCTGTCCAACCTGCAGCGATGTGATCTGGCCTCCTACCATGCTCCCTCCTCATCCTCCTCCTCCACACTACGATTGGCTCTGGAGACGGACGCAGAGGCTGGAGACTCAGCTGAGTGCCTTCCCACTAGGTACTCCTAAATTATCAAGTATTCAATTACAGCATTTTTAGAAGAAGTTGTGATTTTACAGTGTGGTTTTAGATTAGAGACTTAAGAATCATCCCAGGCTATTATTGCTTATCAGCAGTGAGCTACTTTGGAAAAGTGAAAGTTAATTACTGACCTTGAAAACAGGGGAAAACAAAACAAGACAGTTCAAGTTTCTAATTTCCTGAACAGGAATTAATGTTTAATCTCAATTTTTAAAGCCAGCATAGACAAGAAGTTGTCAAAGTGCTCTCTGTTTTTCCACCAGCCCACCCCACCGCAAAGAGCCAGTAGGGGGTGAGAATGATGCCCTCGAGATCAAGGAACAGAAAAAGAAGATCGAGGACAACGCTGACGCAACACTCCCTGGGTGCCTGGGGCAGAAGGACCATGATGCCTTGCTGGCCATGAGGGACCAGGCCCGCTTGGTTTCCACGGCAATACAGCTCCTGACCTCCCCCGAGTCCAACTGCCTCTCCTCGTCCTCCCCGTCCATCTATCACAAGGTCTGCAGCAACGACGCAGCAGAACCGTGTGACCTGGAGAAACCTCAGCCTCACTCCCAGGTACATGTCCTCTGTTTGGTGTTTTCATTTCTTTTACAAAAAGTCAGCCTTTCATAAATTTATTGGAACATACAAATCAGTCATGTGGCTCTTTGAATCTCAACTCTCATTGCAGCTGTGAGTGTTATATGATGAAGATATATGACTTTTGTACAAATTAAAAAGCTGTACTAAATAAGTCAACCTGACTTCTCATGTCTTACCTTCACGTTGCCCTGCAGGACAGATTTATCCCCTTTTTTGATTTTGTCTGTCCACAGTTAGCATCAGATACTTCTAGTCCTGATAAAATTTATGCCAGTTTATTAGTATTTACTCTGATATTCATCTACCGAAGAGGAATCAAGAACAGGTGCAGTGCTGTGGTGCTTTTTTCTTGGAGTCATTGTTCAGCCACTTGTAGTGTCAGCACTGCAGCTTGTCATTTGTCAGCCCAGGCCATTTATTCTATCAGGCAATAATGACTGTGATGAGTGTAATTATAATTTTATTTTTGTCTCCCTAGATTTCAGAGCTGTCTGACCTGGCAGACCGGCCTCTGGTTGGTGCTCTGACCAGCAGGCTTCAGGCCCTGCACACCCAGCTGCAGTCCTTTGTGGAGCAGGTAGACAGCCTGGGTAAACCGCCAGCAGGGGCAAGTGATGCTCAAGTGGAGGGAGCCTCTCCCTGCTCCTCCCTCCCCTGCTCTGGAGATAACCAGGAGAGACTTAACACTGCTGAGGAGAAGGTAAAAGACAAGGAACACACTCCTCATCTCCACTCTTCGTTACACTCTTTTATCATCAACCTTTTTTTGTCTTTTATTTTGTTTGATTTATATTCTGTCATTAGTTTCTTTCTCTATTCATTAGTTTTGTGTTTGTTTCAATGCCTACCCATTAGTTTGGATGACTAACACTGGCTGTCCTCATTTAAACATGTGGCTTTAGTTTCTCGTCAAAGTGAAAAATGGATTTACACAGCATGCTCAAATCTGATGCACCAGCAGCAATAGCCGGACAATTACAGACTATAAAAACAGTAGTCTGTCTGTTCTTATTCCAGACTAATCTGAAACTATTCCAACACTGCTGACAAATAGACCAAAATAAATGTATAATTAGGAAAATAGTTTTGCCTTTGCTGTGCAGATGGAACAGATAAAGTCAGATTTGAAGTGCTACTAGTAAAGCTCTCCACGTGATGCCACCCATGTCCTCTGCATGCTGTTAAACTGCCTCCTAACCTGGTGTTTAGATGCTGCTTTAGGCCTCAAATGGAGCCTACTTGTTGCATGGACATACTGAGGTTATTAAGAGCACATTAAGCACCATTTTTATGTCTTTCCATCAGCAGATCGTAAAACCAATTCAGCATACAGTCTGGATTTACATCTAGTGTGCTTCAGCACTATAGGTTCTTGCTACGTTCCTTTAAAGTTACATTTATAGCCATAGAGTTCACATTTATGGTCTAACTCAGTATGGCATCATAACTGAGGTCAAAGGGACAGTTATAAAATGAGCAAAAAGATTGATCCGTGAGTAGATTTTGTGAATAAGGAAATTATTATATAAACTAAACTAAAAGCATAGTCGGACACGGCCTTGATCAGCTTTATTTTCTTTAGAAACTGGAAAAATAGGAGTAGGATGGATAGAACTTTTGGTGTTGTCCATGTATTTAGTTACTTTTCAGTCAGTCCAGATACTAAGTACTCTACACCTGGGACTGGGTGAACCAAAGCTTTTATTATGACAGTGAACATCCTCTGCTCATGTAATATTGTAAGAAACAGAAGGCTGCACATCTACTTAAGACTAAGCTGACAGAAACACAAAATCTGGAGCCTGGAAGCAAGAGTCAAATAATCAGAGTTATTATCTGTCAGTTGTGTGTAAAGAGTAAAAGCTCTATATAAATCCAGTTCCGAAATATACCTGAGATTATGACTGAGTCTCCCCGCACAGATTTCTGAAAGCAGAAGATGATACGGTGAGCTCGCTCTGAATAGATTTCCAGTCATACTTCATAAATCACTTTTTCTGTTTGAAATGCTCCAATGGGAAATATTTGGGTTACACCTTATTGTCAGTGATTTATGATGTTCCCTGAGCATCTGCTGTTTTTTTTTTTTTTTTTTTTTTTATTATTGTCTGCAGACTTTGGGGATCAGCAGAGACTTTAAAGTTCCTTAACTGGCTTATTTTTCAACAGTACTATGGGTGGCACATTGTCTCTTACCTGTGACTGTCAGGAAGACATTTGAGAAAACATCAAATCTTGGAATTTCTTCATTTGTTTGACTTGTTTCTTACCAAATCTTTGTTTTCTGTTTTGATCCAATCTAATTTGCCTGTTTGGAAGAAGCTGTGATGAAATGATGCATAGTTGCAGTTGTACATAGAGTACAATGTTTATGCTCCATTAGAGGCCAGTTCTGAGTCCCAACTCCCCTTCGATCTCTCCTCTCCTTTCCTTCCTCTCTCTCCTTCCCTTCTTCCCTTCCTTCTTCCCTCTCTCCCTCTGCATGGGCACCATAACGGTCAATTTCTGCACTTCACTTTCCCTTCACCTCATTTTAAACCTCATTTCTCCCACTCCTCACACCTCCTCATCTTTGGCACCTACCTCACTGCTTCTTTTCTTTTGTTTGATTCCCTTTCCTCCTCCTTTCCCATCTCACCTGCACTCGTTTTTCCCTCGGCCTCTGCTTCCCTCCTCGCCTGCCGCCTTTGCGCTAACACTCCATCCTAATCGCCTTACTCACACTCTTGCCTTCATCTTAACTCTCTCTCTCTTCATCCTAACTCTCCTCCTTCCTTTCCCTCTCTCCTGTTCCCTTGTCCCTCCTTCCTTGTGCCTTTCTTCCCGTGTTTCCTTTCCTCCCCCTTCAGCTGTTCATTCTACCCTCCATCCTCCTCTTCTTTCTTTTCTCCACTCTCTCCTTCTCCTCTCTGACCAAGCTCTTCTTCCTCTACATCCTTTTCTTCATCATGTGAGAGCCATGAATCATTTTTGTTCTCTTTTTATTTTTAATTTGTTGCAATGTTGTCACATAAATGGACACCATCATGGTTGTATTGTTTTTCTTATTGTTGTGTTTCTCTTTTTTTCTATCATTTTCTCCTTGTATTTGTCCACAACCTCTCCTCCCCCCGTCTCGCCCTCTCTCCTCTATGATTTTTTTGTTTGTTTGTTGTTGTTTTTTTTTTTTCTTCATTAACTTGCCCATGCATGCATGCAGCAGCTTGATTATAGAGACCCTTCAGAACTGGAGGTGAAAGGTCAAACTGAAGAAAACAGCCAATCAGACAGCAATAAAGTGCAAAAGCAAGAAACCAGGCAGCTGGAACAGGAAGAGAAGGAGGCAGATGATGCACTGGTAAGTCACGCAGAATCACAGTCATTCATATCAAGTCAGGCACAAACATACACACTAGGGCGTTTTCACCTCTAGTCCATCTCACAGCAGACAAGTAACACAGTTTTTCAGCCATAAGCTAATGTCCGAGTTCTCACTCTGTCTTTTGTACACATAGACAGGCAAACGGTGAGGGGTTGGCTGATGTTTCGAGGACAACAAGTAAAAGGTCTGTTAAGGAAACTGTCCGTAAATGTTGGAGGGAACATTTACTGACTCACTCTTAGGGAAGATAGAAGCTGAATATATGTATCAAATGTAATTTGGGGCAACCAGCTAAACCTACTTGTCATATATATCCACATATGTCATTAGATAATATGTCACATCATTGACATATCCTAAAGCATATGAATAACCACAAAACAAAATCTGAAATAAATGCTAATTAAACCCATGAGAACTAACCTCTAGTGTTCCTTCATGCTGTGTTCACTCCCTTCTTCCCAAACTGACGTCCTGCAAATGTCTGTTAAAGGTTCTTCTATATAAACATTTGTACACACTTAGAAACACATACTGTAGCTTAAAGTTTAAACCAAACGGATGCTAGACCTTCACAGTAATGTAAACAAACATAAACAATGACTTCACCATCAGCTGCAGGACTGACAGGAAGAAAAGACCTTTGTTTGGTTGACCTTTTGCTGGTGTGTCCCCATGGTAACAAGGGCCCTGTGTGTCTGCACATGTATCCCAAACGGAGAGGCTGAATGGAGAGGGAGACCAAAATAGAATGAAAGAGTATGATAACAAGTGGGAGTCAGATATAATGGATAGACAGTTTGTAGCAGGGATGAATAGAGCAGAGCAGTGACACAGCAATACAAACACCCAGTGTTTACATACATACATACAGCATTCAGCACCGTTCAGCCACACACAGTCACACTCATTCAGTACAGGCATGCAATATTCAATAGTTTGTATTATAATGCAGGCAGGTTTCTGGAGCAGCAGTCTATCTGCATGCAAACTGACAGGACAGGAAGATTCCTGGAGGCTGTGTATGGTCCCTTTAACAAGGACTAGTTAAACCATGTAAAACCACAAATTGTCAGTTTTTACATTCGTATTTGTGCACAGATTAAATAAAATAGATAAAGAAGTGGTGATTATTCAGCTGAAGCATATTTTTGTGACTTTTTAGAGCTAGAACAGCTTTTCCCCCTGTGTCTTAGTGCTAAGGTAGGTCAGTCGAATCCTGACTCCAGCTCTGTACTGAGGGTTTTGGAAATATGCCTGTTCATTGCTTTTTGCTTTTTTGTGCCACAGGGGGATTTTTTTTTTTTTTTGCTTTAGTGTGATGATTGACAAGTGAAGAAGAAAATCATGATCATCATAAACTTGATTAAGTTCATCTAAAGTGGCCTGCTTTTGTGTTTCTGCTCTCTGGTTGCTACAGTTTCATGAGCAACAGTCATTTTGTAACAAAGGTCAGAATAGTTTATCTGGCTCACAGTGGAGGCTATGAGTGGCAGGGGTGATGGAGGGCAAAGGCTGAGCCCAGTGGAGGGTGAAAGAGGGCATTAATCGCAGAGAGGTGGGTTGCACTCACTCAGCAGCCAAATGAGGCGTGGGAGGGTGCATGAGATGATGCTTGTGTGTGGGGACAGTAGCGTGAGGCCTCTGAGCCGTGATGTAAAGGTTGTTGTAACACAAAACTGCCACGTTATGTGTTTCTCTTCTTTTTTCTCACTGTTTCTCCCTTTGTTTTGTCTCCTTCTAACTCACCCTTTCCTTCCTAACTCTTTTTGTTTCCTTGTTTTGGTTCCTTTCCTGCCAGTGTGATCTTATCCTCTGCTCTGTTTCGTGCTGCTCCTCACTTCTTATTTATTCTGCCTTTCCACCGTTCTCCTGCCCTGTCTTTCTCCCAGTTTAATAATTTCCTCATCCCTCTTATTCCCCCTCCAGCTGAGCCAGTGCAGTGACCTCCAGGCTCGGCTGTCTGAAGCTGAGGAGTCTGCTCAAGGAGCTCAGGAGGAACTGGAGAAGGAAAAACTGATTTTACAAGAAGTCACTCTCAAACTCACACAGGTCAGTTTGCAGCACCGAGTACAACCAACACACACAGCTAGTTAACCAACCATGTAAGTATAATGACCACAAACTCAGACTGACACAATAAAATACCACGACCTACAGAAATCTGCAGAACTAATGTACCTGATGCCACATCTGATGTTATTTATTCGTGTTTTGTAGAATCAATGCTGTGCCCAACCTGAGTACTGTTACAGCACTGAGTACTGTTAAACAACATATTTTAAATGTTTTCTTAAGAAAACTGTAAAATGCTAAAAATGGTTTCACTGACCAACAGCAAACCAAACATCTTGTCCATAACAATGTTGTTTTTGGTTTAAGAGAGTGAACAGTGTGGTTAGATTCTAAGACAAACAAGATGGCACACACTGGCTCACTTGTTTTATTGATTTACCTGATTAAAAGCAAACAAACGTTCAGCAAATGAAGTGGTTTGGCCTGAAGTCCTCTCTGCTTGTCCTGTCTCAAACCATTTCTCAAACCAGCTCCAGGAGGAGCACCATAAGGCTCTGCTTCGTCGGGACTTCCAGCTGCAGAGTTTGAGCCTCCAGGCTCGGCTGCAGCAGAAGTTTTGGAGCCAGGAGAGGACTCTGCTGATCCAGGAGTCTGAACATCTCAAACAGGCCCTGTTACTGCTCAGCCTCAAACTACGCTGCTTCCTCAAACAGTGGAGACTGGGCTGCAAGAAGGACACAGAGTGGAAAGATGTGTTGGAGGTACGAGGAGATATCGTGCTTTTCATTTGACAGTTCAGTGTGCATAGTGCTGACATACTGCATGGCCTTATTTTGAACAGAAATGTGTGTTTACATATTCATTTTTCAGGTAGGCTGTGCATCAAAGATCAGTACTGTTTTAAATAATATCCCAACTTTAAACGTATGAAAAAATTAAATCATATGATTATGTTTTCAATCAGACGCTGTGGATTTTGAGAAAACATTTTGAGGTTGAATTAGGTCCTTTATAAGAAAGAAAATGTACACAGAATGTGTTGTATTTCACATAATATTCAATATTAGTGTGTTATATCAGTGATGGGTGATTCTGCTCTCTGTAGATGAATAGCCTGAAGGATCTTTACGTGCTGTTGGATGAGGAGAACCTGACGAGCTCCACCCATCAGACTGACAAGAAGTCTGCTGCAGACGAACAACCGCTCAGCCCAACAATCAAGGTAGGGAGAGTGACGCAGACGCACTGAGACAGACAGGCACAGACACTGACGTGGATCGCCTGTCATCCCTCTAGTCGAGCGCCGTGAGCAGCACCTTGGCAGACCTGAAGGTGGCGCTGCAAGATCTGAGTGGAGAGCTGCGACAAGAGAGACAAGGCTCCCAGGAACTCACCCAGCAGTTTGCAAAGGCCAAGGCATCATGGGAGGTGGAGAGGACTGAACTAAAGAGCCTTATAACACAGGTAAGCTGACCTAGTTTCTTTTGGCTGCTCTGTTGTTTCGCCTATAAAGAGACGGATGTTGACATTCAGCAGCTGTCAAATACTGATGCTCAGAACGCTGAGCAGAGCTCACTGTCCACTGACCACAGACAAGTTTGCCAAGTTACGTCAAAAACAAATGAATTCGTGAGACTTCTGTTTGTAGGCTTCTCTCTTGCCTGTGCACCTGTTGGGCAACACATCTGTGGCATTTCTGCTCTGAAGTGGTTACCATTCATTTTGCCAAGTGGTTTTTTTTTTTTAAACTGATGACATCCTATGGGCTCAGTTTCTGCTTCTCAATCTCCCGAGTGGTTTATTTTTCCATCTAAGGCTTTTGTTCTCTGTCTGCCTGTCTCGTCCACAGGCGAGTGGTGGTTTTAATGTTTTCTCCACCTCTTCTCCCCCATTGTCTCTTTGTCTCATAACAGCAGCAGCGGTGCTAATAGTGTTAATTAGCAGCCTCTGAGATAGAACACAACCTCCGTGTAACCAACTAGTAATTGAGACTGAAAAAAAAGAAACGCTAAAATAAAAAGAGAAAGGAGACAGAGAGACCTGATGAAGCTGAGCAATTAAAAATGTCTTTTCATTTGCTCTTTGTGTTCCTGGCAGTATATTGTTCTCTGGTCTATTGTTATATGTCAAGTATATGCCCAAATACATTTTTCTACATTTTAAATCTGTATTCTACCCTTATCTTTTCATGTACAGATAAACCACAATTAATATTTTAGTTCCATGCGACTTTGAGTAGTTAATGACTAAAATTAACTACTATTTAATAACCTGCAGGTTATTAAATTTACAGCCAAACCTTTGTGGATCAATCAAAGATCAAATTCGTCTGGTTGTGAGTTTGAGAAGATGCAAATATGTCTTATTTTTGTATTTTGTCTGTGTCTGTGTACTTGTACTTCTTTATTTGTGAGGACCATTTTTAGCATATTTCTATCAAAGTGAAGACATTTTAGCAAAGTGAGGAAATTTTTCCAGCCCTCACTTTTTCCGACTCCTGTTTGAAGACTTGGTTTTAGGGTTAGTGTTAGAATTAGGTTTAGGTTAGGGTTAGGTATTTAGTTGTGATGGTTAGGGTTAGGGTTTAGGGAATGCATTATATCTGAATGTCCTCACAAAGATAAAAATACAAGTGTGTGTGTTACCCTGGCCTACATGCCACAGCTGAAGCCAATCTCTCCACTGTCAACAATGCTCCGTAAAGTATGCTATCCATTTGATGGTGTTGTTGATGGTGGTGTGTGTGTGTGTGTGTGTGTGTGTGTGTGTGTGTGTGTGTGTGTGTGTGTTCACCAAGAAGCCAACCACATCAGTTCCAGGGCCTCCTGTCATCACCTCCAGGTGTTGCTTGCCTGAACACTTACTTGTCAAACAGCTTGACAAGAAATTATCTTTGCTGTTCATCCTAATAAACAAACAACAACAGAGAACTAAACGGGTGCAGTACCACACCGAAGCTTCTTTTTTTTTTTTTTCCCTTATCAGTCATCCAGGACATGTTACGAACACCTGCTGTCTCTGCAATGACACAGACCAAGCAGCTGGAAGTTCTGATTGCTCATTCATCACATCTGTTAAATCTGCAGGATTTATGTAGGGAGGATTAAGATGAAGGATCAGGGAGGGGGGAAGGTTTGTCAGTGTGCACCTGAAGTGCAGCTACACTTTAATATTCAATATATAAATACCAAAGTAGGTCATTTGTTAGTTTTCTTTTTTATCACCCCTAAAATGGTTCTCTAGAAAATGGAGTTTGGTTAACTGGTCTGTCTAAATTGCCTCCTTCTTGCCCAATGTCATCTGGGATTGGCTCCCCACCTTGACCCTAAACTGGACTCAACACTATAGAGAATGAATGGATAGATAGATAGTCTGTAAATATGTGTTATATGTATATAGTTGAATTATTATAATAGCTATAGGTTCAATCAGAAAAATAGACCTGTTAATTTGGCATCTGACTAGAAAATATTCTATACTGATACACCCACAGTGTTTGTCATACGTTACTATAATAGTATTTTGCAAACACTAATTGGTATAACAATGATCACAAAAGATCTAATGATTGTGAAATTTATTTGTTCCTTTTAATCTTCCACATGTCGCTCAGAGACCTGTGGTTTAATTATTGTTGTTACCACCTCTCATCTGTGTTTTGCTACAAATACTTTTCTCCATTCCTGCTTCATACTTATGGAAAACAGCTGTAAAGCTACATGACAATGTGGCAAAATGTGGAGGGAAACTTTTCATTAATGGCTAATTTCTTTTGTGTTTTTTGAGGGGGAGAAAGACTCTTCACTATGCAGGCACTGCAGTGTCCTGCTGGAATTATTGTAGTCAAATTTAATTAATAAATGTATGCTTTTATGTTCAAGGTTTTAGTTGAATAAATAAAGTAATTGGACCTGTTAAATGGTGAGAGGCGAGTCGTGAACCAGATGTCTCTCGCCCGCCAATAAACGCCAGTCATCCAGTAAAATCACCCTCCCTCTAATGCCTCAGCAGTAAACCTCGTTAAGACGTAGGGCGTGATGTGAGGCTCGTTATGTTACGTTCATCATTAACGAGAAACGCTGTTGCTATGGGAGACGAAAGCTGGGCTACGTGTGCGTGTGTTCAACTGTGATTGGCTGCCATTAGCACCACATAGGGACACCAGTGCCACTGGTGAGAGAGAGATGTTTGATGGGTCTGGGGGTGTGTAGTGTGGCCCTGTAGGGTTGGCTGTGTGAAGTACCATGCTCAGATCGAGGCAAAGCAGAGCTGATAAAATTTTAAAGCAGTCATACCTACTTACACTGTGACAGCAGGCCAAATTTATGGAGAGCTAAAAAGAGTGAGAGTGCTCAAAATAGAGGGTGTAAAAGCTGTAAAGACGGGGTGAGAAGGGGTTAGAAGTAAGTCAGAAGGGGGATGATCAGAGAGGAAAGATGGAAAAGTATTTGAAGAAACATTAAAAACTGACATTTTATTCTGAAGCATCAAAAGCAATAGAAAAATGTGAGAACAGAAATTTTGAGAAAAGGTATTTCAGTTAACTTATACTTAGAAGAAAAAAACAGAGGAGTAGAAAAAAGAAAAAAGATCACCAACTTTCTAGAGTCAGCGAGCAGCTCATCTATGTGGACACTTGTCTAATATCTATAAATCTATTTCTGTGTGTGAAGACAAGAAAGCAGCAGCGATCTTAGTGATATTTCAAAGACATCACCTATGAGATCATTTATGAAACGTCCCCCCTGTGAGGGGAAACATGCAGAGACGCTGGGACTTCCCATTACAAATCTCTATGTGGTCACATGATGAGTCATAGTTACATTTCTGTGTGTTTCCCTCTATGTGTCCAAATAATTTTAACATGGACACACAACTGTTCCATTACAAGTCGGTTTGTCATTTGGTGTCAGTATTATTGGTGTATTACTATTATTACTGCAGGTATTACTATACTATATTTTACATGACCTCTCTGTCTTCACCTTTCAAGTTTGAGACCAAAGCTGGTAAAGCAGCAGCAGCCTTGTCCTCCGCTGATGCACTGGATCCTCCAGACCTGAAGGTGGCGCTAAAGAGGGAGCGTGAAGAGCACCAGCACCTCCTGGCTGAGTCCTATGCAGCTGTGATGGACCTAACTAAACAGGTGAGAACTGGATGTGTGTATCTGGTTCAGCTGGAAGGCAAAACATCGTATATGAGGCTGTTTTACTTTTGCCTCCGGTCTCCTAACTATCCACCAACTTGGTTGTGAATAAAGTAGAGATAAGAAATGCAACTAAATCTAAAGAGCAAACTTAAGTCTAGGTTTTGGAGGGGTTATAAACACAGCCTGTTTGTTTGTACCCATTTATTTCTCTAAAAATTCTCATGGGTTGCTTCTACATCCCTCTTTTCTCATCCTCCTCTAATGTTGGCCTCCTCTTTTTGTCTCTTCGGTGTGACCGACCTGTGGACCAATCAGCTTCAGATCGGAGAGAGTAACTGGGGCAGAGAGAAGCTGGAACTGCTGGAAAGGTTCAGTCAGGAGAGAGCTCAGTGGGAGCAGAGGCTGAGAGAAGCCACTGCACAACAGGCGAAGGTAAGCAAGACTCTGTGTGTCTGAGAGATGGTGTGTGAAGGAAATGTCAAAGATAAAGGACGAGATAACAAATGAGTGCATGTTGGGACAATGGAACCTGAGAAAGTGAAGGTGTATATCGTGTGTCTATGATATGGAGGGCATTAAATGTACATCAAGTCATTGGATTGTTAGTAGTTTCAAATAATGCAAATGTGTGAGGTCTCACCCACTTTTAATTTAAATTAAAATATCTTACAACCATTAAGATGAGAGGATTGTATATTTCAGAGAACTCCCTCATCTAGTGTTATGAATTGCTGCAGTGCTTTGGCCTTCACACTCATGGACCCATTGCTTTAATTGGTCGTTCCACGTTGTTTTGATTCACCAGAACCCGTAGCAACACACAACTTTTTGAGTTTGAGTTCGAGTTTCCACTGTAAGAGCAAGAGAGCAACTCCTTCTACTTGTCAAAAAGCATCACATCCCTTCTTCAAAAGCCATTTTCCATAGATATAGAAGATTATTAGTCATAATTTTGCAAAAGCCCAACAGTAAAAGTCTTTCATTCTCAGAGAATAACCAAATCAGACCTTTAGTGTGGTTGTTATAGGTCCCAGAAAATGTCTATGCTGCTGTGCTTCACTGTATCAACACTGGCAATGTCAAAATAGACCCCAAAATTACACATTTCTAAGTGCTGTTTTTGCAGGGTATTTTTATCTCAGGATGCTTTTGTTGATGCTGACAGTAACCAGACTTTAATGCCATAATGTGAGTGAGGAGAACCCTGTCTGGTGTTATTGCCTCACTGTGGTTGAGGAGCAGTTTTAATGTTAAGCTGAGCTCACTGGGAAAACATGATCAGTCAGAACCGATTATACGCTGGTGCAGTCAGTGCCAAGCTGCTGCAACATGTCAGGCAGGCTGATAGAGGGATTGCATCAGTGTCTAAAGTGGTTCCTATAAACATATAGAGAAATAAAGACCTGGGTCCACAGCTGGTAGTCCAGTGTTTCTTCAACATCTCTCCTCGGACTGATGTTTTCAGTCTGACTGTGTCTTTGTCCTCCTGTTCTCACCTTCTTTGCTTTCATTCTTGTCCATCTCCCTCCTCTTCCTTCCTGCTGTTGGGTGCGTGTCATTCCTTATCCCTCCCAACTCCTCCAACTACTCTCATTGTGTGTTGGGTCAAACACTTCTGATATTTGTATATAGTGCCCCCTTCAGGCCAGATAGTTTAAGGGTTGCTTGAGTTAGAGCTATTATTACAGTGGTAAATGTATAAGTGGTGTATTTCTGATAATGTTAAGAAAAACATTATTGGTTTTGTAAAGGTAGACTTTATGAGCTTTATGGAGTATTTATTTACAACAGTTTATTCCGTGTACTTTGTCAAAAGGCCACTACGTTTTGAATAGGAAGGTAAAAAATGTACCTGTGAAAAGAAGAGTGTTGGAATTGGTTATTGTATGTATTATGGCTTATAACCAATTGTATGTATTGGTTATACATATATAGTTAAATCAAAAACTTGTTTGTTGTATTTTAAAGTGAAAATTAGAAAGTGAAACCCTTTTTTCATTATTTCATAATTTCACAACAGATGTGGACTGAACAGAAAGTATCTGTACTGTTTAGTGCAACTTGTAGAACTTGTATTTAGTGACAACCAGGGAACATGGGCTGCAGGTGGAAGTCCCCAGACATCCACTCCCTCTCATTCCTTCTCTTTCCTCTTAACAGTATTTGGGTTCTGACCTTAAGATCATACATTACATTAGTCTTACATCTATTAGTCTCTTAGTGTTAAAAGAAGACTGCAGGAGCTATTTGTGCAAATGATATAGGTCATTTAAAAGCTAATAAGCTTTAAAGAAGAAGACCGATTTACTTTTCACTGACAGTCTGGGTCTTGTTTGTCCCCACAGCCAAAGTCATCAGGTGGGGAGTCATGTACAGACACAGTCTTCGCTAATGGAACAGGTTCACCAAGGTAACAATCAAAAAGTCGTGTCTTACAGTACTTGGTTTGAAATACAGTGCATTGGCTGGGCTTTGGCACTGCTTCATCATTGTATCTAAAACAATGAAAAACATCCGTTCAGATGTCTCATAAATAAGTCTTAACTCTGTCATTCTGAAAGATAACCATCCAGAGTACAACTTCTCTTCTGTTTTCTCAACTCACTCAACTGATTTTTATAAAAAAGGACCAGATCCACATCAGAGCTGGACAGCCCAGACATCAACAGAACAGCCAGTCAGGAGGAGAAAACCCAGTTTGCAGTCCCACCTTTTTTGATTCGCCCAGAGCTGGGTGACCTCACCAGGAAGAACTGGACCTACTTGACCAATGAGGTTATTAAGTTATGGTTTTATACATTGACTGGTTTAAAATTGCATAATATTTTTCCTCGTCTCTCTTTCTTTACTTTCTGCTTATTGATTTATATTAATAAAGAGAGTTTAAAATGTGTAATCGTTTTATATTGGTTTGTCCTGTCCTAGACCCCAGAGGTTGGAGACATCTACAAAACCTGGGATGGTCCCAGTGGCTCCTGCAGCAGCCCAGTGGGATCAGAACTGAATCTGGAGTCTGTTCAGAGGAGCTACACTGCTCCAGACCGCACGGGCATCCGGATCTACTACAGCCCTCCGGCCATTCGACGCATGGAGCACCAGAGAAGGAACCATGAGGCCAAACAGCAGCAGGCCCAGAATGGGAGCTTTTCCCTGCGGCTGAGTGGCTGGGATGCAGGCGTGGCTCCTATGGTCGAGCAACGACAAACCCCATCCTCCTTGTCGCCCTCGTACGAGCAGTGGCTCAGCTCACTGTCAAAGCAGCACAGGGAGCTGCTGGAGAGCAGAAGCGGCTGCATCAACGGTTCGATCCCCACTGTCATCAACAACGGCATTGGCAGTTCGACTAATGGCGTGGTTGATGGGATGACAGCCTCATCAGCCTTCCACCGCCTAGAGATCGGGGAGATTTCAGCCAACTTAAGTGACGACATGAAGGAAATGACCAACTGTGTCCGCCAGGCCATACGCTCTTCATCTCTGGAGAGGAAATCCAGCAAGGAACATGGAAGTCAGGTAAGTTGCTTTGGCCTACAAAAGTGATAGGATAGGACTTTACACTGTATCAGGTAACAAACAGGTGTGTGATAAGACTAATGGCTGCACCTTGTCTTGGCTTGTTTAAGCACAGAAAACCCTTTGATTATATATTTATTATATACTAGGGTGATCTTTCCATGCATTAATAATACCATATGACTTAGGATTATATTTCAGGCCTTTTCATTATAATTCTCTGTTCTATTATAATTTGTATTCTGTCTACGTTTGAATGCCAAACGGCTTGTTAGGTCGACTATTTTAAAGAATTTTAATATGTCTCATGTTCTAAATAATTAATTGTTGCAGGAAGCTGATTTGTCCTGGAACCAGGTTAAAATGATGTGACTGCACTATAAAATCATTCAAGGCTCTCTAACAGACATAAGGTGGAGACAGTAACAGAAACTAGTTTTACAACTGTAGGGTTAAGGGAAGGCATCATATCTGGAACCGTCTCTGTCCTGTAGCATTGAACACATTTATTTTTTTTACCCAGGCGGTCAGCATGTCCACCAGGTCCACGCAGACAGCTGCCCAGTATGTCAGCATCGGCCTTCAGACTGACAACCTTCCCAGCAGCAGGGGGACTGGGTTACACTCCAAAGCTTGGTCTCCTCGTCCCACCTCCACTACCACATCCTCATTAGTGTCGGCCCGAACTCGGCAGATGTCAACATCCCTGGATAAGGTTCACAGTCGCATTGATAGGCCGTGCTGTTCACCCAAGTATGGATCACCAAAACTACAGCGCAGGGTGTCTTCTGGTAATTTGAATTTTTTTAAGTAACCAGGTTTAACCCAATTTATGTTATTAATGCTCTACTCATCTGCTTCATATTTTTGTAATGTAACGTTTTGGAGATGCTCTGATTAGCCATCTCAAGGTGGCCCTTGCCACTTTGGCATAAGCGAACAGTTGGTAGGCAGCGTGATGTGGGATGTTCAGGGACAAGTCTGAGGCTCCACCTGGCAACTTAAAAGTCTTAAAGGATCTGCTGTAAACATCTTGGTACCAGATAACACACACCACCTCACAGGTCTTGTGGCATCCTTCCCTTGGCAGGTCAGAGCTGTTTGAGCAGAGGACTCACAGGGTTGCTGTACTAGGAAGCGGTGGTCATGCTGTTTTAGCTCATCAGTGTATATTTTTTAATGAGTGAAATATCCAACATTTCTGTTTTTAGGCTCCACTTCCAGGCTTGATGGGACTTCCTCTGCCAGGGACCGCAGCCTGTGGAGTCTCTCACAGAGACCAATGGGTGGAGGCTCAGCCTGGGCTCGCTCCACCACCACCAGGGACAGCCCGGTCCTTAGTGGCCTCACTGACGGCCTCTCCAGCCTCTTCAGTGTGGTGGAACACTCTGGAAGCACAGAGTCGCTCTGGAGAGGTGACGGAGGTAAGATACTGGTTGAAGAGCTCATTTATACAAGAAGAAGACAGGAGAAAAGTAAAATGAACGAAGCCCATATTTCAAATTTGACTATTTTAATGCACACAAATTTATGCCAATCAGTATCACACTTTAGTTCTTGTCAGATTTTAAACCCAGTTATTTAAGGCAAAGGAGAAAATGGTAGAGGACACTGTCAATTAATCCAAGTATATATGAGTATTAGTATATATTAGTATATATATATATATAGTATTAGTATATATATAGTTACATTATGAATTAATAAAATATGGTTATCAATATATACATAATTAATATAAATTAATTAAACCTTTCCAAACTCATATCATAGTTCAAACATGTTGAATTTACATTGCTATAAAAACAGAAAAGCAGGATTTAGAACTATATCTGGCACATGGATAAACAATATGCTTGTCAATATGCAATATGATGGCCTTATAATAAAAGTAGAGTTGATCCAAGAAAGCACAGAAGCAGTTTCCAGCTTTTGGTTTTAGCTTTGACATCATTAACAGGAGCAGGCAGAGGTAAAAAAAAACAAAAAACAGATGTGCCAACTGATTGTTCATCTAAATCAGTGAGGCACATGTCTAAACTGTAAGATATAGCATCAGTACCGTTGAACAAACAAGGCACTCAAAAATAATGTAAACAACTTTGTTTTTTTTGTTTTTTTAGATCTGCTAATTGCAACGTATATACAGTTAGCTGTTTCCTGCTCTTCATGGTTATTCCAAAACCAGTTTGAAATGACAAAATAACACTGATCTTTTCCCCATTAGGAGCCAGCCAGGGTGCCAGTCCAGCACGTCAGCCTCCTGCTGCAGGGAAACCTTCCGGGGCAGCAGTCTGTGGGTCTGACCCCAGCACACAGCGGTTCGGGGGCCTAGTCCAGGAGTTCTGCAGCAGCCGTGGCCAGGGAGGAGTCACATTACCTGGGGAGAAAGCGCAAAGAGATTCCCTGGGCGCTATTGGAGGTCTGGGTGTCTTGGGAGGGTTCGGTGGTATAGATGAACCCAAGCCAGAGTGTGTGTCAGTTGGAGTGGGATGGGTTGGAGTACTGGCTGGATTGGGTGCAGGCAACGACAGTGTCACCAGGATTGTTAATAAGAGGTTTATGAGACAGACAGCTGGAGAGGAGATGGTCAGCATCATGGGAGGAGGCAAGGAAATGATGAGCAACACCAGTGCTGCCGGAACCGGGACAGAGGTGAGACCTCTTGAAATCTGTTGCTATATAAATATATCATATATCATTTATGCTATTGCAGATAACTGCAGATTTTGCGTTGACTATTAATTACACAATTTAAAGCTTTGTCCATTCTGAACAACTCAGCTAATACAAAGACAACATTTTACAGGTAAACTATAATAACAGTCATGTCGCAAGGCAAAAGAATATAAATAAAATAAAACATCTGTCTGTTTCCCAGGATGCACCCTGTGACTGCACTGCTCAGTCCTCCTGTTTTGCGAGACCATCAAGAGCAGCCACCCGCCATTTGCTTGGCCACTGCAAGCACCGCCCACAAGAGTCCCCAGCAGCAACTGAGGAGAAGGGGGACACCTGCAATGAGTGACCAAACTTCCACTGCCACATCAACACACACAAAGCAACACTGATCCTTGCCACACAGGTGCACTGCCAAACATGACAGACACTGCTAGCACACTGCACATACTGCCCCACAAATCCACTGCCACATGCACATGTTCACACACACACACACACACACACACACACACACACACACAGAATCCAGGCAATTTCACATATGTCTTGGGCTGTACCACTCTGATGCCAAGGACAGGGAGAAACTCCAACCCACCAATCGATCCACCCATCTCCAAACTACCAGCTTTTACACACTTAACTAAAAAAAAATCAACTCTATGAACCGAAGAGACAAACAACTACAAGAATGATGTCAGGAAAGGACCAACTAAACACTTCACCCTGAATTTACAGAATAACAGGTACTACAAATGGTCCATTTTTGACTGAAAAATAAAATAATGTCATCTTGCCACATGCTGTTGGACCGCCAGTCATGTTGGCTTCGAAGATAGCAAGGGGAAAGAAAAGATGCAGTCATACGCTGAACATGCATCAAAAGCACATGCATTGCTCTGAGAGCTACAGTATAAACTTGCACCTGGGTCATCTGTCACTGCTGGAAAGCTCCAGTGACCCCCCCCCCCCTCAGAGATGATTTCTCTCTGAACCCTGTCATATTCACACATGCTGTGCTGGGAAATGCAATTATGTCGTTTTGACTGATTAGCGTTATTACATTCCAGTGAGTGTCTCCAACATGAATTTGAAAACACATCTGCTTCATGTGCAGATTACAATTATCAGCTCACAAAAAGAAGAACTCAAAGACTGTATGACCAGACATGGACTCCACTGACAGACGTTTGAACTTATTCAGCTCTATACATGAGACTACAAAAGTCATCTCAGCGTGGACCACCTCCTGTTGTTTAGTAGCAAATGTAAAGAATAAAAGGCTCTCTGTCCACTTTGCTCCCAAAAGGACTTTGGCCATAAATACAAAGACCTTCTGTGGCACTGCCGCCATATCTAAAAGACATGAGAAAATCTTGTTGACAGCTGTCGCTGTACATTCCAGGGTCTGTTAGGAAATTTCCATTTTGGTTTGAAGCTGTTAGAGCAGGCAGAAAGCAAAAGTCTGTTTCGTGGTGGAAATTGTTCTTCAGTAATGCCAAGGCCTATCATCAATCCAGGCTGATAAAGACCTGGAGTGTACAGTCTTACTGTCGAGAAACCTTTCAGTTGGTTTAACCATATAGGATAGAGATGCACTGATATCTATTTTTCCACTTCTTAGACATTTTTTTTTAGTGACTAAAACTATACTGGGGTCACACTGGAGAAGCCTAAACTAACACACGAAATGTATTTTATTTCTCTCTTCTGGAGAAAAAGAGTAAAGTCAAATTAGACAACACATTGCCTGCGACTCTTGAGATCTGATTTCCAAAGTAAAGAAATAACCTGTCAGCTTCATCAGTGCATCTCTAGCCTCCATGCGTCATGAGATCTGATATGAAGGAGTAGAAAAGAAAGAGCGACTCCGACGTGAGCCCAGAATCACACACTCACTCCAAACTCCATCCAAGACGAGTTTAGTCCGAGAAAACATTCAGACTTTTTCTGAATGTGGATGTTTCTGATTTCTATGTGCATTTGGCTGTTGATTTCTCAGCTTTTCTACCCATTTTTATTTTCTTTCTCTCCTCTGACAACTGTCTTCATGTTTTAGAGCTACGCCAACTGAGAAGTTATTGTGCAAACTACACGTCTTTTGAAAATGTAGCATTATAACAAAATCTTGGTAGACAACAAGCTATAGAGCTGTGACTGTCCAAATGTAGTTAAAGCACTGAAAGTTACTTATTTTAAGATATTATTTAATGACATTTTAAATTTATTGTTTAAACTTATGTCTAAATTGTCTTAGTAAATTGAAAATGTGAATCCTTTTTTTTTTTAACCATCTTTCCCAGTGATATAAAATGTCTAAGTCAGACGCTTAGAAGAAATATCTGGGAAAGAAGTCAAATGTTACACGTCTTAACAGTGAATTGAAAACAAAAATACTATAAATTGAAAACAATCATTTGGAAGGGTTTTATAACAGTTCTTTCTCTACTGTTTTACCATGTCATTCTGTTTCTAATCAATCAAACTGATTCAAAGTGCCTGTCAAATCACCTATTAGTCAGCTCATACCAAAACTGGACTTCATATGAAAAACACACAAATAATCCAGCAGGCCTTTTTTTAATGCGTAAGATTGTTTTTATGCACATAAGCGAGATCAGGCCGTACTCAAGCTACAACAACGTACTGTACCACAGTGCAGGATGGAACGAAAAATGGTTTACAGGTATAGTAAGATATATTAACTTTTTTATACCAAGGGTTATATTGTACGTCTGGAAAGTAAATTATTTTTGTTTAGTTTTATTTTATATGAATGTTCTGCTGATTTATTACCCCGTTATTTCTATTCTATTTAGTTATCATGGTGCTACTTAATGTAAAGTCTGCTGTGGGCTCACTGCCTGTTCAGAAGCATCTACTCAGTCACCTATTTCAATGTCTTTTCCACTGTTTGTGTATGGGGAACAGTCGCTCCGTGTAATGACTCAGCAGTTTAAAACAGGGCATTACAGTAACAGTGCATGTATTTAAATAACACACTTAGCAAAACCCGCAGCCTAAATGCTGCTGTCTGTCTCCAGCCCAGCCCTCACTGCTGGTACCAAACCAACTGCATGAAACCAGTGGCCACTTCAAAAGCTACTGTCTGATTTCTGACCACAGTTATACAAAAAGTATATTTAGCCAAACAGTATGATCAGTTAAAGACCACAGAAATCACATAACCCTAAAAATTCTTCCAACTGTCCCAAAAAGCTCAGCTTATAAGGATCCATTCCCTTCTACTGTACGTTACGTGATATTTCCATCTTTTCAAAATCTGTGCTTACAGCACACAATAAGGAAACCACATCTGGTGTTGTCACTGAAGAGAATGAACTTGATACTGATGCACATTATCTATTTAACAGCTAAAATATAAAAGAGGAAAAGGAACAAATGTTTCTGGTGCTGTTGGTACATGTACAGACTATAAACACATTTCAACGATACTGAGACACAGTAAACATCTTAAAAAACACACTTCACTTAACCTGAACAAAGTTTTACGTCACTAACAAGTTCAGCTTGTTTTTCCCTAGTTTGGACCAATATAGTGTCACATATTTTCCACCCAGAACAGTAGCTCTGCAAAGTGACGTTCCATTGCAGCTACTGCCACAAAACAAAATGTAAATGTTTTTTAGAAACTTCTCAAACCATTTCATTATAAGCCACCACTCTGCTGCCTTTCTGTATGTGTCCAACAGTTACGTATTTACCAAATGTGGCTTAATATAATGCATCAGTTTGACTAGCCTGGTTAGCTGTTTGCCTTGGTTGCATGTAGATATTTATTCTAACATAGTAAAAACAAATAAGTTTTCATTAGAGTTCAGTTTCAGCTAAGTGAGTAAAGTTTGAACATCCCAGCCCAATAAAAACCTGTAACATTAGCTAGACTCTTAAGAGTGCTAATGAGACGTTCTCAGTTTGGACAAACACAAGCCGTCAATGCTCGTTTCTTACATTAATACACAACAAGTACGTCAACGAGACGCCAACATGTGATCACCTGCACTGAAAACAGTTCAGACACACTAGTGTTTTCATTGTAGGAGAGAAATCTTTCCTGTCACTGCTCCATTATGGGTGTAAACAATCTCTATATACAGGAAAAAGAGGCTGGGACATGCATGCACAGTACAAAGCTGACAGCAGGCTGGCAGAAGTCCTGTCTGCAAAGACCACAGTCCAATAATGACTCAGTCGTCCCACAGTCTTTCCCACTACGCCCCAGAATGAATAGTCTGAAGCCACAAAGGAACCTTTATCATATCCTAACATTAGATTAGGCACGATTTTTGCTTTTTGGATTTACTGCGAAACTACAGAATCTATCATATTAAGCCATTAAACTTGGATTATTGGACCAGATGCCAATAACAAGTCTGAACAATTAATGATTTTTGTTGTAAAATTAAAACAATATCTACAAAATAAAGCACAAACAAGCTCAAACAAATCAGCTTTTTCCATCATATACTCCATAATACTGTATAGCTTTTGGCATCATATACTAAAAATATTATGGTACCTTTTACACTTCTCAATTAAAAACACATTTTGTGATTCAATGTCGGTTCAGTCCCGCTGTCAACGAGAGGTCACTTTGGTGCCTTTCCTTTCCAAAGATGTCCTGGTTTCATGAAACTTTTATTTTTCCGCAAAGATATGACTACAACTACATACATACTGTAGGTCGATGCCAATTTCCTCTTTAATTAGATGCTGAAGTAGGAAATGTCTGCATTTGATGTCTTGTGGTAGGTGTAGATTGATTTGAATTTACATTGATCTTCAGTGGTAGCTCTGCCACATAGATTGTAAGTGACAGTATGAGTTATGAGCCAGTGTGGAATCTCAGTGTCAACAGTAGAGTATGCATAACAAACTAGTTGAGCTTCACCATGTGGAACACAATTGGCTGAAAACTGGGACCAAGGTTACATGCTGCTGGTATTTTTGAGTCTATAGATGATATTATTTATGATATATGATGATGTTATACAGCAGATAATAACAGATTGTGGATAAAGCCTCTATTGGTCTGCTACAGTCCATTCATGACATTAGGGAGGGTGCAGAAAAAATAAGACAATGTTTTTAATTGGTTTGAATATGTAAAATATTTGGTCTGGTCTAGGATGTAATAATTTGCAATAATTTTTATTTTCTTATCTTTGCCACTATGTATTTTACTTTTTTTCCCCACAGAAATATCTCACACACCTGGTACTTATTACAACCTCAATATTTTTGCAGTGCCACCGGCCCGGGACTCTTTCTGTCTCTGATTTCATTCAGGCCTTCCCACCTGCAAGTCAGGTGTCACATTTGCTCCTCCCCCTCAGGTTTTTAGTACTCGGCATCACAGCCAATGACAGAACAGTTTTACAGGTCACACACCATCACCAGCC